>NC_057726.1:61321846-61461042 GCF_004010195.1 Chiloscyllium plagiosum | reverse complement strand
ATCTGGACGTTTTGCAAGATGTCACCATCTATTTCCCTACAGTCTATATCTTCCATATCCTTTTCCACAGTAAATACTGATGCAAAATATTCATTTAGTATCTCCCCCATTTTCTGTGGCTCCACACAAAGGCTGCCTTGCTGATCTTTGAGGGGTCCTATTCTCTCCCTAGTTACCCTTTTGTCCTTAATGTATTTGTAAAAACCTTTTGGATTCTCCTTAATTCTGTTTGCCAAACCTATCTCATGTCCCCTTTTTGCCCTCCTGATTTCCCTCTTAAGTATACTCCTACTTCCTTTATACTCTTCTGAGGATTCACTCGATCTATCCTGTCAAAAGCTGACATGTGCTTCCTTCTTTTTCTTAACCAAACCCTCAATTTCTTTAGTCATCCAGCATTCCCTATACATACCAGCCTTCCCTTTCACCCTGACAGGAATATAAGTTCTCTGGATTCTTGTTATCTCATTTCTGAAGGCTTCCCATTTTCCAGCCGTCCCTTTACCTGGGAACGTCTGCTCCCAATCAGCTTTTGAAAGTTCTTGCCTAATACCGTCAAAATTGGCCTTTCTCCAATTTAGAACTTCAACTTTTAGATCTGGTCTATCCTTTTCCATCACTATTTTAAAACGTTAAAAATTGCACAACTCCCGGTTATAGTCCAACAGGTTTAATTGGAAGCACACTAGCTTTCGGAGCGACGCTCCTTCATCAGGTGATTGTCATATTTTAAAACGAATAGAGTTATGGTCGCTGGCCCCAAAGTGCTCCACCACTGACACCTCAGTCACCTGCCCTGCCTTATTTCCCAAGAGTAGGTTAGGTTTTGCACCTTCTCTTGTAGTTACATCCATATACTGAATCAGAAAATTGTCTTGTACACACTTAACAAATTCCTCTCCATCTAAGCCTTTAACACTATGGCTGTCCAAGTCGATGTTTGGAAAGTTAAAATCCCCTACAGTAACTACCCTATTATTCTTGCAGATAGCTGAGATCTCCTTACAAATTTTTTTCTCAATTTCCCTCTGAGGGATCTATAATACAATCCCAATAAGGTGATCATCCCTTTCTTATTTCTCAGTTCCACCCAAATAACTTCTCTGAATGTATTTCTGTGAATATCCTCCCTCAGCACAGCTGTAATGCTATCCCTTATCAAAAATGCCACTTCCCCTCCTCTCTTACCTCCCTTTCTATCCTTCCTGTAGCATTTGTATCCTGGAACATTAAGCTGCCAGTCCTACCCATCCCTGAGCCATATTTCTTTAATTGCTATGATATTCCAGTCCCATGTTCCTTACCATGCCCTGAGTTAATCTGCTTTCCCTGTTAGGCCCCTTGCATTGAAATAAATGCAGTTTAATTTATTAGACCTACCTTGTCCCTGCCTGTTTGACTCATTTCTGTTCTCAGCTGTACCAGTCTCAGATCGATCTCTTTCCTCACTATCTCCCTGGGTCCCCCCCCCACCCTTACTAGTTTAAATCCTCCCAAGCAGTTCCAGCAAATTTCCCTGCCAGTATATTAGTCCCCTTCCAATTTAGGTGCAATCAGTCCGTCCTTGTACAGTTGTTGGACCTCTAACTATATTGTGTTTTTTGGAATATCTCACCAAATACTTGCCACTGCATCTCCGACCTATTATTTAACCTAAATTGCCAGTCCACTTTCAATAGCACTACTCGCGTGCCCTCAATTGCCCTTCCTTAATTCATAGTAGTAGTCTTGGACCAACGTTTCTCTCCTTTAAAAGGCAGTGCAATTCAATCATTATGGTTGCTACTGCCAATGTTCCCTCTAAGGTGCATGGCTACTTGATATTCCGTGCACAATGATCTGCAAAGGCACTTTGATATTGCATTGACTTCCGGTTCTGGAAGTTGCTGTCGTACGCAGGCCTCTGAGACCTGTGCAGCTGGTAAGAATATTCTAGGGAGGGCAGGCTGCTACCCAGGAGCGCTTTGACTGAGGTTACCTTTGGGTTACAATTATTTACCTCTACAGACAGCTGGTAGATGTAGGTGTGATTCTTATTGAATACTTTGTACCTGTCTTCACAAAAGAAGGAATGATCCTAGCATTATTGAGGATGAAACGTTTGCTATAGCAAATGGGGAGACAAGTGAGCATCCTTAAACATGGGCGTTTCATCAGGACTTAATGAAATTTACTTCAGACTGTAGTGAGGCAGGGGTGAGAATAGCGAATTCTTTGACTATAACTTTATCATCCCCACTGGAGGCAAGTGTGGTGCTAGGGTATGCAGAATGGGAATGTTGTGCATTTGTTTAAAAAGTGAGCAAGGAATAAACCAAATACACTCAGGCCAGTCAGTCTAACTTCAATAGTGGGCAAATTATTGGATTGAATTCTGAGACAAGGGAAATGTCTTGTGGCAGGCTATAAGTTTCCCTCACTACTAACTACATGATTTTTGGGTTTTTTTGTCTTGCCAGTGAATTTCAAAGAGTCATAGAGATGTACAGCAAAGAAACAGACCCTTTGGTCCAACTCATCCATGACAACCAGATATCCTAAATTAATGTCCCATTTGCCAGTATTTGGCCCATATCCCTCTAAACCCTTCCTATTCATAAAGCCATCCAGATGCCTTTTAAATGTTGTAATTTTACCAGCCTCCACCACTTCCTCTGGCAGCTATTTCCATACAAGCATCACCCGTTGTGTGAAAAGGTTGCTTTGGTTACTTTTAAATCTTCCCACCCTAAATGTATGCCCCCTCGTTCTAGACTCATTACCCAACCCAAGAAAATGACCTTGTCTATTTAGAGTCATAGAGATGTACAGCACAGAAACAGACTGTGCGGTCCAACTTGTCCATGCCGACCAGATATCCCAACCCAATCTAGTTTTACCTGCCAGCACCCAGCCCGTATCCCTCCAAACCCTTCCTATTCATGTACCCATCCAGATGCCTTTTAAATTTTGCAATTGTACTAGCCTCTACCACTTCCTCTGGCAGCTGATTCCATACTCGTACCACCCTCTGCGTGAAAAAATTGCTTCTTAGGTCTCTTTTATATCTTTCCCCTCACCCTAAACCTATGCCCTCTAGTTCTGGACTCCCCCACCCCAGGGGAAAGACTGTCTATTTATCCTATCCATGCCCCTTAAGATTTTATAAACCTCTATAAAGTCACCCCTCAGCCTCCGATGCTCCAGGGAAAATAGCCCCAGCCTATTCATCCTTTCCCTATAGTTCAAATTCTCCAACTTTGGCAACATTCTTGTAAATCTTTTCTGAACCCTTTTTTTTTTAGGTTTCACAACATTTTTCCGATAGGAAGGAGACCAGAATTGCACGCAATATTCCAACAATGGCCTAACCAATGTCCTGTACAGCCGCAACATGACCTCCCAATTCCTGTACTCAATGCTCTGACCAATAAAGGAAAGCATTTCAAACGCCGCCTTCACTATCCTATCTTCCTGCGACTCTACTTTCAAGGAGCTATGAACCTGCACTCCAAAATTTCTTTGTTCAGCAACACTCCCCAAGTCCATGACATTAAGTGTATAAATCCTGCCCTAATCTGCCTTACCAAAGTACAGCACCTCACGTCTATCTAAATTAAACTCCCATCTGCCACTCCTCCATCCATTGGCCCATCTGATCAAGATCACATTGTAGTCTGAGGTAACCTTCGCTGTCTAGTACACCTCCAATTTTGGTGTCGTCTGCAAACTTACTAACTATACCTCTTATGCTCACGTCCAAATCATTTATATAAATGATGACAGGCAGTGGACCCAGTACTGATGCTTGTGATACTCCATTGGTCACAGGCCTCCAGTCTGAAAAGTAACCCTCCACCACCATCCTCTGTTTTCTACCTTTGAGCCAGTTCTGTATCTAAATGGCTAGTTCTCCCTGTTCCATGTGAACTCGCCTTGTTAGCATCTAATCCAGGGCAGTCAGCACCGATTTCTTGAAGAAAGATAGTTAATGGAATTTTCTTGAGAAACTAACAACTGAATGCGGTTCAGTTGTTGAGGTCAACATGGAATTTAGCAAGGTTTTTGACGAGGTTTTTTGTTGTCTCAAAAAGGCACATATGGATGCAGCAGTATAATAATTAATTTGTGCTCCATGACCTTGCTTCTAATGCAAATTTTGTTTCTGGCAACTGTGTACAGTGGGTTACCTTAAAAAGACGGGGAGCTTTTGCACAAGTGCTGCAATTAGAGTCAACAGAACAATTCCAAGCATGTTGTTGACTTGTTTTAAGTCTCAACCAGTTACAAAGCTAATGAATGCTACACTGGCTGCAATAATTGCACAGAATTCAAAGTTGTTCTATTCTTGTAATAGTTAGATTTGCAGGTATAGTCAAGAAATTCATTGTTTCATTTTCTTTTACTTGTAATACAGCAACTAAAAATAAAATTGAAGTGAAATTCCCCATTATGTGAATTTCCAAGTTTTGCTGGGCTGTTGGGTCAACTGTCCATTGTCCTCCCATTCTGAGGGAGTTGGATAGGCAAGAAAAGCAAGGCTTGCTGATTTGCAATTTCCTAGTATCTGGATCAAAATATCATTGGTAGGAATTTTGGAAAAAAGTCAGATTTAAATTTCTGGCTAATTGAGAGAGGAAGCTGTTTTGTGTAAGTAGGACAAACACCCTTGTGACATCTGGTGGGAAACCACAAACTATAGAATCATTATGCAAATAAGTTAGATGTTTAAATTCTGGATTTGTGTTCAGAGCTGGTTTTAAAATGGGTTGAAAGTGAAACATAACCAAAAATGCTTTTAACCATGAATGCACTGAAGGATTGATATCCATAAAACAAACCAATTTTAGTGTCTTGTTCACACTTGTGTTTCAGTTCACGTTCTGCCACGAGCTTCTGGTTATCAGTTGATGCATTTGTTTATGATGCAATACACGGATGATGCAACAGAATAAAGAGCAGTATTGCAAGTCGCTTACAAATTGATAGACCATTTAACAAACATTTGAATCTGATTACCAATTCCATGAATAATTAGACTACTTAGCAATATGATAAATTATTCATGAAATATAACTTGGATCCTCACACTTGCGCGCGCACAACATGGGTGCTGGGGAAAAAATAAGCACTACCGCAGTTAGGCGGTAGCGTGGGGGTAAAAAAAAGAAAAAAACCAAAAAAAAAACAGACGTTGTTCACAAAAATAACTTGGATCCTTTTCCATTTTGTCAGGGAGGGGGCTAACTCTGAGCTGGCTGTCCACATGCAGTGTGTACTGCTGCTGTTGGTTTCTGTTTGTTTTTGGAGGGACCTGATTCCTAAACTGGCTGAACCATATAGCCAGTTTGTTAGCTCGTATTCCTTTTTATCAAGGACTGACTTCTAAACTGGCTGATTTAAACTGTCAATGTGCTACAGGTGCAACCTAGTTCTCATTACGGATCTGTTGTTTCACTGGCTGATTGCAGCCTGAGAGTTACAAATTTCTCCTTTACTTTGAGAAAAAGGCAATGTTGATTTTGTGGCAGGGCTTAGCCCTTGCACTGTGGTTTGTTTTCTTTTTTACATGTGTTTTCACTTTATTTGGTGTTTGGACTGTGCCCTTGTGAGAAATTACAAAAAAAACTTGGATTCTTAATGATTGAGCATTCCGAAGAACACCACTGCACCAGATCCTTGAGGCCAAAGGTTGGGGTTGAATAAGCCTGCAATACTAAATCAGCAAACTTCAGACACACTTAAACTGTGCTCTAGGGATTTCACTATCGTGGAAAATGTTTCTACACTTTCTGAATTTCTTGTGGGCCTTTACACAATCTTTCAGAAATTACAATATTCCAAAACCCAGCACTGCTTGTGATTTTGAAATTTTAAGATTCTATTTAGAACTATATTTTTGCTGAATGGAAAAGTTGGATGTTACTCTTCAGTATTTCTTTTCCTAGTTTTTCTCTTCTGTCCAATTTCTACTTCTCTTCCCAGTTTGCCCTTTGCGCTATCCCCATGTTCAAAGAGTGAAATTAATTTTAATTATCTTGGTAATGCTGTAATAACTTGGCTAGAATCAGTGTGACGGTGGTCAGATTAGTTCAGTACTGAGTCTTACAATTTTAATTTTGTTCCCTTGATTTCTGATTATTGTTAACAGTTTTTAAGCCATAGCTTGAAGGTGAGCACACTTTGCTTTGACTCACAAGGTCCTGGTTTCAAGTCTGCTCCAAGATTTGAACAGAGAATGCAGTTTTAGGAATGCTGTTGTTTGCGTTGAGATTCTGATAGTCATTAGGCAGAGGAACAGGCTCTTCGGCCCACTGTGTCTATGTTGACCAATAAACACCAATTGTACTGATCTCATTGACCTGCAGTTGGTTCATAGCCTACTGTGTCCTGACATTTTATGTGCTTATCCGAATGCTTTTTAAATGTTGGCAGTACCTGCCTCCCCCACCCTCTTGAGCAGAGGCTTCCATATTTTTACCGCACTTTTTTGGTGAAAAATATTTTCCTCTGATCTCCACTAAACCACATACTCCTCACGTTAAACATATGCCCAAAGTTCTGTGGAATATTTAACTCTGATTTCTCTTCTCAATGCTGCCAGACCTGCTGAGCTTTTCCAGCAATTTCAATTTAGTCTTGTTGCACCTACCACACAGTGCATTTGAATTCTTATCCTGCAAACGAATGGAGTTGACTCCTAATGGTAAAACAACAATATTTGTTATTTGACACAATAATTCATAGTAGTATTTATTGTTCTAATAATGATAAACAGTACAAATATGTCTGGTGCTCTAACTTTGGATAAGATATAGCACCACACAAGAACTTGGCTGGACTCCATATGGGGATGTCTTCCGATGGTTTCAGAGGTGTCTTCTCTTTCTATGGTTATTCTTGAGCTGCTGCCCTGAACGTGGTTTTATGGTGATTCTTAAACTCGAGTTTTTCCACCCTTTTTGGGAAGATTTTGACTATCAGGTTCAATCATCCTGATTGATCAGACCCAACCAGTTTGATGGCAGGGTGATTCTGAAGTGATCATGACTGGAGGTGCTGGGTGCACGTACTCTGCTCCAAATAAGGATGTGAAGTGCCTCCTTGAATAGTGCATGCTTCAATGTTTCAGATTGTCCCAGGGACAGCATTCCATTCTCCAATTCAACCCCAAATTTGGGTGTGTATTGTAGGTTCTGCAGATACCAGATTTGTTTGTAAACTGTCTGTTTGTAGCTGCAGCCTGACTGGATTCTGCAGCATGTTGATTAGCAGTCACCTGGTTCCCATTTCCAAACATGCTCCCACCATTGTCCATCTTTTCTAACTCTATATATGCGCATTATTTTGAGTGGCCCGTCCAGCCTCAGTCTCTCCAACCTATGCCTTAGCTACAACTGCCGTGGGGAAAGGATTCTCATGATCTACTTTATCTATGCCCTGTAATTCTTGTATATTCAATCAGATCCCCTCTCAGCTGCCTCTGCACTGAGGAACAAACCCAACCTACTTTGTCCAGTCCAATCACATCCATTTGATAGTGTGGTGACCAGAAATGCATACTGTTTTCTATCTAATCAACGCTTCAAAATATTGCAACAAAACATCCCTGCTCCACGATTCTCATGTAAGCAAGAATCTCATATGCCTTCTTCACTATCCTGTCTACCTGTGCTGACACCTTCAGGAATCTAGGTACTTGTGAACTAAGGTCCTTTTCTTTCCTCTGTACTGCCGAGGGACCAATCATTCATTATCCAAGTCCTTCCCTTATTAGATCTTCCAAAATGTATCATTTCACTCTTAGCAGGATCAAATTCCATCTGCCACTACTGTACTCCATTTACTAGCTGATCAATATCGGACTGCATCCTGAGACCATCCTTCTCATCGACAGCACAAATTTTGACAGCACATCTGCAGACTTAATAATTGTAACATAATTTGCATCAAAGTCATTAATGTACATAACAAACATCTGGAGGTCCTACCTACCAGTTTGAGTGGGTTTACAAGAATTCCATTTCAGACACAAGCAGGGAAAGTCACCCTATTATCTTGGTGAAAATTTATCTTATGATTAACATAATGAAAAACAGACTATCCAGACATTGAATATTGCTGTTTGAGGTAGTTTTGTGGGTAAATTGGATCTTGCATTTTCTACGTTCAAAGGTATTTTGTTGGTTGGAAAGCTTTTTTGAGACATCTGATTATGTAAAGTAGAATCGCTTTTAGCTAGAGCTAGGGTAGCAAACTAATTTGAATGGTTTACCAGATATTGTTTTAGTGCTTCTAACACCCCCATGCTTTTTGTTCCGTTCCAAGTCTTGGCACAGAACGAGCAAGAATGGTTGAAAGAGATGACTCCATCATTGCATTGCTTAGTATTCCAAAGGTAGTACTATTTGATAGCTGGGAAACTGGGCGAAGTCTTGAGATAATATGTAAAGGAAATTAACTTGGCTTCCCTGAGAAATCTTCAATACAGTTAGTTCTGCTGTAATGTGTTTTTTCAACGTGAATTGGCTTTAATATGATTGAAGAATTTACTCTGTTGCTTGTAGAATGCAAACTTTCCTTACCTGTATTGGCTATGATGCGATTCTGGCCCAATTAAACGGCATGGCTATTGCATGATTTTCTTAATGTGCGATCACATGAGAGCAGAACTAGCACATCATACCAGAACTGACTGTACTCAGAGTCAGTCTTGCAGCATGGAAACAGACCCTTCGATCCAGTGAGTCCACGCATTCCATAATCCCAGACTGAACTAGTTCCATCTGCCTGTGCATCGCTGATATCCCTCTGTACATTCTTATTCATGTACTTATTATGTCTTTTAAACTTTGTAACTGTAACCACATCCACCACTGCTTTTGGAAGTTCATTCCACACACTAACCACTCCCTGTGTTAAACAAAACAAATTGATTCTCGAGTCTTTTTGTAAATTTTTCTTCTCTCACCTTGAAAGTATCCCCTCCAAACTTGAAATTCCCCAGCAGAGGGAAAATACACCTGCCGTTCACCTTTAACTACACCCACATGATTTTATAAACTGTATTAGGTCACTTCCTCAATTTCCTATGCTCCAGTGAGAAACGTCCCAGTTTATTCAGCTTCTCTTTGTGATTCAAACCTTCCATTCCTGGCAATGTTCTGGTAAATCTCTTCTGAACCCTCTCCAGCTTAATGATATCCTTCTTATTGCAAGGTGACCAGAACTGGGCTCAGTACTCCTGAGGAGGCCCCACCAATGTCTTGTACAATTGCAACATAATATCTCAAATCCAAAACTCTAAGATTCTGGAAGCATAAGCGTTTCAAAATCAAACTTAGAAGCCCATTGCAAATGTTGATTACTCTAGTTTGCGATGGTACTTTAATGTAAATTTTAAATTTGATTGCAATGGTTAGTTTGAGCTTATGTGTCCTTGTCTCTTTGAAGTTGAAATAATATTTTAATTTTGACATCTTTTTGCTATTTACACTCTTTGGGATTGAGATGTGAAGATCTTGAGTTTTTCATTCACTTACATAACTGTCTTCTGATACTATAAACTCAGTTTCTTGGCTCTTTCCTATATCACTTCAGGTTTTCAAGGTTATGTTGTAATATTGGAGTGAAATTCATTATTTTACACTGCAAATATAACCAAGTGCTTATCAATGTCAGTTTTATTTCTCAATTTATTGTAAAATGGTTCACCTTGACTGTCTGGAGGATTAATTAATGAAGCCATTTACTCAATAACCTATTTGTTTAATTTTCCAGGTGCTGGTAAACACTGCCTGCTGTTTTCTTATGTTGATTGGCAAGATGATCCAGTACATGGTCTTCGGAACACTGCGGGTCAGTGAGAGGCAGGTAAGTGTCACTTTAAAGAGGTGTGTGGGCAGTGGCAACCGAGAAGATGAGGTGGGGTGGAGGATGACTGAGGATGGGGTGGTGGAGGGATGGGCTAAGACACAACAGGAGGCAGAGTATGTGGGGATGAGTTCAGATTGGGTGGAGGAGGATGAGTTTGGGTCAGAGGTAGGGGGCTGGCGAAGGAGGAGGAATGGAGTGGAGGCAGGTGCTGAGGCAGAGTCGTGGAGGTGGAAGAAGAAGGGGATTGGGTCAGGGAGAAAGAAGGATTAAGGGCTGGGAGGGGAGGCAGAGACAAAAGTTGAACATAAGAGCTTGGAGCAGAAATGGACAGTTCAGTTCTTGAGCTTGCTCTGCCATTTAATATGATCATGGCTGATCTCATCGTTGTCTCAACTCCACTTTCCAGCCTGCTCCCCATAACCTTTAAACCCATTACTAATTTAAAAACCTATCAAGCTAATTCAGTGTCAGTGTTCGCTACACTCTGGGGGAGTTAATTTTCGAGATTTATGACCTTTTTGAATGAAGTAATCTCTGTTTTAATTGTGTCACCCCTTAACCTAAATCTGTGATGGCTTCACAATGGGGAAATATCTGCTCTGTGCCTATTTTGTCAGCCCTCTTTGGCATCTTACACCTCAATTAAATCTCCTCTCATTCTTTTAAACTCTAGAGAGTAAAGAGCTAAGCTACTCGATCTCTCTTAGGACAAACGCCCCTCACCTCTGGAATAAATCTTGTAAAACTCATTCGAACTGTTTGCAGTGCTACGACATCTGTCCTCAAGGGGACTGAAATTGTATGTAATACTCGAGGGGCAATCTTACTAATGCCTTGTACAGTTGCAGCAAAACTTTGCCATTTTATACCTCAAATCTCCTCAGGTTAGTGCAGAGAATCAAACTTTTCATTCCATGTTCCTAAGAACCAGGTGCAGGAATATGCAATTCAATCCTCCATCCTGCTGTGTCATTTAGCATAATCATGGCTGATCTCACCTTCCCACTTTCTTGCCCACTCACAGCTCTTCAACCCAATGCTAATTAAAAATCTGTCTATCTTTTCCCTAAATTTACTTCATATGTGAGCTTGGGCTGACAAGTAGCAAGTAACAGTCATACCACACAAATGCCAGGCAGTGACTATCTCTAATAAGAGACAATCTAATCACCACCCCTTGACATACAATGGTTCCTGTCACTTAATGCCCCAATATCAACATCTTGGGGGTTACAATTGGGCAGCAACTTAACTGGACTTGCTGCATAAACACGGTGGCTGCGAGAGCAAGTCAGAGGCTTGGAATACTGCTGCAAGTAACTCACCTCTGCCTCCTCAAAGCCTGTCCATGATTAATAAGGCACAAGTCAGGAATGTAATGGAATAATCCTCACTTGCCTGGATGAGTGCAGCTGCATTGACACTCAAGAGGTTCACACCATCCAGGACAAAGTATTATGTGCATTCCCTCTATCACCTATGCTAAGTAGCAGCAGTATGTACTATCTACAAGACACAGCAGATTCTTAGAAAGCACCTTCCAAATCCACAACCACTTGCATCCAGAAGGACCAGCAGATACATGGAGCACAGCCACTTAGCATCCTGACTTGGAAATACAATGCTGTTCCTTTACTATTGCTGGATCAAATTCCTGGAAATCCCTAAGGGCAATATAGGTCATCCTGCAGCAAGTGGATTGCAAGTTCAAGAAGGCAGCTCACTACCACCTTCTCAAGAGGCAGTTAGGGATGGGCAATAATGCTAGCCAGCCAACAATGTCCACGTCCCACGAGTACATTTTTAAAAAAATCTGCTGCACTGTGGGGTAGTGAATTCTGCAAATCCAAGATCTTTTGAGAGAAATAATTTATTGTTTTAAATCTGCTATCCCTCACCCTAAAGCTATGGCCTCTTGTCCTAGTTTGTCCCACAAGAGGAAATATCCTTTATATGTCTACTTTTTGAATTTGCTTTAGCATCTTGTATCCCTCAGTTAGATCATGTCTCCATCTACTAACCTCAGAGTAGAAGCCTAAACTGCTCAATCTCTTATAAAACAAACCTCTCCATCTCTGGAATCAATCCAATGAATCTCCTTTTGCAACCGCCTGCAAGACTAAAACTGTATGCAATACTCCAATGTGGTTTCAGTAATACCTCGTAAAATTCAAGTACCACTTTGTTTCTTAGATTCTTAATTCACTCACGGGATATGTTGCTTTCTGGCTAGGGCCAGCAGTCATTGCTCATCCTTAATTGTCAAGAGCACTGTTAAGAGGCAACCACATTGCTGTGGATCTGCAGTCATAGGTAGGCCAGACCAGGTAAAGGATTTTAGTGAAAGGATGGGATTTTTTCCAGAAATCAACAAGAGCTTCATGGTCATCATTAATCCCTGAACAACAAACGTTTTATTGATTTCAATTCCACCATCTGCTATAACAGGACGTGAACCAGGTCCCCAGCAAATTAAATGAATTTTGAATTATTAGCGTATTGATAATACCACTAGGCCGTTGCCTTCCCATATACCCTATTGCTTTAGTAATATATGCCAAAATTCCATTTTCCTTCTTTATTACCTGCTGTACCTGCACACTCGTTTTCTGAAACTTATGCACAGCATCTACTAGATCCCTGTCTATGAAGCATTTTGAAGTTTCTCTCTGTCTAGATGACTTGCCTTTGTTTTTCTGACCAAAATTGATAACTGTATGATTATTCATATCAAACTCCATCTGCTAAATCCATCTTGCCCTTTTTTCTACCCTATCTATGTTCAATTGTAAGTTTCTTACAACATTGCCACTCAATTTCCAACCTATTTTAGCTTTGTTTAGTGTTAGTTTGGTTGAAGTATGGGGGTGTTGGGACAGGACCAGGAGGAGGATGTTGAAGAATGAGGGCAGGACAGGGCAAGGAGGAGGTGAGTTGTCATTGCTGATTTTGGAGGAGGAGGGATATTTTTGGGCTGTGGGGAAAGGAAGGTTTGGGGCTGTCATGGAGGAGTGGCTGGGGATAGTTGAGGTGAGAGCAGTGGTTTGCTGACCCATTTTGGATGTGTGGTTAGGGGTGTAGAGAGGCAATAACAGTAGCTGTTCTGCAGAATGTTAGATAGTAATGTTATGTAAAATGGCAATGCATTGATCATGGGTGACTTTAATTTTGTGGATGAGGGAAAATCAAATTGCTAAAATTTGCCACACAAGATTGTTCAGTGTATTGTGAACAGTTTGTTGGAATAATATGTTGTGGATCCAAGCTGGGATCATACTGTTCTTGGTTTTGGCAATGTGTAGTGAGGTAGGTTTAATAAAGGCTGTCTGAGTAAAGTTAAAAATTCACTCCGTTGACTGTAGGTGTGGAGAGGTTTTTTTTTAGGTTAAGTAGGTTACATGTGTACCATTATAGTCATTTTACAGGGAGGAGCATCCAGATAAGGCAACACACACATTGATTGGGTGACAGTTAAAATCAGCAAGTATCAATAGCAGATACCAAAGCCTTTTACTATCATACAATTGTATAACTGGCTTCACATAAGGAATACTTTTCACTTTGTTAAACTGACCTCACATACTGAATGCTTCTAACATTGTTAAATGACTGTACATAATGACCGCTTTTCCACCTTGTTAACCCCGTACCCTTAATAAAAGCAAATTACTGTGGATGCTGGAATCTGAAACCAAAACCCATTACCCTTACCTCCAGCACCCCATTGTTAACTAAGTTCTTATCTGATGAGTCATGCTCAGCTGAACCCCTTGTTTCACAAAACTCGGAACTCAACTCTTTCTCAACCTGCTTATACCCTATACAAATTCTTTCACTGACCCTCCGAGTAACCCACCCAAACCCATTCTCCTACCCTATTATCCTGTATTTACCCCTGACTGATGCACCTAATCTACACATCCCTGAAGACTATAGGGCAATCGAGCATGGCCAATTCACCTAACCTGCGCATCTTTGGATTGTGGGAGGAAACCGAAGCACCCAGGGGAAACCCATGCAGACACTGGGAGAATGTGCAAACTCCACAAAGACAGTCGCCAGAGGTTGGAATTGAACCCGGGTCCCTGTCGCTGTGAGCCACCATGAACTGTTTGTATCCACTGTGCAGTTACACAGAGAAAACAAATTCAATGCTGCTTTCTGCCAGGTTCTGATATAATGGGTATTTCACAAATTTTAATTGGACCCGGAAGCAGTTATATTTTCCATGTGTATGCTGCTTTTAATGTTTGTATCAATTGATCATTTTAAAAAAGAAAATGTCAGTGTCTATGTATTTCTCTACTCCACCCCTCCCAGCACCTGAAGGATAAGTTTTGGAACTTCATCTTCTACAAGTTCATCTTCATATTCGGTGTGCTGAATGTTCAGACCGTTGAAGAAGTGGTGATGTGGTGCCTTTGGTTTGCTGTTCTTGTCTTCCTTCATCTCATGGTCCAGCTATGCAAAGATCGCTTTGAATATGTGAGTTTGCGTTTGAAGCTGGCAAAGCAATTTGAACATTGCAGCAATTTTTTTTTATTCCATTGTGGGCTGTGGGTGTCACTGGCTAGTATTTATTGCCCATTCCTGGTTGCCCTTGAGAAAGTGGTAGTGATCATCCTTCTTGAACTGCTCTGGTTAGACCCATGATGCCGTTAGGGAGAGAACTTGAGGAATTTGACCCAGTGACAGTATATTTGGAACAGTATGTTTCCAAGTCAGAATGTTGAGTGGCTCGGAGTGGGCCACGCTACTGGTGGTGTTCCCATGTGTCTGCTGCCCTTGTCCTTCTAGATGGAAGTGGTCTTGGTTTGGAAGGTTCTATCTAAGGACCTTGAGCATTCTATAGCATAAAGCCAGAGTTCCTTAATTTTAAAATATGTGAAAGGCAACTTAAATTAAAATGATAGGCACAAATCCTCTGCCAAAAGCAATACTCCAAATAAATTAATCTAATTTAAATCACTATACAGACTGAGTTGTCAGTTTCTGATAGAGAATGATGCCTTCCTGTGTATGATGCTATTGGATGCAGGTTTCTGCACTGGCGCTACTGCTCAGCATCACTTAAGTGCTATCAAAGATAAATACAAGAAATTTGTTTCATGTGGATTGACCAACTCTAATGCAAAGTTCCATTGTGTATGTGCATTTACTCGATAAATATCCTCAGCTAACTTTTGGGTAGTTAAAAGTTAAATATTTAAATTCTGGAAATTAGCTGATATGCAGGCTCTGCTTGTGTACAACATGAAGTTTTGGTTGTTGAAAATTCATTTAATTGTCAAGCAGAGTTATATTGGAAAGTTTCTCAATGTTAAAATATGAAGTGTCCCAAAAATACTGAAATTTTTAAATCTAAAACTTCGAAGTAAAAATAATAAGACATGATTGGTTTGCGCTGAGCTTTGCTCACAAGTTACTTTTTTTTCTTTGCAGTCCCATTATTTGCCCTCTGAGAACTGACAAAAGCAGTTTGGGATAGACTAACTTGGTGTTTTAAACTCAAGGCTGCCAAGCACAAAGTTAAGCTAATGTTGGGGTTTATGGATGAAGTAGGTGGTATGCAGTCTCCAAATAGTCCCAGTGGAGCATTGATATTTGAATTGATTAGATTAGGTTACTTACAGTGTGGAAACAGACCCTTCGGCCCAACAAGTCCACAAAGACTCGCCGAAGCGCAACCCATCCATACCCCTACATTTACCTCTTACCTAACACTACGGGCAATTTAGCATGGCCAATTCACCTGACCTGCACATCTTTGGACTGTGGGAGGAAACCGGAGCACCCGGAGGAAACCCACGCAGACACGGGGAGAATGTGCAAACTCCACACAGTCAGTCGCCTGAGGCGGGAATTGAACCCGGGTCTCTGGCGCTGTGAGGCAGCAGTGCTAACCACTGTGCCACCGTGCCGCTCACTAATTACTCCCCCAATCCCTTCAGCCGATTTTGTTTGGTCTTTGTGGAGAGGACTGTAGAATTTATTGATACCTCGTAGATTAACATCTTCCAGATGCTGCTCCACTTTTTTTTAATACACAGATAACTTTGGTAGTTTTCTCATTTAGTTATCACATTGCAATACTCTCTCCTCTGATCCAGCTGTCTTTTTCTCCAACTACTCCAATGAGTAGCCACGTACGTGTATTGGCTCTGCTGGTTTCCATGTTGCTGTCCTGTTGCACTCTGGCTGTAGTTTGTGCACTGGTTGGATATTCGCATGGAATGCATACATTGTCCTTTATGGCAGCTGAGGTAAGCAAATAATTTGTTCTGTGTGGTGACTGCTTAGTGTGGAAATAGAGAATGTTTATTTCTTTGGTCATTTTTATTCCCCACTGGTCTCGTTTCACCTGATTTTTCTGGTCACAATAAAAGCTATAATGCATAAGTAATAATTTCTATTCTATATTAGTCTGCTATAGTTTTTCCCTTTTTTGTCTGACTTCAATTTACTTCTATAATGTGTTGTAATAACTCTCACTGTCTGTTCTAGTGCCTGGTTGTGACTGTCCGGACAGCGCACGTTATTCTTAGGTAGGTAATAAACTTATTTGGAAAGTATCTTGAATCAAAGCAAGAATGTGGATTGCTTGCCATGTGGTTAAACTGTCGAACATTCATTGGGTGCTTTATGCAACGTTGGAATGCTCTTGCTTGGTGATTTTGTTTATTTTGATCTGTGGTGAGGATAGTGTGTAACTGGGACATGGAGCCAGAAAATTCATAGTTTAGTTCCTCGTTCTCTTCTAAATTTGCTTGTTCTATGTGGGATGTTGGAAACTCATTGGCTTTTGTGCCCCAAACCTTAAGAGGTAATTAGTCATAGTCATAGAAGTGTACAGCACAGAAATACACCCTTTAGTTCAACTTGTCCATGCGGACCAGTATCCCAAGCCAATCTAGTCCCACTCTCCAGCACCCGGCCCATATCCCTCCAAACCCTTCCTATTCATATACCCATCCAGATGCCTTTTTAAATATTGCAATTGTGCTAGCCTCCACCACTTCCTCTGGCAGCTCATTCCATACACGCACCACCCTCTGCGTGAAAAATTTGCTCCTTGGGTATCTTTTATACTTTCCCCTCTCACCCTAAACCAATATCCTCTAGTTCTGAACTTCCCCACCCCAGGGAAAAGATTTTGTCCATTTATCCTAGCCATGCCCCTCATGACCTTTTAAACCTCTAAGGTCAACCCTCTGCCTCTGACACTTCAGGGAAAACAGCCCCAGCCTATTCAACCTCTCCCTATAGCTAAAATCCTCCAGCCCTGGCAACATCCTTGTAAATCCATTCTGAACCCTTTCAAGTTTCACAACATCTTTCCAATGGGAAGGAGACCAGAATTGCATGCAATATTCCAACGGTGGCCTAACCAATGTTGTGTACACCTTCAACATGACCTCCCATCTCCCAAAGGAGCTATGAATCTGCATGTCAAGGTCTCTTTGTTCAGCAACACTCCCTAGGACCTTACCATTAAGTGTATAAGTCTTGCTAAGATTTGCTTTCCCAAAATGCAGCACCTCGCGTTTATCTAACTTAAACTCCATCTGCCCCTCCTCAGCCCATTGGCCCATCTGACCAAGATCCCATTGTAAACTGAGGTAACCTCCTTCGTTGTCCACTAAACCTCCAATTACTGGGGGTTTCTCCTGATTGCTAAATGTTGTCCAATTGCATTTAGGTATGCCAAGCTGAGGCCTGTGGAATAGTTAACGAGGGGAAACTCTATTGAGGGCATGTTCTGTAGTGATTCAAGAAGAGACACCTTGTTAAATCAGTATTTCAGTGCTATATATGTACCGTGAATGTACTTTGTTTGAGTGTTTGAATTTATCACTAAGCATCAGATTTGATTGATAGAATTTAACATGGGTAAGTTGGTCAGAAGAGTAGAAAGGCAACTATTATCTAAATGGAGAGAAAATTCAGATGTGCTTCGGTGCAGAGAGATCTGAGTGACCTCTGGTGCTTGCATCACAGAAGACTCATACAGGTGCAGCAAGTAATAAGGAGGGAAGATGAAATTCTGGCATTTATTTCCAAAGGAATAAAGTATAACAGTAAAGAAATATTACTGCAACTGGACAAGGTACTACTGAAACCACATCTGGAAAATTGCATACGATTTAGGTCCCCTTCTTTTGAGGAGAGATGTAATTACATAGGAGGCAGTGCAGAGGGGTTTCAGTAGATGGGTTTATTTTATGAAGAGAGATTATGCCCAAACTGTTCATCAGCAACGTTCATTAGATGGAGAGGAGATCTAATTGAAGTATACAAGACACTGAAGGGAATTGACAAAGTAGACAAGATAGTTCCTCTTGTGGGGAATGTGAGCAGAGAGGCCATAGCTTTAGCATAAGGGGTAGCATATTTAAAGCATATGAGAAATTACTTCTCTCAAAGGATTGTCAGTTTGTGGAATTCACTATCCCAGTGTGTGTTAAATGCAGGAACTATGCAGAAGATTTTAATTTTTGATTAGTAATGGGTTGCAGAATTATGGGGAGTGGGCAGGAAAGTGGAGTTGAGGCTAAGATCAGGCAAGATCACAAAGGCAGAGCGTGCTTGATGGTTCCTATGTTCGTATGAAACTTTCAGGTTCCCTGTGAGGAGATTTGGTGTTAAGTACCTTTTGCATGTGAAACTGGTAAGTTTATAAATTGCAGAAGCATTTTGAAGTGTGCTTAAAGGAAAGGTAACATGTTTATTGTTGTGGTGGAGAAAATGTAGAGAATCACCAGGAGATGCAGAGAGTTTCTCAAGGTGTAGGTCTTTTACTTGCAAACAAAAACCATGACACTCAAAGCAGATTCTTGAATGCCCCGAACCTCACGGACTGTGGCTGTTTATATTTTTTTTATCATGTCTTTGTTAGCTTATCAGTATGTCCAATTGTGTTAATCAAAATGACCTCACTCCAGCTATACGATAAACCAATGATGTTAGTTCCCGTTATCACTCTGGTTCTGCCACTATGGTTTTTCCTACATTCTACTTAATGTTATTCTAATGTCACGATTAGATAGTTTACTGTTAAGGGTCTCAAACAGGCTGACTCTACTAGCTATTAGTTAAATATTTAATGTCATGTAACAAATATTTATTGTCACAAACTGTCCCAACCTGCTCTGATGATATTTAGCAGGCGAGGCTGACTTTACTAACAGTGTTATCTCAACCCGCCATATTGACCTTTCAGCCTCAACCATACTCTTGCTAATTGGTTCACTATTCCTGTCCCACCCTGCCACAGTGACCTTTTGACTAGTGTAGCATTCCACAGACCCCTTGCAACAGATCGCCAGGGGTTTTTGTGCTTTAACCCTTCCCATTTCTAATGCTGTTTGTTTTCCATATGGTACAACTCGTAGTCCAGTGAAATAAACTTAAAAACAGCCGACAGCATAAATCCCACTATGCGAATTTGAGGATTTTAAATTATTAGTAAATTGATCTGCAATGAGAAGCTAATATAAGCTTATGAGGCTAAGCAATTTTTATAAAAGCACATCTGATTCATTTGTCTACATGATATAAACAACTCTTGGTGCCTACTTAAATAACCTAACTAGGGACTCAGTTTGCTCCTGAGACCTCATTGAGGACAGTTATGGCTGTGCAGTTAAGTTGGTTTTGCCTATGTACTAGCTATGTCCCATGAATGAATTTAAGAAGTCTCAGACATGACTGTGCGGAATACTTAAATAATCCATGCACTACTTTGACCAGAATCTTTCCTTTTGTGTTCTGTTTAACTGTGCTATATTTTGTTCTAGGTACTCTATCCATCTCTGGGATCTGAATCATGAGGGAACCTGGGAAAATAAAGGCACCTATGTTTATTATACTGATTTTGTCATGGAGTTGAACCTGCTGTCAGTGGATCTGATGCATCACATCCACATGTTGGTAAGTAGTATGCAGCTTTGCTTGAACTCCAGAGTTAGTTATGCAGACTTAGCTTTTCAGTGAACACAGTAATGGAATGTCTATTATCTTAAATCCTATGCAACAAAGTTACTATCCTGCAATTCTATATTCTTATCAGCAAGGATTGGATTGTTGAATGTATAAGCTGACCGCAGTTATCCTTTGCTGTTTTTCTTTAAAGTTACGCAATTTGAATTGCACACTGGTCAAGACAGTGGAAATTGCATTTGCACCACACATTATGCTGGTTGAGTTTAGGTACTTGATTTAAACTTGATTCTTTGTCCTTTCATGTACTATTTGTGAGGCTGTGGTTGGATTTCAAATCACTACTCAAGAACTTAATGACATGAGTAAAGAAAGAAAATACCCACGTAGCCTGGTGATCGAAAAATGATGTATAGCATGTCTCCCAAATGTCACCATTAGCCCAGATATCAAGAAATTTTGGTAGTCAGGACTCATGTTGGACATCCAGGAGAACACACATTCAGGAAGAGTATTTGCCTGCAAGTTGATGCTATTTACAGTTGTTTGAAAAGAGGGCCTATAGTTGCATGAATGGTTACTCATGATGTTAAGACAGATTAGGGGTAGTCAACGTGGTTTTGTGCTTGGGAAATCATATATTTTGAAGAAGTAATAAAGAGGATTGATGAGTGCAGGGCAGTAGATGTGATCTTTATGGACTTCAGTAAGGCATTCGACAAGGTTCCCCATGGGAGACTGATTAGTAAGGTTAGGTCTCGTGGAATACAGGGAGAACTAGCCATTTGGATACAGAACTGGCTGAAAGGTAGGAGACCGAAGGTGGTGGTGGAGGGTTGTTTTTCAGACTGGAGGATTGGTGCTGAGTCCACCTCTTTTAATTTTATATAAGTGATTTGGATGTGAGCGTAAGAGGTATAGTTAGTAAGTTTGCTGATGGCACCAAAATTGGAGGTGTAGTGGATAGTGTAAGGGCTACCTCGGATTACAACAGGATCTTGATTAGATGGGCCAATGGGAAGTGGCAGATGGAGTTTAATTTAGATAAATGCAAGGTGCTGCATTTTGGGAAAGCAAATCTTCGCAGGACTAATCCACTTAATGGTAAGGTCCGAGGGAGTGTTGCTGTACAGAGACCTTGGAGTGCAGGTTCATAGCTCCTTGAAAGTGAAGTCGCAGGTAAATAGGATAGTGAAGAAGGTGATTGGTATGCTTTCCTTTATTGGTCAGAGTATTGAGTACAGGAGTTGGGAGGTCATGTTGTGGCTGTACAGGACATTGGTTAGGCCACTGTTGGAATATTGCGTGCAATTCTGGTCGTCTTCCTATCAGAAAGATGTTGTGAAACTTGAAAGGGTTCAGAAAAAATTTACAAGGATGTCGCCACGGTTGGAGGCTTTTAGCTATAGGGAGAGGTTGAATAGGCTAGGGTTGTTTTCCCTCGGAAGGGGGGGTTGCGTACGCGTCAGAGGCTGAGGGGTGACCTCAGAGGTTTATAAAAACAGGAGGGACATGGGTCGGATAAATAGACCAAGTCTTTTCCCTGGAGTGGGGGAGTCCACAACTAGAGGGCATAGGTTTAGGGTGAGAGGGGAAAGATATGAGAGACCTAAGGGGCAACCTTTTCACGCAGAGTGTGGTACGTATATGGAATGAACTGCCTGAGGAGGTGGTGGAGACCAGTACAATTACAACATTTAAAAGGATGGGTATATGAATCGGAAGGGTTTGGAGGGATATGGGCCAGGTGCTGCCAAGTGGGACTAGATTAGAATGGGATATGTGGTTGGCATGGACGAGTTGCGCCGAAGGGTCTGTTTCTGTGGTGTACGTCTCTATGACTTTATACGTTGAAGATCACTCTACATAGCTAATTCTCTTGGTGGAGAAGTGTAGCCTTTGCATGACATGTTTGAACTTGTCCCTGCTGAATTGCATGAATACAAAAGTATTAAAGAGGAGGCAATAGGACTTCTGTGAGTGTGTTAATAATCTATTGTAAATATCATTGCGTCAATTGAAAATGGATTTCCATTAAATAAGTTATAGATCTGCTGAGTGTGACTATTTTGTAAGCCTCCATGTGATTATCAGTTGATTTCTGATTCCACAGTAGTCCTAAATGTGTTTTTCAAATTAGTAGGTGAGAATTTGCTGACTGTCAGATTCCTTCGTGTATCAGAGAAACATTAAACTGTTTTAATTTTATTTGAAATGCTGTGGGTCAAATCAGCATTTCCATTTTTTTTGGTTTGCAGATAAAAGTTATTTGCAATGTCTTGTGTGTAAGCTTGGACTGTCAGGATGACATTTTGTAATGTTACCTTTTCTCCTCCCAGCTGTTTGGAAATATATGGTTGTCAATGGCGAGCCTGGTAATATTCATGCAACTTCGATATCTTTTCCATGAAATGCAGCGCAGGCTAAAGCGTCACAAGAACTACTTACGTGTGGTGGGCAATATGGAGGCAAGGTGAATATTACGTATGGAATACATCTTGTTTCGAGTGCTAAAATTAATAGCAAGGGAAATCATTAACAAATTGATTTAGAACGTATTAATTTCACTAACAAACAAACCACTGGCATATTGGTGATTATATGGTACATGCTAACATTTTACCTGCAAATATTTGACATCTGTTTAAGTTTCTTAACCTGTATGTTTGCAGACATGGTTATCATGAATTCTGCAACCTGCACCCGACTATTACTAATCTTAAGGCAATAGTTAGGCCTTGATTGCCACTTTGGCTAAGGAGTGGTCAGAACGATATGTGGTTTGCAGAACTTAGGAATGATACTGTACCCATGTATCTGCCATTTTCTTTCTAGGGCATAGAAATAATGTATTTCTGTGGCAGGCTGACATCATCAATTCAGGTTTTACTTTTGTTACATATTTGACTGCAGTTTGGATTCAGTGGGAATGAATTAGTACAGTGCTTATTTTTACCGGCGTGTAATTGGGCATGACAGAAGCAAGAAAATTAATTTCTCCTTAAAATGACTGAGAATTCATTCCAAAATGTTGTAGATGTACAAAATCAAAAGGAAACAAAATATATGGCAATGATATTTGAAATCTAAGCTGTTTCATTTCTTTAGTGTGAGACACATGGTTGGGAAGATGGCTAATAGTCTATGTGCATAGCTGAGAAGGGAGCATCAGTTCCCATATGTGGTAGGGAAGGTGTGACGCACTTTTACCCCCAACAGTATTATCTTTTGTAAAATACAGTATACACAGTTGTCTTAAATATGTTGTGTCTGACTGATTCCACTGTCTGCAGCACAGTTTCTGATGTTTATTGCAATTGGTGAGAAAGTGTAATAAGTTCAATTAATTAAGCATTTAATGATTATTTGACACAAACTCAAATAACTTTTTATGTTTTCAGTTTATTGTGTACTAAAGCCTGTATTTGGGCCATGTATTGTATTTTAGTTTGCACTTTATCTATGCTTTACCATGATTCTGACTTTGAAAGCAGATTCTCAACTTTGAGATCCAAGAGAGGATTGCATTTATATTGTTATAGTGATACAGTATACTATTTTAGGTTAATCTGAGTAAACTTGTTGACTAACCTGATAAACTTTCTGAACAGTAATGACTTTTATTGCATATTTGTAGGGCTGTAGGCGATTTGAATCTATATGGCTGAGGAGCTGACATGATTACTATTTTTAATGTAGAAAATTTGTCCAGTTAATTGAACATTTTAAAAATCAATGTGACAAGTGCTGTGGGACATTATGCTGTCAGACCAACTAGGATTTATAGTCCTAATTCTGTGGATTAACTCTTTTAACAGATTTGCAGCTGCCACTCCTGAAGAATTGGCTTCTAACAATGATGATTGTGCAATCTGTTGGGACTCCATGCAGTCTGCACGCAAACTCCCATGTGGACATCTCTTTCACAAGTATGTTATCCGCTGTTTTACAATTGCCAATAGATTGGGCTAGGCAAATGTGAGAAAGTGTTGAAAAGTATGATCTCTAAATTTTTCTTTGTTCAATAATTCATTTTTCATCCATTTCATGCAGATATATTTCCCTTGCTCGTGTGGCCCTCCCTTTCCCCATCCCTAATCCACATGCAGTTAACCCAAGAAATAGTCCTTTTTGCTGCTGCTAGATCTGTGCTCATTGTGTTTCCTCAACCTCCCGCATCATCAGTCTTCAGTATCCTTCAGTATGGAAGCTCTGACCAACCTTGCAGGGGATACACTGTTTATCTGTGTTCATTTTAATTATTGCTGATTGACACTGTAAGCTGCCCAATAATTGAAATCATCCTAAATAAAACAATTTTTTTTTACTTTGGCACAATAATCTGACTGGAATCATATTCAAAGGAGAGAATTTTGTTTGTATATTTTACAATAAATTTCAGACAAGGCAGTAAAGGGATTTTGGCCTCATGATTATTGATACATTAGGTTTATGAGCTTGATTTGGGTTTCACAACTAGGTAATTCATTCTCATACCTGGCTGGGATTTGCAGCACAAATATGCAACTTTAGAGAATATTTCTAGATCATGTATGTTTGCAAACTGCTCGTTTCAGCAGCCTACACATGTTCAGCTCTAGAAAAGGTTTCCTCTTTGAGGAATTTATTGATGAGTCTTTTTAAATTCAGTTCATCAGCTAAGTGTTTGATTTTTGTAAGTTTTACATGTTTTATACATTTTTAATGTTTTCCATTTTAACATTATTTTCTTGAGATAATGAAAGTTTATTTTATGTATGTGGTGTTGTTGAAAGTTCCTTCCTCAGGCTTAATGTTATTAAGGCCATATGAGGTACAGAATGAGGTGGCTAGTAGATTTGGAAAACTGATTACACAGCAGAATCTCTCAGATGGATGGCTGTCTGGAAAAGTAAGAAGATAGTTCAAAGTCTCCGGTGGCTATTCCTCTATCAAATAGATATTCAGTTTTTGGAAGTGCAGATGGTGATGGTCTCTCTAAGGGTAATGGAAAGGGCGGTCAGTTATTGGACACTTGGAATGATTCTTATGTTAGACAGCATTTGACAAGATTTAATAGAATTATTGTTATAGGGGACTGTCCTATCAGGGACATAGATAGGAGATTCTGTGACAGTGAGCATAAAGTTTGGATGTTTTGTTGCTTTCCTGGTGCCAGGACTAAGAACTTCTCTAAACATTTCAAACGTATTGTTAAGGGTGAGATTGAGAAGCCAGAAATTATTATACATATTGGTAGGAATGAAACTTTTCAGAGAAAAGATTAAAGCAGTACAGTGAATTTAAGAAGTTAGGTAGAAGATTGAAAAACAGAATCTTTAAATGTAGTAATTTCTGGGTTACTCCCAATGCCAAACTCAAATAAGGGGTGGGAGGTAGTGTTTTTGATTTAAGGAATAGCTATCTGCTGTAGCTAGGGAGATTGTTTGTTTGTTTGTTTGTTTGTGAAAAATCATCCAGTGAAAGTAAATGGGTAGAAGTTAGAAATAGGAAAGGAAAGATCACTAATGGGATTGTGCTTATAGCCCCCTGACCAATAGTAAGAGGGAAATTTGAGAAACAAATATGTAGGGAGATCTCTGATAAGGTAAGCATAATAAGGTTGCAATAATGGGGGACTTTTAATTTTCCAAACACTGACTGGGCCTACTATACTGTTAAAGGCCTGGTTGGTGAAGAATTTGTCAAATGTGCTCAAGAAAAAATTCTTTACTGGTATGTGGATGCTCCTACGAGGAGAAGGAGCAAAACTAGACCACCTTTTGAGTAATACCACAGGGCAGGTGACTGAAAAAGTAAAGTGAAGGAGCACTTTGCGTCTAGTAATGATAATTCTATCAGTTATAACATGGTTATGGAAAATAAACATAAACCTTCTATAAACAGTAAAGTTTTAATTGAGAAAGGCAAAGTTTCATGGTATGAAACAAAAACTTTCAGAAATTGATTGGAGTAGACAGTTCGCAGGCATTCAAGAGTGTGATAGTTCAGAGGCATTACTTTTCTATTAAGAGGTGAAGGGTAAGGCTGATAAGATTAAGGAATAATGGATGAATCTGAATATTGAGGTTCTAGTCACAAATAAAAGAGGATCTTATTTTACATATGGATAACTTGGTTCAATTGAATCTCTTCATCAATATGAAGAGTGTAGGGACATTCTTAAGAAAGAAATCAGGATAGCAAAGAGGGGATACGCAATACCATTAGCAGATAAGATTGAGGATGACCCAAAGAGATTCTACAAATAAATTAAGAGCAAGAGAGTAACTAGAGAGAGGGTAAGGCCTCTTAAAGATCAAATAAGTCATCTTTGTTGAACGCTAGGAGATGGGAGAGATACTAAACGAATATTTCATGTCCGTTTTTACTGTGGAGAAAGAAATAGTCTCGAGAATGCAGAGAAATAAACTTTAATGTTTTGAAAACAGTTCACATTACGGAAGAGGAAGTTCGGGAGTTGTTAGAGGATATAAACCTCCGGCACCTTATCTATGTATCCCAGGAAATTGTGGAACATGAAGGACATTGAGAGATCCCTTACAGAAATATTTGCATAATCTATAACTGCAGGTGGGGTGCCTGATGACTGGAGGGTGGCGAATGTTGTACCTTCGTTTAAGAAGGGTTGTAAGGAGAAACTGGGGAACTAAAGACCTGTGACTTCAGTTGTGGATAGATTTTTGGAGATGATTATGAAAGAAAGGATTTATGGGCATTTAGAGAGGCAAAACTTGAATAGGGATAGTCAGCATGGTTTTGTGCAAGGAAAATTGTCTCTCAAACATGATTGAGTTTTTGAGGAAGTTACCAAAAAGATTGGCAGTGTTTACTTGGATTTTAGAGGCTTTTGACATGGACTTTAGTAAAGTCTTTGACAAGGTTCTGCCTGGTAGACTAATTAGTAAAGTAAGGCCACATGCGATTCAGGGTGAGCTTGCCAATTGGATACATAATTGGCAGGAGACAGTAATACTGGAGGGTTATTTTTCAGGCTGGTGGCCTGTGACCAGTGGTGTTCCACAAGGATTGGTCCTCTTTTGTCATTTATATAAATGATTTGGATGAGAATATAGAAGGCATCGTTAGTAAGTTTGCAGATGACACCAAAATTGATGGCTTTGTAGACAGTGAAGAAGGCTTTCTCAGATGAGAGAAGGCTCTTGATCAAATGGATCAACAAGCTGAAAAATGGCAGATGGCATTCAATCTGGATAAATGTGAGGTATTGCAATTTGGTGTAACAAACAAGGGTAAGGCTTTTATACAGTTAATTGTAGGGCCTTGGGTAGTGTTGTCGGTCAGAGGGACCTAGGGGTGTAAGTACATAATTCTTTGAAGTTTGGTTTTGGTTCCAGTCCAATAGCTAGGCCTCCAGAATCATCAACCAGAAACACAGAAACTCCCTTCAACCTCCGTCTCTGCTCTGGACAACTCCTCAAACACTGCCCTGGATTCCGTCAACAAAAGGACTGGGAGCTGCCTCGACTTTCCTGCAACTTCTGCCTCTATTCATGACTCCACCCACTCTCCAATCAAAACACGAGTGCTATTCCCAGTGTCACTCCTGGGTCCTGCTGCCTACCTGCAGTGAACCAGCATACCTCACTCCCTTATCTGTCCACCCCCACAATACATCATAGCCCCCCTCCTCTTTCTGCCACATAATCACCATCCCCATTGACCTTGAACTCTGAGACTGAATAGTCTGTCCTCTGTAAAGGGCTCATGTTCATGCCTCTCCACCTCCTTCCCCCACCTCCAACCAGTTCCATGCCTGCCATGATGTGAAGCTCTTCTTCTGCCACCTCCACCTCCTTGCCTCCTCCCAATAAAGACTCCCAACCACTCTGAGGACCCCTTCTCCTGCCTCTAACATTGCTCTTCCTCTTGAATGTCCCTCGTAGCTTTTTACCAGCCCTGGACCCCTCTATTGCTGATTGCCATTGCATCAACTGCCTTGATTTGTCCAATTCCTTCATCCACTCCAACCTCACCACCTCCAAATGTGCAGTGATCTATTCACCATCAAACCTGCTGACAAAGGCGTAACTGTGGTAGTCTGGAGTACAAGCTTGTATGTTGCAGAGGCTGAATGCCAGTTCTCCGATAGTACATCCTACCTCCCTCGACTATGTTCCACCATGGCTAATAGGACACTGTTACCACACTGTCCATGATCTCACTGCCTCCAACCTCATGGTCCCCCAGCCCTGCACTGCCCGGTTCTACCTGCTTCCCAAGATCCACAAGCCCAACTACCCCGGCCAACTCATCATCTCTGCATGCTCTTGCTCCATCAAACACGTTTCTTCCTACCTTGACTCTGTTCTCTTCCCGTTGGTCCAGGCACTTCCCATCCACATCCAGGACGCAAACCATGACCTCTACCTCTTCGGAAACTTCCAGTTCCCTGGCTCCCAGCACTTCATCTTCACTATGAATGTGCAGTCCTTATGCAAGTCCATAATCCACAATGACGGCCTGCAAGCCTTCAGTTTTTTTACCCCCTCCACCAATACCTGCCCCTCCTTGCTGAATTAGGCCTCGCCCTCGATAACTTTTTCTTCAATTGTTTCTGTTTCCTCCAAATCCAGGGGGTGGCTATGGGTCCTAGCTACACCTGCCTCTTTGTCAGTAACTCTGAACCGTCCCTCTTCAGTACATACACATATACTGTTCGCCAACTCTTCTGCCACGACATTAATGACTGCAGCAGTGCTGCATTCTGCACCCAGGCTGAACTGGAGCAGTTCAGTGACTTCACCAACAACTTTTGTAAGGACCTAATCATCATCCATTTCAATTCCCTTTCCCACACCCTCTGACATGTCCATCCTCCACCTTGTCCAATGTTGCAGTGAATCAGACCACACATTGGAGGAACAACATCTTAGCTTCCGCTTGGGCAGCCTACAGCTGCCCAAATTTCAAATATCCCCCGACTCCCTTTCCAGCCTTGCCTCGTCCCTTCCATTCCACCTACTAAGCCTTCCTTTAGCTACCAACCGGATTTGTTGCTCCCATCGACCAATCACGTCATACCCATCTATGCTGCTGCTCTTCCCACCCAAATCCGCCCTCCCCCAGCCTTTAGCTGCAACTCCTCCTACCTCCACCTCTATTCCTGAAGAAAGGTTAGACCCAAAATGTTGGTTTCTCCACCACCTGATGCTGCCTGGCTTGTTGTGTTCTTCCACCCTCCTGCTTATCTACTTCACATGTAGACAGGGTGTGTAAAAAGGTGTTTGGCACACTTGCCTTCATTGCTCAGTCCTTTTAAATATGAGAGTTGGGAAATCATGCTGAGGCTGTACAGGACATTGGTGACATCCCTTCTGGAATACTGTGTCCAGTTCTGGTTACCCAGATGTAGTACGGACATTATCAAGCTGGAGAGGGTTTAGAAGGGATTTACCAGGATGTTGCTGGGTATGAAGGTTTGAGTTATAGAGAGAGGCTGGGACTTTTTTCACTGGAGCATAGGAGATTGAGAGGTGACCTGATAGAAGTTTATAAAATAATGAGAGGTATAGATAGAGTTAATGGTAGTTGTCTTTTCCCTAGGATGTGGTATTTCAAGACTAATGAGCACATCTTTAAGGTAAGAGAGATTTTAAGAAAAAAAGGGGCAAATTTTTTACACAGTGCGTGGTTCCTGTGTTGAATGAATTTCTTGAGGAAGTGGTGGATGTGGGTATAATTACACTGTTTAAAAGACATTTGGATAGATAGATACGTAGGAAAAGTTTGGAGGGATTTGATCCAGGGACAGGCAGGTGGAACAATTTTAGTTTGGGATTGTGTTTGGCATGGACTAGTTGGATTGAAGGGACTGTTTCTTTGCTGTATGATTCTGTGACTCTATTGTGTGTTATGATAATGATAGATTAAATTAACTACATTAGATTAAGAAATTAGTTTAAGGTCATAAACCTTGGCTGCTTGAGGAAAAAGAAGTTCCAAGAGTATTAAGCTTTGTAATTTCAGAGCAGTGGAACAGGAGACACAGGATCGAAACACAGATGGATGCCAGTTTTGTAAAAGGGCTAGAGGAATGAACCTGAATAAGACAGACGCTACTCTTTTGCTGTTGCAACATAAAAACCTATTTCCATTAATATAAAGTACACAAGACCATTCAACATTGTACATTTAATTTAACATACATCTTAATGAATTTATGACTGTGTTCCATCTTTTAAACTTTGGTATCAACAATAAGTCAACTCACTAACTTCCACACTTGGTTAGTAGTATTATATCCTTTGTAGGGTTTTTAAATACCAACTGGCTTTGTTCATCTTTGGTTGCATCATTAGCTCCTGTCTGCGTTCCTGGCTGGAGCAAGACACTTCTTGTCCCACGTGCAGAATGTCACTGAACATTAATGAAGACAATCATGCCGGAGCCCCTCGACAGCGAGACAACCTTGATGAGAATATTGGACCTGTGCCAGGTGTTGAGGGAAGGCCCCATCTGAACCATCACAACCATTTCTTCCATTTTGATGGTAAGATTGCTCACATTTAATAAGCACCTACAAAACCTTTGAAACACAATCTTTTATTTAATCTCAAACAGCTTCAAAGTATCAGTTTACACATCATAATTTAGGAGATTGGTGCAATGTTTCATTCTCAAAGTAATAACGACAGAAAATTAATCTTAAAAGAAGTGTGGTATATCTTTGGGATTAAATCGTTGGTGCATGAGGTATTAACCAATTTGGAGAGAATGAACTGGAACAGGATTTCAAGACTTTGTGAGGTGTTGGAAATTCCATGTATGAAGAAAAATGGAAGTTGTCGATGAGACTGCTTATGTTTATTTTTCTGGAATTGCCAAGTAATGTCGAGAATTGGTAGAACCTTGGCAAGGAGTGGGACCATGTCTGAATTATGCAGAGGATTATTTAAGGTAAAATGTGATTAGGTCAAGTGTTTGGAAAAATTGTTGTCAATAATGCAGGGCTGGTACGCTGACTTAACATGGTCAGCTACCAGCAATAACAGTTGTAAGATAGCTACGTCAGCTGAGTTCATAAGTGCAGTGAATTATGTTTCCTTCTGCATCTTTGATATTCTTCACAGAGGAATCTCAATTATCTGAAGGACACCGGCAGGACTATTTTGTTTGGTTAATCAAATTCTGGATAATGAAATGCCAGTTAACGTAGCTTAGCCTCCCATCAGGGCATTGCGATCTGGCTGGATAACCTGATATTGTATTCGGAAAATCAAATGCCAGATAATAGAAGTTCCTCTATACATATTCAGAAACTGAACTAGACTGCCTTATATATACTGTGCTGGTATGGGTGGGTCGGAGGCTTTGAATTCTGTGGGAAGCACCTAGTCTCCTGACAGGCACTGCTCCTCCTCTCCCCCCCCCCCCCCCCCCCAAAATCTAGAAAACATAATATACAAGTGCAATGGAATTCTCTTGACTTGCTTGAACTTATACAGCTCCCAAAGTATTCAAAAGGACTGATACGATCCAAGACCAAGTGTGCCACTGGATCACTGTCCCATCTACCATCCTGAAGCATTTACTCATTCGGCCAATTAATTACAGTCTTAGCATTTTACACAGTAAACAAAAATGGGATGCAACAATTCACAGGCTTTTTTATTTGCACCTTCCAACCTCTACCATCCAAAAGAACAAAAGTGCAAGTTATACAGCATCCTGATTTGGAACCATTCTTTCACTGTCTGGGTCAAAATCTTGAAACTCCCTCCCTAACAACTTTACTCATACACTATGTGTAGTGTAACAGTTCAAGATGGATGCCCATTGGCACCATTCTGCAAGCAGTCAGAGTGGACAATAAGTGCTGGTCATGCCAGGGAATTTCCCACCCCATGACCAAAATAAAATCACTATCACTTTTGCTGGAATGAAAATGCTAGCTTTGGAAAGAAATGCTGTTAATTATTCAGTATTCTCCAACATGAATCTTGTATCGCAATAACCTGAAGTTAGTTCCTGTTTATATCCTGTGTGATGCAAGCAAAATTAACGGGCATTATCTGCATAAAAGTTAATATGATCATAATGGACTGAATGACTATGTCTCTTTAAGTCTGTGCTGCCTTTGGGTCTTCTGATTTGTGGCCCTAAAGTCTCTTTCCTGCCTGTGCCCCACTACTGTTAACTGTCTTGATGATCAAAAACCTTACTTATGAACTCATTTGTCAATTCATCCTCAAATATATTATTGACCCAGTTTTCCTTGCTCTGTCACAGAATGTCAAAGGTTAACTACTGAGAAGAATTAACCCCTTATCTTGGTTTTAAATGGGAGATTCCTTCTCAGCTGTGCCTTACATTTCTAGATTTCCCCAACAAGAGACGATGGGTCATTATCATCTATTTTGTCTATTACCCTCCGAAGCTTGCTTCAATAAGAGAACCTATCAATTTTTTCAACTCCAAATGATTCTGGGCCAAACTTGATTAACCTTTCTTCACAAGATAATCAGATAATCTCTTTATATTGGAAATCAGTCTAGTGAACCTTCTGAACTGCTTCCCATACAAATACATCCCTCCTTAATTAAGGAGACCAAAATGATGCATGGTATTCCAGATGCAGTCTCACCAATGCCTTGTAAAGTTTGTTGCAAGACTTTGCCTACTTTTATGTTCATTCTCCCTTCCCAAATATTTGCTTTACCTGTATCCTAGCTTTGGGATCCATGTATTACTGTGCTAAGATCTAGGTGTTCTGCTGTTGTGCAATCTTACTCCATTTAAAATAATATACTGCTTTTCAATTTTTGATGCCAAAGTGAATGAGTTCACTTTTTCAATTTATGTACCTTTGCCGACTCCTTGTATCCTCACAGTTTGCTTTCCCCCGTTTTGTCAAATATAATGCTGATGCAACTGTCCCTTTATCCAGGTCATTAATAAAAAAAAATTAAGTAATTAAGATGCCAGCCCTGATCGCTGTGGCACACCTAGTTACAGTTTGCCATCATGAAAATTATCCATTTAACCTGATTGTTTCCTATTCATTCGCTAATCCCCTCTCTCCATAATAATCTATCACTCAAAATTATGAGCTTTGTCTTAAGCCTTTATAGGAGACATTATTTAATATCTTTTGGAAATTCAAATAAAACGGGGCTTCACCTGAGGCCCACTGAAGATGTTACCTAGTAGGGTGACAAAACTTTTTCCCCGGGTACAACAGAGTGTTACAAGGGGACATAAATTTAAGGTGAAGGGTGGAAGGTATAGGGGAGATGTCAGGGGTGGGTTCTTTACCCAGAGAGTGGTGGGGGCAGGGATTGCGTTGCCTGTGGGAGTGGTAGAGTCAGAATCTTTGGTGACCTTTAAGCGGCAATTGGATAGGTACATGGATGGGTGCTTAAGCTAGGACGAATGTTCGGCACAACATCGTGGGCCGAAGGGCTTGTTCTGTGCTGTATTGTTCTATGTTCTATGTTCTATGAAACATCTGGAAATGAGCCTTCCAGCTTAGCGAGCAAACCGACATCCATAAAACACATTGGCCTGTGATTCCTTCTAACATTGCTTGTTGCATTATCATGAATTTGATTTCCTGATGTTTGCATTTGATATGTTACAGGATCTCGGATTGCCAGTTGGCTGCCTAGTTTCTCAGTGGAAGTAATGCACACAACGAATATTCTTGGCATTGCGCAGGTGAACAATTCTCAGTTGAATGCTATGGTAAGTCAAACTGGAGGATACTTTATACATTCAATGTAAAATTACATTTATTTCCTCAAACAAATCAGTAATGATCCTGGAATCACAAAAAGTTGTAGTAACATACAGCAGATTGCTGTAGGCATAGCTTGCATACAATAGAGATGTAAGCAATGGGTTTATTGCTATTCTGGCTCAATGTGAGTTTCTGATCCCATTCTGGGGAAGTCTGTCATCTTCATCTCGGCATGAAACAACTTTAAACTGGAGCTAAGCTGGTGACACGACAACATAGAAAAGTCCTGGGAGCAGGTGATCTGCCTTTTGTTGTTACCAATCTTAGCTGATTGGGGTGTTATACCTTGATTGCCATTGTGGTTTTTTTTCCTGTCTTTTCCACTTCTACATCAAATAAATATAATCAATGGGATTATAATCTTGTTGCAGGGTATGATTGTTAAAAATATTGTGAGGCATGAGGTATGCTTAATTGACCTATTTCTAAATTATTAACACAAGATGTTGGTATACATAATGGTGTTTCCCAGTCAACCATTTGCTTCATCTAAACTATAGAGCTACTGAATGAGCCAATCTTGGATCATATATTTTATGCTGAACCCCTAAATTGGGGCAGTGAGGTCTGTGTTTATATGGAGAGTTTTTAAATAATGGAACTAAATGTGTCAGCTTGGTGACTGTCTTGCTGTGGTATTCTGTTGAGCACTGCATGGTGGTATGTTTCCTGAATAGGACTGGTGAGATGGGATAGAGATTAATTGGTCCTAAAATTGTCAAATATGACCTATTTTGATCTGTCTTTATTGAATGCCTTGTGATTTGATTCCTTTCCCACAGGCTTCATTAATTCTCGAAATTCCTGCTGCATTATGAATTGAAAATTCATGCTACAATTATTTAAATAGAAAAGTGCCACTCAAATATTATCTTCATTATGTATTAATTTGGGCTAATAGATTTAGTGGATGAAAGGTTGATGTACAGTTATGGGAGCATTTCTCAATGTAATTATTGTACCATAACTACCGACAGGCTCATCAGATCCAAGAGATGTTTCCCCAGGTTCCATATCATCTGGTCCTCCAGGACCTACAGCTAACACGTTCCATAGAAATCACCACTGATAACATACTGGAAGGAAGAATTCAGGTCCCCTTTCCCCAGCAGGTTAGTGTTCTTTTTGTTTGCAATTTGTATTATTTAAGTACATTTGATATCCATTATTCATCTCCCTGCCCCCTTTAATGCATTTCAACAGCGCCAAGAAAGTAGACCAACATTGAATGGTCCTGCCGTGGAAGACAATGATGACCATCCAGGTGATTCAAACAGTGAAGAGCAGGTAAATTATATTCGGTGATATAGTTTGGTTATCCAAGACTTGGAACATTGCTGTCTGTAGGAGACACCTCTTTCAGCAACCCTTGCAAAACTGGACATAGTAAAAGTGGTTGTTAATTGGTGAGGCCTTGATCACTTTTTTATTGATACTCTCGTGATTAGTGTTTTTTTTCAGAATTTCAAATGTTATCTCATACTATGTTCCTCCGTCCTCTTCTCACATTGTGCTGAAATTGAGACTCTGTAATGCATTCTTTTCTGAGACTGATCCTTCTTGACCATTTCCTAATAGTTCCATAATAGTTATGAAATTAGTTCTTGTAAATCCCACATTTGCATCAAAAGCGATAGTCACATGGAAGTCAAAGATTCCAGGCAGTGTTTCTCTCCTGCAATCTACCGGCCTTTAAAAACTAAGTTCCATGTTACTTCACACTGTCTTTTTGTCTTTTACAGTTTTTAGCTTTGGCGGCATTATGTTGTGAAGCCCTTAATGTTTATAACACTGAAGAAAAACTTGGGGAAAAAATAAACTGGAGTACTTTGTTTTAATTGCAAGTTGCTGTGGTCAGGCAGCTTTGATGTACAGCTGAACTTATCTTAACTATTCAGGATCTGCAGTGTTTTACATTCAGAGTTGCCAAGTCTGAGCAGCCCATTAGCCCCAAAGCCCCCCCTTATGAAGCAGCATCTAATGTGTTTGAGCTGCATCTTTACTTCATGCATTTCTCTCTGTCAGTTGGTCTGTTCTCCATCAGAGAGGGAAATCTAGTTGTACATTCACAAGAAATCTGAATTATTTATCTCATTCTTCTTTCTACTTTGCCTAATTGTGTTGCGTGAGCATTGTCTGAATTAATGTAATTCATCAGTTTAATGTGACAAAAGGTATTAAAATTGGCATTTGCAGTGTATGGAACATTTTCATCCACTAATGTCAGCCCACATGACGCTCTACCTATATGGAAAACCAAATCGTCAGCTTTTAACAGCTCTGTATAATGGTATACCAACCCACAGTTACTTGCAACAGGTAGCCAACGTTCGTGAAGACAAAGTGGAACCAAAAGTACAAATTTTGAACAGGTTTATGAAAATTTCGTAACACCACAGACGTTGTTGAAGTTAGGCTTTCTTGCGATCAGGCATTATAGATAACCTTGTGGCTTGTTTAATCCAAACTGTGATTACAAGTTTAAAAAATACGTAGCTCATATTTTACCTTTTCGTATTTGCTGTTTCAAAGTTTTGATGGAACATCTGCTGGAACTTTATTTTTTGCTTGTTGATAATGTAAGACTTTAAAACAAACCTGAAGTGCATGTTAAATGAACAATTATTCATTGTTCTAGTTTTCTTTTTCAAAGTATGCTACTTTAGTTCATGGAAATTGAAGACTCAGTCAGACGATGCTGTTCGGATGAATGTTTTTTTAATTGGTTATTAAATAGTTTCCATTTAATTTTGTTTTCCACCTTTTTAATTAAAATTGCACAATTTAAGTGCCAAAAAATTCTAATTATTTTTAAGTTGTAACCTTGCATGTCTTGTATATACAAACTCCGTGAGCCCATATGGTCTTCCACTGCATTTTTTTTATGCTCACTCTCCTTTGAGGCGCAAATTAGTCCAGTTTTGAACTCTTTCTGCTATGATTGATGACTAGGATATGCCTGTCGGATCATGTTTTTATTAATAACAGCAGCAAATTGTATTTGATTACAGCATTTCTAAAGTTGAGAAAACCTCATTATCCAATACTTAGGGGACCAGGAATGTGCTGATTGATCAAATGCTCAAGATAATCAAGAGGTCCACATTAAAAAAAATGTAAAAACACACAGTAATAGAAACTTAATACAGGAGGTAAACACATGACTTATGCTTTTTTTACAGCAAAAATTACTTAATGCAATGTTGCTTTAAATAATACATAACAGCAGAGAACTTCTCACTTGTACCCTCAACTGGCTACTTGGAAATGGCATTAGATCATGGCATTTGAGGAGAAATTGACTCAATTAAATCAACTTTATATTTCGTGTGACTATTTGATTGAACAAGAAGTATATTTACATTGAGGTACATTAAAAGAACTAAAATAATAGGATAGAATAATATAATAAATTTTATGGTATTTGAGGGACATAACTTTTACCAATTTATCAAGAGCACCAGTTCATAAGATGCCAGTTCAGAGAAAGTATGTTGTACTAAAATATGATTACAGGAGTGAGAAAGGTCAAAATTTTTGGCATCAATCTACAAATCGGACAATACTGGACTAATGGCCAAAAGCAGTTTGAAGCAGCATCTTAAAAGTGGAAATCTGTTATAAAGGAACTATTTGATGGACACTTGGGTGGATAAGGTGGATAATCTGGGAGTAATCAGCATGGATTTGCAAATGAGATCGTGTTTGATAGACTTGTTGGGAGTTTTTTTTTGAGGATGTTACTAACAATATTGATAAAGAGTTGATGGATGTATATGGATTTTCAGAATGCTTTTGATAAAGTCCCCCAAAGGAGATTAGTTACATGTGGGGATGGGGGTAATGTAATGTCACAGATTAAGAATGGACTAACAGACATAAAACTGAGTTTAAAAAAAAAAGGACCATTCTTGAGTTGACAGGCTGGGGTTAGTAGGGGGGAACCACAAATATCAGAAATTGGGGGCCCCAGCTGTTCACAGTACCTATCAATGAATTGGATTTTGAGAATCAAATGTAATATTTCCAAATTTGTGGATGATGCTACACTAAGCAAAAACATGGAAGAATATTAACGGATTCAGGAGGATTTGGACAGGTTTAATGAATGAGCAAGATCTTGGCAGATGGAATGTGATGTGGAGAAATGAGAGGTTATCCATATTGGTCTGAGGAGCAGAAGTGCAGAATATTTCTTAAATACAAGGTTGGAAGGTATTGATGTACAAAGGACCTGTCGGTAAAGAATCTTATCAGTAAAGGTTTAAATGCAAGTGCAGAAAGCAATTAGGACAGCTAATGGAATGTTAGCCTTTATTGCAAAAGAATTTGAGAACAAGACTAATTAAGTTGTCTTCAATTGTCTTCAAACGAATCTGGAATATTACAGGTCTGTCGTACAGTGTGTTTGGGCAAACTCTGTCTTTATTCTCTAGGTTCGAAGAATGAGAACTGATCTCAATGAAACCTACAAAATCCTGAGATTGAAAGGATAGATGTTTTCCCTTGGTGGGGCATCTAGAACTAGGCAGCATAATTTAAAAAGAAGAGGGTTGCCATTTAGGACTGAATTTTTTGGTGTAATTTTTGACATCCTCGAGCCAGAGGATAGTGATAGCTCAGTTCTTGACTATGTTGACTTCCTTTCCTGAAGAAGGGCTTATGCCCGAAACGTTGATTCTCCTGCTCCTTGGATGCTGCCTGACCTGCTGCGCTTTTCCAGCAACACATTTTTCAGCTCTGAACTCCAGCATCTGCAGTCCTCACTTTCTCCCATGTTTACAGTAAAGACAGGTTTCTAAACACCAATGGAGTAATGCAATAAGGTATTGAAATATTTGATCAGCCATAATTCAATTAAATGTTGGAACTAGGCTCGATTGACTACTCTTGTTCCGAAGAGATGGGAAGAGTTTTAAAGTGGTAACTCTTGAGCCTAGAGCTTAGGATACTAAAGGCATGGCCACCAGTAGCAAAGATGTTAAAATTGGGAATGATTAAAGTACCAAAATAAGATGAGGATGAAGGATGTATACCTGAAAGGTGGAGTCAGATGTACAGTACGGAAATGGGCCCTTAGGTCCAACTCATCTATGCTGACTAGATATCCCATCCTAATTTAGTTCCATTGGCCAGCACTTGGCCCATATCCCTCTAAACCCTTCTTATACATATACCCATCCAAATGCCTTTTAAATGTTGCAATTGTACCAGCCCTCTGGCAGCTCATTCCATACATGCACCACCCTCTGTGTGAAAAACTTAACCCTTAGGTCCCTTTTTATATCTTTTCCCTCTCACCCGAAACCTATGCCCGCTAGCTCTGGACTCCCCACCCCAGGGAAAAGACTTTGTCCATTTATCCTATCCATGCCCCTCATGATTTTATAAACCTCTGTATGGTCACCCCTCAGCCTCTGAAGTTTCAGGGAAAACTGCCCCAGCCTCTTCACCCTTTCCCTAGAGCTCAAATCCTCCAACCTTGGGAATATCCTTGTAAAGCTTTCTGAACCCTTTCAAGTTTCACAACATCCTTCCGATCCGAAGGAGACCAGAATTGCATGCAATGTTCCAAAAGTGGCCTAACCAATGTCCTGTACAGCTGCAACATGACCTCCCAACTCTTATACTCAATGCTCTTACCAATAAGGCAAGCATACCAAATACTGCCTGTGACTCTACTTTCAAGGAGCTATGAACCTGCACTCCAAGGTTTTTTTGTTCAGCAACCTTCCCTAGGACCTTACCATTAAGTGTATAAATCCTGCAAAGATTTGCTTTCCCAATACAGCGTCTCACATTTATTTAAATTAAACTCTATCTGCCAGTCCTCAGCCTATTGGCCCAACTGATCAAGATCCCATTTTACTGAGGTTACCTTCTTCCCTGTCCACTACACTTCCAATTATGGTATCATCTGCAAACTTACTAACTATAACTCCTGTGTTCATATCCAAATTGTTTATATAAATTACGAAAAGTAGTGGACGCAACCCTCCACCACCACCCTGTCTTCTACGTTTGCACCAGTTCTGTACCCAAATGGCGAGTTCTCCCCATATTCCACGATCTAACCTTGTTAACCAATATCCCATAGGGAACCTTGTTGAATGGCTTACTGAAGTTCATTTGGATCACGTCCACCGCTCTGCCCTCATTAGTCCTCTATTACTTTTTCAAAAAACTCAGTCAAGTTTGAGACATGATTTCCCACACACAAAGCCATGTTGATTATCTGTAATCAGTCCTTATCTTTCCAAATACGTGTGAATCCTGTCCCTCGGGATTCTCTCCAACAACTTGCTCGCCACTGACATCCGGCTCACTGGTCTATAGTTCCCTGGTTTGTCCTTACCACCTTTCTTAAACAATGGTACCACATTAGCCAACCTCCAGTCTTCTGGCACCTCACCTATGAATATCATTGGTACAAATAGCTCAGCACAGGGCCCAGCAATCTCTTCCCTAGCTTCTCTGGGGACTTATCCATCTTTATGCATTTCAAGACATCCAGCACTTCCTCCTCTGTAATATTGACATTTGTCAAGATGTCACCATCTATTTTCCCACATTGTTTATTGTGGAGAAGGACAAGATGTACATTGATGCAAAATACTCATTTAATGTCTTCCCCCATCTGTTGCGGCTCCACACAAGGCTGCCTTGCTGATCTTTGAGGGGCCCTTATCACTCCCTAGTTACCCTTTTGGCTTTAGTGTATTTGTAAAAACCCTTTGGATTCTCCTTAACCCTCTTTGCCAAAACTATCTCCTGTCCCTTTTTTGGCCTCCTGATATGCCTCTACTCCTGCTGCCTTTATACTCTTCTAAGGATTCACTTGATCTATCCTGTCTATACCTGAAAAATGTTTCCTTCTTTTTCTTAACCAAACCCTCAATTTCTCTAGTCATGCAGCAATCCCTACATCTATCAGTCTTTCCTTTCACCCTAACAGGAATATACTGACTCTGGACTCTCATTCTCATTTCTGAAGGGTTCCCATTTTCCAGCCATCCCTTTACCTGCAAACATCTGCCCCCAATCAGCTTTTGAAAGTTCTTGCCTTCTACTGTCAAAATTAGCCTTTATACAATTTAGAACTTCATCTGGTAGATCTGGTCTATCCTTTTCCACCACTATTTTAAAACTTAGAGTTATGGTCGCTGACCCCAAAATGTTTCCCCACAGACACCTCAGTCACCTGCCCTGCCTTTTTTTCCCCAAGAGTAGGTCAAGTTTTGCACCTTCTCTAGTAGGTATATCCACATTCTGACTCAGAAAATTGTCTTGTATACACTTAACAAATTCCTCTCCACCTAAACCTTACACTGGAACTGCCATAGTGTTAATGTTTGGGAACTTAAAATCCCCTACCATAACCAACCTGTTATTGTTACAGATAACTGAAATCTCCTTATAAGTTTGTTTCTCAATTTCCCGCTGACTATTAGGGGGTCTATAATACAATCCCAGTAAGGTGATCATCCCTTTCTTCTCAGTTCCACCCAAATAACGTCTTTGGATGTATTTCCTGGAATATCCTCCTTCTGTACAGCTAAAATGCTTTCCTTTCTCAAAAACACCACTCCCCCTTCTCTCTTGTTTCCCTTTCAATCCTTCCTGTAGCATTTGTATCCTGGAACAAGCTGCCAGTCCTGACCATCCCTGAGCCATGTTTCTGTAATTGCTGTGATACCTCAGTCCCATGTTCATAACCATGCCCTGAGTTCATCTGCCTTTGCTGTTAGGCCCCTTGCATTGAAATAAATGCAGTTTAATTTATCAGTCCTACCTTGTTCTCTGCTTTGTCCCTGCCTGCCCTGACTGTTTGACTCACTTCTTTCTCAACTGTACCAGTCTCAGATTGATCTCTTTCCTCACTATCTCCCTGGGTCCCACCGCGCCTCCTTACTAGTTTAAGTCCTCCTGAGCAGCTCTAGCAAGTCTCCCTGCCAGTATATTAGTGCCCTTCAAATTTAGGTGCAATCCATCATTCTTGTACTGGTCACTTCTACCCCAGAAGAGAGTCCAATGATCCAAAAAATATGAATCCTTCTTCCATCCTCCAGTTCCTCAGCCACATATTCATTTGCTCTATCCTCTATTCCTATCCTCACTAACTCGTAGCACCAGGAGTAATCCAGATATAATTACCCTCGAGGACATCCTTTTTAAATTCCTACCCAACTTCCTATATTCTCCCTTCAGAATCTCATTCTTTTCCCTTCCTATGTAGTTGGTACCAATGTGTACAATGACCTCTTGCTGGCCCCTCTCCCCTTTTGATGACATTGTGCACCCTCTCTAAGGCATCCTTGATCCAGGCACCAGGGAGGAAACACACCAATCTGGGTTTTTGCTGCTAGTCGCAGAAACATCTGTCTGTGCCTCTGATTAGAGAGCCACCTAACACAATCGATCGCTTGGAACCTGACGTACCTTTCGTTACATTAGAGCTAGTCTTGATACCAGAAACTTGTCTATTAGTGCTACCTTCCCCTGAGAATCCATCACCCTGTACATTTTCCAAAACAGCATAATTGTTTGAAATGAGGATAGCCACAGAATATTTCTGCACTGCCTGCCTACCTCTCTACCTTTCTTGGAGTTAACCCATCTACTTTTCTGCTGCTTTGTTTCCTTCCTATAACTGCCATCCATCACACCACCTAGCTCTTGTAAATTCTTTACTGTCTCTAACTGTCGCGCCAACTGACCCCACTGATCTGACAGGATTCGCAGCCAACGGCATTTATTGCAGAAATAATCCTCAGTAACCCATAAACTCTCTCGAAACTTCCACATCCGACAAGAAGAGCACATCACTCTACTAAAAGCCATTTTGCTGCTTTCAATCTACAGGCCCAGAAAATAGCACAGTCTTTTTGCTTTACAAAACATTGCTGTAGGCTAACTTAATACTTATGGCTTATATTTGTAAAATTTAATCGAGACAGATCCCAGTAAAAACAAATAAACAAGAAAGAACCCACTGTACTCACTATAGTAGATTTACAGCAAGTCTATACTTAGGCTATACTTAAACTATGCTTAAAACTGTTCACTTATCTGTTTCTGTGCTGTAACCTGTCCTAAACAAGTTCCTCCAAAATCAGTTACGAATTTCGCTGGTTAAGTTTTGCTCAGCACATTCCGATGTCCAGAGATATATGAATCAACCAGTGAAGGCAGTAACTGCTGTCAGTTAGCAGTGTAGATTTCTTTTTTTCTCTCTCCCTTACAAACAATGTGATCGATGCCCCTTTTGTCTTTTTCCTTTTAAAAATGCTGTTATTTTGACTTTATTTTTCTCTCCAAATTTCCAGAACAATTGCAACAGCATATAAAACAGCATTAAATTATCTGCAATGAGTCGAAAAGTCTACTCGTCTCTATATTCTCAATGGTAACTAGGGGTGGGCAATAAATGTTGGCCCAATTGGTGCTGCCCAAATGCCATAAATGAAATTTATTATACAGGACTTCTCTGTATATAATGTGAGGTACTGTATTTTAGTGCAAAGAATGGGATTGCATACTCCTTGCACATCATTAAAGTAACAGTACACAAGATAATCAGGGTGTTTTTTAGAAAAGCAAAGCATTTGGATTCATTTCTAGTAGGAAAGATTTGAAAAGTCGAAGTTATTTTAGATCTGCATATAGCCTTGTCCAAACAATACTTGTGGGAATACTTCAGACAGTTTGTCTCTATACCAAGAGGGTAGTGAAGTACTGCAGAACTTGCAGACAATATTTATTAAACAATGTAAGAACTGAGAGATTATACTTATCAGGAAAGATTTGAACAGTCTAGGGCATCATTCTAGAAAAGAGTTCTTATAATATGGCAGTTCTTTTAAAGGTAATGAGAAGATTTGATACATTAAATTTCAGAGAAAATATTTCCACACTTGGGCAAGGTCGAACCTAGGGCTGTAAATATGAAATAGTAGCTAATAAATCCAATATGTAACTCTAGCTATTTTTATTCAGAATGTGGAACTGTCTACTTTAAGGAGTAATTGTGATGCATAGTAAAAATACATGTTTGGGGAACCAGATTAAGTATGTGATGGTGAAATTAATAGAATATTAATTGGTTGAGATGAAGAAAGGTGTGAGGAGACTTTTGTGGAGCAGAAATACTGGAATGAACCTCATGGGCCTGTTTCTGTGACAGTCATATTTTGTAATTTTTTGTGATCTGATTGCATCCTCACATAGCAAGACATCTTTAAACATGGCAAAATGACTAACAGATAATTTTACAATATTACTTCATTATACTTTCACCTACATCAGAAATCTTGCTAATTTCCTTTCAAGTGAGTGGTATACTTGGAGCTGATTTGATTAGTATAAATTTTATTGAATTATCAGCAAAATGCCTCTTGCATATAATTAATGGACTGAGTGAAATCTTATAATTTACTGTTTAGCACCAGCTAATTTCCCCATTCAACAGAAATTTTTAAATTAGTAATAGTAAAGTAGATATTTTCATTTTGTACATCTTACAATTTTGATTTTATATCCATATAGTTAATTAGGAGCTATGATGGACTGGCTCATTAAATTACATTATCTTATTAAATTTGTGATTAGTTCAAATCTCAGTTCAAAATGCTTCCCTGTTTTAATGGCTAACAAAACCAATAACAGAATTAGATGGACCCATTTCTGGTCTGTTTATTAACTCGTTCCTCTCAGTTTTGACTTGCCTATGTCATGTTCAGTCCTTGCTGACAGAGAGAATCCTTCTACATGTAATGTAACAGCTGATCCAAATTTGCGAAGTTGCCATGTTGTTCAAGACAAAGTCTGAACAATGCATTCAAATGAAGTGAAAGTTAACTGCAGTTTGTATGTTAATGACTTCTGCAGATTTGAGTTTTTCAACAAAATGTGTATTCACTTGTTGCATTTTCTGTAAAATGTTTTACTATGAATTTGCTTAAATGCCCACGTACTTGACTTGTGACAATGTCATCTCCATTTCCTCAGGCTGATCATCCAGCACTTGAATTCAGCCAAGGTATGGAGGAAACATTTGGAGCTGACCCTGAGTTTGCACAAAATGATGTTCCGAATGAGGACTTCGAGGCACGGGGCAGTCGCTTCTCAAAGTCAGCAGATGAGAGGCAACGAATGTTAACACAGCGCAAAGAGGAGTTACTGCTTCAAGCTCGGAGGTATGGTATGACTAAACTGGGGAAAATTTGTGGTTAATCCCTGACTGATCAGTTATTATGGGCATTATAAGATTGTCAAGCAATTTTAGAAACTAAATAGAAAATGTTAATCTGTTAACTTGGATATGAAACTCTTAATGTTACTTCATCTCTTAAAGTTTAGCTTCTAATTCATATTGTTATTGCATCTCTTTTTTAAAAAAAAATGCGAGATAGCATGACTGAATACAAATGAATTTTTCACTGATTTGATAACCAGCATGGATTTGTAAAGATTCTGACAAACTAGTTTGAATTTTTGAACAAGTGAGAAAAATCGTTGAAAAGTGGAATGTCTGTGGAAGTTACCTCTATGAACTTCCAGAAGGTATTTAATTAAATCCCTTGTAAGAGATTTAGTTAAACTTGAAGCTGATGGAATGAAAGGCAGATTATTGACCTGGTTAAGAAATCGTGATTGACAGGAGTCAACTTAAAAATGATGGGCTGTACTTGGCAGGATATGAGTAGTGATCTCCTGCAGGGCTCTAATTGGCAAGTAGCCATGTTTATTAATTACTCGTATGATTGAGTAGATAGTCTCATTCAATTTGTTTATAATGCCACATCAATCTTTATGGTTTTGGACATACTACAGATAACACAAAATTATGAAAACATATTTATAGGTTAAGTTAATGGGCAAAAATGTGATACATGGATTTCAATAGAGCTCAATGTCAGGTTATCCACTTGGAATCATAACAAAAATGATCTTACTTTAATACTGTAAAACGTAAGGTCCAAAGAGATGTATGCACGTCATAAAAATATCATGGACAGATACTGGAAATAATAAAAAAATTATAAAAATGCCAATCTTTTGATCAAAAGTACTAGAATGCAAGTTATGGAGTCCTATGTTCACTTTGAGACATAATCAGCATCATATTTATAAGGTGTACTTAATATAATGCATTATTCCCTTGTGCTTCACATGATCATTATAAAATTAAGTATGGGCCCAACCATGTAACAAAGTATTGGGTCAGCCATCCAAAGCTTTGGTCAAAGGGGTAAGGGTTTAAGTGTCTTGAGCAAAACATAAGATAGAAAGGTGTAGGGAAGGTATACACGAGCTTGAAATAAAACAAATGGATTAAAAAAACCCTGAAAGAATAGCAGTTGCTATAAATCAGCAACAAAAACAAATTGCTGGAAAAACTAAGCCAGCCTGGCAGCATCTATGAAATCAAAGTTAACATCTTGGGTCCAGTGACCCTTTTTACGTTCTTGAGAATTTTAATTTTGCAGCTGACAACAAGTTTAGAGGGGTGATGAGCTTTATTTGCTTTCACTTTGACTTTGATGATAACCAAACATTGACATGGAAACAAAAAATAGAAGGGAGGCCAGATAGAGATCTTTGGGGGAAATTGTACAGGGCCAGGAAGAGATGACATTGATATTGATTCTCTGGCTATGGGAGCATCTGTACAATAGGGTTGAGGTGGGATCAGTCTGACTTCCAGCTGGATAACTGTGGAAAGCCAATTTGGACAAAAGTATGTAGGGTTGTTGACAATTGGAAGGATGTTCTTAAACCTATACTGCAATTCAGAGATTAGCAGACTGATACCCAGGCTCTGAGGGTGAAAGTTTGTGGAGAGATGACATTTTAAGGCGTTTTTAAGGTATATCAGTTCAGCTGGAAAACAGTTGTTGTTTGGGGTTGGAACATAGGACTATGAAATATAGCCATCAAGGCTTTTTCAGGAGTAAAGGTAGGTGACCCCTGCAAAGATTGAAACTATTTTGCAGATAGTCAGAGGTATTTAAATACAGAAAGACCCTTCAACCCATCATGTCTTCATCAGTCATTTATCTATCTTAGCGAGTTTTGAGAAGAGTTTAGCTCAGGTTGAGGTTCTGGATGTAGTTTTGCTTGCTGAGCTGGAAGGTTCATTTTTGGACTTTTCGTCACCATGCTAGGTAACCCCTTCAGTGAGCCTCCGGATGTTGTACTGGTAGTGCAGCCTCCAGATAAAGCACTGGTGGTGTAGCCTGCTTTCTATTTATATGTTTGAGTTTCCTTGGGTGGTGACTCCATTTTCTATGATGTTATCGTTTCCTGTTCTTTTTCTTATGCGGTGGTAAATGGGATCCAAATCAATGTGTTTGTTGTTAGAGTTCTGGTTGGAATGCCATGCTTTTAGGAATTCTCATGCATGTCTCTGTTTGACTTGTCCTCAGATGGATATGTTGTCCCAGTCGAAGCAGTGTCCTTCCTCATCCGTATGTAAGGATACTAGTGAAAGTGGCTCATGTCTTTTTGTGACTAGTTGATGTTCACATGATAAGCAAGCAGAAACATAGCCACCAGGATCATTAACGTCAACTAGTCACAAAAAGACATGACCCACTCTCAGTAGTATCCTTACATACAGATGAAGAAGGACACCACTTCGACTGGGCATTCCAACCGGAACTCTATCAACAAACACATTTGACTTGGATCCCATTTACCACCCCCTGAGAAAAAGAACAGGAAATGACATCACCATAGGAAATTATGTCACCACAGAAAATGCCATGATCAACCCAAGGAAACCAAAACACATAAATGGAAAGCAGGCTACAGCACTAGTGCTTCATCTGGAGCCTCACTGAAGATGTTACCCAATATAGTGATGAAACGTCTGAAAACTAACCTTGCAGCTCAGTGAGCAAACCTATATCCATTTATCCATCTATTTTAGTCTCCTTTTACAGCACTTGGCCCATAGCCTTGTATGCTGTTGTGTTTCATGTGCTCTTCTAAATAGTTCTTAAATGTCTTGAAGCTTTCTGCCTCTACCACTCTTTTAGGCAGTAAGTTCCAGATGTTCTTCACCTTTTGCTCAAATCCCCTCTGACCCTCTTGCTGCTCATGTTAAAACTATGCCGCCTGGTTTTTGACCTTTCTGCAAAGTGGAAAAATTTCTCTATCTGTACCTTAGTCATTCCTGTTCTAACCTAAGTCAGATCTCCCCTCAGCTGCCTTAGCTCTAGAAAACAATGCCTACCTATTCAGCATTGCTTTTTGGCTGAAGCATTCCAGACCTAGCAACATGGTAGTGAATTTCTTCTGCATCCTCCTGGAGCGTAATCATGTTTTTTTCTGTAGTGAGGAGCTGAGCAGCACATGGTATTTCAATTGTGGCCTAACTAACATGTGCAGTCCATCAACACACTTGCTGTTGTATTCAATGCCTTGATAAATAAAGACTAGTATCAATAAAGTAGGCAATTTCTGGATTGTTTCTGCTGCCATGTGTTAGTCAGAGTAGGATTAAGCAGATAGGGCAAGTGAATGCATGGCTGAGGAACTGGAGCAGCAATTCAGATTTTTTGGATCGTTGGAAGCTCTTCTAGGGCTGAGGTGACCTGTAAAAGAGTATGGATTGCACCCAAACTGGAGATTTTCTACAGCTACTTGAGAGGGTTTAAACTCGTCTAGAAGTAGGGTGTGACCCTGAACAATGGTGAGACAAAAGGGAAGGTTGATGCTCATGCAGAAGCTCGAAAGAGCAAGGTAAATAGACAAGGCAGGAAAGAGCACAGGAGAGAATGAAATAATTCTGAAGAATTAAATTGCATTTATTTGAATACAAGAGGCCTGACAAATAAGACAGATGAACTTGAGTCATGAATGGGTACATGAGACTGGGATATCATAGCTATTGCAGAAACATGGCTGAAGGATGGACAATATTGGTAGCTCAATGTTCCAGACTGCAGAAGTTATAGGAAGAATACAAGGGGAGGCAAGAGAGGACGGGGAGTGCTGTTTTTGATTCAGGAAAACATCAGTACAGTGATTAGAGAGGGTATTCCTGAGGAATGAACCAGTATCACTATATGGGTGGAACTGAGAAATAGGGGTGGTAATTTTGGGATTGTCCTATAGGCCCTCCATTACTAAGTCAGAAATTTGTAGTGAGATTGCAGATACTGTAGCTATAAGAATAATGGAGTTGTAATTGGGGATTTTAACTTTTCAAGCATAGACTCTGACTGCCATAGCATTCAGGTCTTGGGTGGGGAGGAATTTGTTTAAGAATATTTTCGGTCAATATGTAGATGGCACAACTAGAGAAGGGGCAAAACTTGTCCTCCTCTTGGGAAATAAAACAGATCAAGTGACTGAGGTGTTAGTGGGGGAGCACTTTGGGACCAGTGGTCATCATTCTATTAGTTTTAAAATAGTTAATGGAAAAGGATAGGCTTTGTCTGCAAGTTAAAGCTCTAAATTTGGGGCAGGGCCAATTTTGATAAGATTACATAGGAACTTTCAAGAGTTGATTGGAAGCTATTCAAAGGTAGAGGAGCATCTGACAAATGCGAAGCTTTCAAAAGCAAAGTAATAAGAGTTTAGAACCAGCATTATTCCTCTTAATGTGAAGGGTAAGGCTGGCAGGAGTAAGGAGCACCAGATGACCAGAAATATTGAGGCTCTGGTCAAAAAAGGGGCATATTGCCAGGTATATGCTGTTGGCATCAAGAGGATCTCTTGAAGACTATAGGAGAATTTGGAGTTTACTTTTAGAGGGTAATCAGGATGGCAAAAGGAGACATGAGATAACTTTGGCATATAAGGTTAAGGATAATCTAGAGATGCTAAAAGCAAATTAAGGCAAAAGAGTGATTGGGGAGAGAATAGGGCCCCTTGTCTCTGTTCTCTTGTCCATGTTTATCGTGGAGAAATATGTGGAAGCTAGGGAATTTGCAGGGAGTCATAGAGATGTACAGCATGGAAACAGACCTTTTGGTCCAACTCATTCACGCCGAACAGGTATCCAAAACTAATATAGTCCCATTTGCCAGCATTTGGCCCATATCCCTCTTATACCCTTTCTACTCATATACCCAACCAGATGCCTTTTAAATGTTGTAATTGTACCAGCCTCCTTCATTTCTTCGTTCCACATGCCATCCTCTGCTTGAAAAGGTTGTCCCTTAGGTCCCTTTTACATTTTTCCCCTCCTCACCCTAACCCATGCCTTCCAGTTTGGGACTTCCACACCCCAGGGAAAAGACCTTGTCTTATTTATCCTATCTGTGCCCCTCATGATATTATAAACCTCTGAGGTCACCCCTCAACCTCCAACACTCCCGGGAAAACAGCCCCAGCCTATTCAGCCTCTTACTATAGCTCAAATCCTCCAACCCTGGCAACATCCTTGTAAATCTTTTCTGAACCCTTCCAAGTTTCACTACATCCTTCCCATAAGAGGGAGACCAGAATTGCACACACTATTCCAAAAGGGGCCTAATCGATGTCCTGCACAGCTGCAACATGACCTCCCAACTCCTCTAGTCAATATTCTGACCAATAAAGGAAGGTCTACCAAACACCGCCTTCACTATCCCTATCTATCTGCAACTCTAGTTTCAAGGATCTACGAACCTGCACTCCAAGGTTTCTTTGTTCAGCAACACTCCCCAGGGCCTTACCATTAAGTAAATAATGTTTTGAAAAGAGTCCATATTACAGAAGAGGTGTTTGGATTCTTGAAACAAAGATAGATAAATCCCTGGGACATAATCAAGACATTGTTGGAAGATAGGGAAGACGTTGTGGGGCCCTTAGCGGAGATGTTTGTATCGTTGACAGCCCAGATAAGTTGCCAGAAAACTGGAGGATGGTTAATGTTGTGCCATTGTTTAAGAAAGACTGCAAGGAAAAGCTAGGGAACTACAGACAAGTGAGCCCAACATCTGGTGGGTGGGTTGTTGGAATTCTGAGAGAGGATCTATATGAATTTGGAAAAGTAAGGACTGATTAGAGTGTCAAATTTGAGAGATATGATTTCCCACGCGCAAAGCCATGCTGACAGAGTATTTTTATGAAGAGATGACCAAGAAGATAGATGAGGGCTTGTTAACTACATGGACTGTAGCGAGACCTTCAACAGGGGACCGCGTAGTAGACTGGTTAGTAAGGCTAATTAATTACATGGAATCTCGGAAAATCTAGGCAATTGGATGCACAATTTGCTGTATGGTAGGAGATAAAGGATTGCGATAGAGTTGTTTTTCAGACTGTGACCTGTTACCAGCAGTGTGCTGAAAGGATCGGCACTGGGTCCACTGTAATTTGTCATTTGTATAAAAGATTTGGATAAGCATGTAGAAGGCATGGTTCGTAGGTTTAGATGACATCAAAAATGGTGGCTTCTTGGACAGTGCAAGGTTTTCTAAGAGTATAATGAGATCAACTGGATTAGTGGGTTGAGGAGTAGTAGAAGGAGTTTAATTCAGTAACATGAGAGGTATTTATTTTGGTAAGACAAACCAGGGCAGGAATTGTACAGTTAATGGTAGGACCCTGGGGATTGTTGTCAAACAGAGACTAGGGGGTGCAGGTGCATAGTTCCTTGAAAGTGGCTTCACAGGTAGCAAAATTGGTAGAGAACACATTTGGCATGCTTGCCTTCATTGGTCAGAACATTATGTACAGGAGTTGAGGCATAAAGTTACAGCTGTATAAGACATTGGTAAGGCCATATTTGGATACTGCACACAATTCTGATTTCCCTGTAAAAAGAAGGATATTAATAAACTGGAAAAGGTGCATAAAGGATTTGCAAGAACGTTGCTCGGAGTAGAAGATTTGAGTTATAAGAGGAGACTGGACAGGCTGTGACATTTTTTCCCCAAAGCATAGGAAGCAGAGCGGTGATCTTAGGGTTTGTAAAGAAGGCATTGTTGAAGCGAATAACCAAGGTATTTTTCCCCAGGATAGGGGAGTCCAAATCTCCTGGGCAAAGGTTTAAGAAGTGAGGGGTAAGATTTTAAAGGAACCTGGAGGCAATTTTTTTTTTTTAAAACATTGGATGGTACATATATAGAACCAGCTGCCAGAGGAAGTGGTAGAGGCAGATACAACATTTTAGACATTTGGGCAGGTACATGGGCAGGAAACGCTTCTAGAGCGATGTGGTCCAAATGCAGGCAAATGGGGCTAGTTCAGTTCAGGAAACCTGGTTGACTTGGATGGTTTTGGCTGAAGGGCTTGTTTCTAGGCTGTGTAACTCTGTCCCACGTGCCACCTTAACCACCTTTATCCTTCAAAGATTTATGGATCACACCCAAGGTCTCTATTCTTCCTGGTGTCCTAGCGTTTGACATGTACTCACTTGCCTTGTTAGTCCTCCTCCCAAAAGATAACCTGCCTCACTTTTCAGGATTAAATTGTATTTGCTGCTCTTCAGCCATTTTATGACCAGCTCATCTATATCATATTGTAGTCTAAGACTTTTCTTGCTATTTGCCATACCTCAAATTTGTCATCTGCCAGCTTACTGATTATATTTTTTGCTTTCATACTTTTATTAATGTACACTACAAACAGCGAGTCACCCAGCCCTGAACACTGCGCACTGGCTAAATGCATCCAATCATAAAAATTATCATCAATCGCTCTCTGCTTTCTGCCATCAAGCCAATTTTGAATTCAATTTGCCAAACTGACCTCCATCCCATGGGCTGTTAGCTTCTTAACAGCTCGCATGACAGACTGGATGTGAGAAGTCTGACTGAAGTCCATGTAGACTATAGCAACTGCACTATTCTTATCTGTACATCTAGTCACCTCCTCTTCAAAAGAAAATTCTATGAAATTTGTTAGACATGATCTCCCCCGATAAAAGAATGCTGACTATCCTTGATTTAAACCATGTCTGTCCAAGTGACGATTACTTCTGACCGTCAGAACTTTTCTCTAATAGTTATAATACTGTCCCAGTTGATGCTGAATCTAGTGTTAAATTTAAGTCTGAGATAAATGGATTTTTGTTCATTCAAAAGCATTGAGGGATAATAGTGAGGGTGGGCATGTGTCATGAAGTCATACATTAGTACATTGAACGATGGAACAAATTTGAGAGGCTAAATGATCATCACTTGTCCCTGTTTTGTTCAAGGCTGTTTTAGAGGCATTATTTAAATATATGGCATAGAGCCCCTTAAATTCATGCAGATAGTAGCGAGGAAGAATGGTTTGGAAGAGGAACCAATTTTTAGTCAAAAGTTAAACCTTGCGAAATTCTTATTTAGATTAGATTCCCTACAGTATGGAAACAAGCCCTTAGGCCCAACAAGAACACACTGATCCTCCGAAGAGTAACCCACCCTATATTTAAAACCCTATGAGCAATTTATCATGGCCAATTCACCTGACCTGCATATCTTTGGATTGGGGAGGGGGGGGGAGAGGAGATCTGGACCACCTAGGGGAAACCAACGCAGACACTGAGAGAATGTGCAAATTCCCCACACGCAGTTGCCTGATGCAGGAATTGAGCCCGGGTCCCCGGCTCTGAGAGGTAGCAGTGCTAGCCACTGTGCTGCTCCGTTTGAACACTAAATAAGCAACTCTACAAAAAGGTACCTAATCTTACAGATAGACGTATCATAAATGAGCAATTTTGTTTTTTGAAAAGCATTGAACTTTAATTGTTAAGCTCAGCAGCTCTAAGGCACATGCGCTATGATTTAAGACTGTCTATACTCTGTTCTGGTCTTCTGCGATAAGCAAATTTCTTGACTGTTTCATATTCAGCATTTTATTGCTTTTGTAATCAAGAGTACCATGAAATACAAATCTTCTCAAAATGAGGTACAATGCTTTTGTTCACTGAAAGTGCTGAAAATCAGTTATTTCGCCAGCGAGCAAGGAAAGTAAGTCCAAAAGGCTGATGTTCTGGGCTGCTAAGGAAAAACCTGTTCTTCGCTTAGTCCCTGTAACATTCATGGATAACATGTTAAAGAGTAATGACCAAAAGTAATTCATCAACTTTTGTCTATTAGCATAGTAAATTGTCCCAAGGTTTCACCATGATAGCAAAAAAAATCATACTGCAAAGGAAACACCAGGGCTGAAGACTGAAAAGTGCTAGGTTTTAGTGTCTTGAATAGCTTAGTATAGATTCCAATGAGACAATTGCATAGGTAAAGATATCAAATAATTAATTCAAAGTCAGGAAGCGAGAATTTTCATTTATATAGCACCTTAACTGATTTCAGGACTTTTCAAACAGTTTTGACTGAAAAGTACTTTTGAAGTGTAAGATGTGGCAATTAATTTTCATGCAATGGACAGATTTTGATTGTTGTTGTTAACCTGCATAACATTCACTGGTGTTGCCAAAGAAAGATTCTACTGGAGAAGAATGATTTCCTTAAAGATATCTTTAAAGTAGGCTGCATCACACAGCTTGTTAGCATGCAGTATGTAAAATATTAATAATTTGTGAAGTATGGGGGAGGGTGGAGAGAGGGCACAGTTTACTTAACAGCATCAATTTGCTTATGGCATTGAAAGAAAACACAATTGGATATAAGTACTATAAGACTGCCTTGATTTCATCGTGATCTGATCTTGAACTTGTTAGTACATACAACTATTAAAATTTGAAAATAAAAAAAATCTGTGTTCAGATGCTGTGCAAGTGAGTTAGATAAATGTTAGTGTTTTGACTTGATGACTCAGTGGAGTGCTTCCTTACTTGCTGACTATTCACGGTCATCCACTCTGCACAGCCTGATCATGTTCACGACCATATCAAGTTCAGGACTCAGACCAACTACATGTTTGAAAAAATCTACTGGTATAAAGGGATCCTTGGGAGGAGAGAGATGACTGAAATTGTTGCTTATTATAATGACCTGCAAATTTATCTTCTCACAGACGGTACGTAAATAGGAGCCAGCATGAAGGAAACAATTTATCAAATGTAAGCATGTCCACTGAGCCACCTGTCAACATGGACTCTCTTACTTTGCGGCGTCGAACCTTGGCAGCTGCAGCAGAAAGACGTCTCCAGCAACGACAGGACTCTTAGTTCTGATGATGTGACACTGGGAGCTTACACTCTCTGAACGACATGTCTGGCTCTGTTTTTGCAGCAGCAAAGGGAGTAGCATCACAAACCACTCTGCAAATCATGCCATTGAGCTGGAGAGTTGTATATCTCGTAATGTGGCTGCACTAATGGAGCTGGATCACAACAGTATTGGGGGTGGGAAATGGCATGAATGGTTATTTTTTTACATACAGCCTTTGTGAAAACAATAAACAGCTTTTTACTTGCAAAAATAAATCTTAGTAGCTGCACGTGTCTGAAGGCTACTTTCAAACTCTTAAACTGCAGAATTTATGCAGTCTGCAAGGTTGCCTGTGGTGAATTTTGGAAGGCTGTTTGGTTCAAACAACTTATTGGGCACTACAGCATTGCTCCCTGGGGCCCATCAGCAACTGCGCTGAAAAGTGACATGTGTGCTGCGATATTTGGCAACTAATTTAATTTCTTTGTCGTTTCCCATTATACAGGAGGCATGGAACACTTTAAACCTACAGCACATCCTGCACCCTCTCCTTATTGCAGGTCATATGCAATAATTGCCTGTCTTCTACACAAGCTTCCATGCCATTTTGGCACAAAGTTTTAGTTCTGTTTCTGATTTTCTAGTTCTTGTTTCAAATGATCACATGTTATTTTAACTGCAATTCTGTTATTTCTTTAATTGATGCATCCTAAAGTTTATGAATGTATTATGTCAGAACCCGGCTGTTTCTGGCATGTGTCATGGCCATGGATTGATTTGCTTTTGATATCTTCTGAGTTATAACTCAGTTGATTAGTTAGAAATGAAGTGTGAGTGGTTGGGACAGTGTGATGCATGGTAACATCATGTCATTTCAATATTTTCATGAAAGTACCAAGCCCATATTTTTAAATAGCTTTAAGCAACTTCAACCTGTTTCCCAGAACTTGCTACCTTCAAAAACATGTCACTCCCTCTACAGCCATAGCCATTCTCATTTATCATGGAAATTACACTATCTAATATTAAAGTAGCATATGAAAACCTAAAACCTGGCATCCTGTCCACTCTAGGTGTATTAATTCTTGGAACGTTGACTGTGATTTGCCAGAAATGTCCTTTTAAGTTCTGAATATTTGCAGATGGTTGGATTTGTTTGATCCAGCTGTATGGTGTTTTATATAGGGTCTGTGGTACTGATCATGTAACAACTTGGTGACTTGAGCATTTAATTTTAAATAAAGTATTACACGTTTGCTCTTGCATTCAGCTTAATCTTTATCATCAGACATGCAAATTACAGAATTTGCATTTGTTTTTACTCCCTAATTCTCTGTCCAATATATTTTGAGTACACTTTGATTTACACCAATTTTATCTCATAACAGGTTACTGTCCTTTAAATTCTACCAAATATGTCAGCATGTAGACATTTGGATGACTTGAGAGTACTTGCTGGTCTCTGCCTTGTTTGAATAATGCGTTTTGGATGTTTTGCCACAATAATGACTGCTGGAGTTACAATAAGTTGAGGTATAGCTTTATCCAAAAATCTTGCTTTTACTTATTTCAAACATTTAACATTTTACCTTCCTTTCCCTGGATGAACCGTAGCCAATTTTTAGAAAGTTAGTTCAGCAACCTAAATGATATGGAATTGGAAGTCAATTTAATCACTCATTTTTATGAATACATGAACTATATTCTGACATGTTTTTCAGATTCTGCACTTAACTAGGTAGGCAGGGGTGGTAACTGCTTGATGCTGATACAGGCTTTACAATAGCTTTGTAATTCTGTGTTAAAGGGAGGGGTCCTTCAAATGTCAGAGCAATGTGATTAAGTGTTTATAATTATTTTTGACCTTTTTTAACTGAACTCAAACCTGATGTAAATTGTAATAGGAACACTTTATTGTGCACTTGTAAAACAGCAATCTCTTAGAGCCTTTCATATTGTACTGAAATCTCTCAGGGATGGGTGAAAGTGTAACACTTTGCAAAAAGCCTTGTGATGCTTTTCCTGAAATAGTTTCCAATATACAGTTTGTTTTACATATAAAAGAGCTATTACCCTATTTTTGTTTTTCTGGAATTATTTAAATAAAGTTCATTTTCTGGTTTGTCCAAAGTGAAAGTTGTAAACATTCTTTAAGCGGCTTTATTGAGAGGATTTATTTATTGAATATTTAACTGATCATGTGTTCTTGACCTTATTCCTTTATGTCTGGTCCTTTTCTGTAAAGAATTCTCCATGATTTACAATTTAAATGGCACTTGTATTAATACTGTTCAATGTCAGGAATAGGATTTTCCACCGGTAAGTTCATAGTATAGACCTGGAAACCATAATGTACATCGTTCTGCAATGTTTGGAGCAGACTTGAGGGTCTTCAATGATCTACTCCTGATCTGCATAATTTGCCTGTGCTGGTACTAAGTCAAAAGCAAGGGTGTTAATGCTATGTAATGGAATGTATCAGCTATTTTGGATACATGGAAGTGTTTCTGTTTATACAAAATGCTGAGTCATCTTTTTAATTCCATATTAAATTCTGTCTCATTCCTGCAGCTGTTATAACTGTATGCTAAATCTCATAAGGAAGGAAAAATATGTCACTGCTTGCTTTTCATAACTGTTTAGCAGGCTGCATTTGGATAGGAAGATTTTGTGTGTAGTCTTGGACTTGGTTATGGTGTACCCTGTCATCAAATAGCTTTCTGGTGCTTAATTATACTAAACAAACATCTAACAGTCACTTAAACAAAGTGACTGTTTGATATTTGTCACAAATCGTGGAACACAAATCATTGTTTCAGATCAATCCACACTTAGCCTAAATCCACACTTAGCCACCCTTCAATGCTTCAGGTAAATATTGAGGCAATGCCTTCATCTAGCAGAGGCTATGGTTTGGTTTGGTGTGTGTGTGTGTTTTTACCCATATCAATATTACTAATTTTGTACCTGTAGTGATGCTTGGCAGAACAGGAAAAAAACTATCATGTGCCCTAGTTCCTCCTTGTCATCTCCTAAAGATGTGGAATCTCAACACTGCAATGGCATCTAAAACATCTGTCGTCTACTATGGTTCAACACACATTTTACGTCTTCTACAGAATGTGAACGTGCCAGTTTCTATACAAGATAGATATATGTGGGAATGCAGTGGCCTTCACTCCAGTAACGTTCATACAACTGAAACCACAGAGCATGTCGTGGAATTCTAAATTGGGTGATTTGAGAAATTTGTGTCAAAACGTGCTAAGGTCGTCGAATAGAAGTAAATTGCGCTGGTAAAAATCCTTGTCCAGATCAGTTGAGAGGAGCGACATCGCTCTTTGCTGTGGTAGGATTGATCGTTTATTCTCTCCATTTTAACTGATTTTGATAATGTCATACTTTATTTTCTGGTTAACTTAAAACGCTAAATTCAAGGGCAATGAACCGATTTAAAATTCCCGAAATATGGCATTAAGGAAATTTAACCCATGGCGTCTTAATGTTACTGTAGAGAAGGTCACTGCATTCCGACGTAGATTTGGAATATATCCTGTATGGAAATTGGAACACTCACACTCATTCTGTAGAAGATTTCATGATGCATTACTAACTGGCAGAAGAGGGAGAGAGAGGAGTTGCGGCGTACATTTTTTAAATAATCAACGCATAACGAGCACATGACAAAAAGTACGCGTTCAAAACTCAACCTGGAGTTGGGAGTACTACCGTGACCCCACAGCAGGAGAATGTATTGTACATTACAGGGTCTGTATGTGGTGGTTGGTATGGCAACAGAAGCCCCACCCCCTTCCGTGTTAACCCCGTGACCTTCGATAGATGTCATGGGGTAGCAACGGAAAGACGCCGCGGGGGAGGGGAGAAATCCGGGCCGAGAACAGATAGACAGGGGGCGCGGAGAGCGCAAACTGGGCCGAGGAATCGACAAGTGGAATCCCGGGCCAGGCGAAAATAAATCCCCGGGGAGTAGAGTGCGGAGGAGGGGAAAGGGAGATCGATCCAGGCCAAGGGACAACGAGGCCGACATTAAAAAGCGGGACAGGGACCGGAGCAGGGAGACCGTAACTGAGAGACGCACAGCCCGAATCTAGGTAAAACGGGATTGGGTGCGAGGCTCTATCCTCAAACTCCCGACTGCTGGCCTTTTCAGAGTGGACTCGAACTAATCTAGTTAGAGGGGATAATCTTTGCTGGGATAATCTGCGGAAAACCCCGCACGCATCTCTGGGGCAGGATCAGCCATGGTTTACTCGAACTGAATGCTGGTACGATGGAGGACAGCACTCAGACTAAGGGTTATATTCCTGAAAAAGAAGTGGGCGGGATATCAGAATTACGAACCTGAAGCTGTCCCCAAATGTAAGAAAATAAACAGTTAAGCTTGTTCAAGAGGAACAATACCACAAATTGGATTTGCATTCGTGAAAGTTCTGTTTCCCAGGATGGCCAACAGCAGAAAGCCTGAATCTAAGTAAAATCCTCCCTGTACTCATAATTCGATATTATTCATGATATGTTAATTAAAAAAAAGTGTCTTTTATACAGTGATTTCACTATTATTCATATCACCTATATCTATAAATCCTCCTTTCTATTACATCTCTGCAGCACAACCACTCAACCATATTTTCATATAACTAGTGGTGAGAGAAAGATAATATAGAAAGAATCTATTGCAGGCATAGGTTTAGGGTGAGGGGGCAAGATTTGAAAGGGACAACTTTTAAGGGGCAATATTTTCACACACAGGATGATGTGTGTACGGATTGAGCTGCCAGAGGAAGTGGTGGAGGCAGGTACAATTGCAATATTTAAAAGGCATCTGGATGGGTATATGAATAGGAAGGGTTTAGAGGGATATGGGCCAAATGCTGGCAAACAAGACTAGATTAATTTAGGATATCTAGTTGGTATGGCCGAGTTGAATCAAATAGTCTGTTTCCGTGCTCTAGACTCTAATGAATTATTGAATAATTATGAGCAAGGTTAGGAAAGTTAGATCAATGGAATACAGGGAGAACTAGCTATTTGGATACAGAACTGGCTCGCAGGTAGAAGACAGAGGGTGGTAATGGAGTGTTGTTTTTCAGACCAGAGGCCTGTGACCAGTGGTGTGCCACAAGGATCAGTGCTGGTACACTGCTTTTCATCATTTACATAAAAGATTTGGATGTGAACTTGGGAAGTTTAGTTAGTAAGTTTACAGATGACACCAAAATTGGAGGTATAGTGGACAGCAAAGAAGGTTACCTCAGAGTACAACGGAATCTTGATCAGATGGGCCAGTGGACTAAGGAATGGCAATGGAAACAATCATAGATAATCATAGAATCCCAGTATGGAAAACAGGCCATTCAGCCCAACAAGTCCACAACGACCCTCCGAACAGTAACCCACCAAGACCCATTCCCCTACCCAATTGCTCCTGACTAATGCACCCAACCTGCACATCCCTGAATACTATGGGCAATTTAGCACAGCCAATTCACCTAACCTGCACATCTTTGGATTGTGGGGGGAAACCGGAGCACCCAGTGGAAACCCACACAGACACAGGGAGAATGTGCAAACTCCACATAGACAGTCGCCAGAAGCTGGAGTCAAACTCTGGTCCCTGCTACTGTGAGGCAGCAGTGCTAACCGCTGAGCCTCCATGCTACCCCTTTAAATAAATGTGAGGTGCTGCATTTTGGAAAGGCAATTCAGAGCAGGACTTATACACTTAATGGTAAGATCCTGGGGAGTTTTGCTAAATAAAGAGACCTTGGAGTGCAGGTTCATAATTCCTCAAAGGTGGAGTCTCAGGTAGATCGGATAGTGAAGAAGGTGTTTAGTATGCTTTCTTTTATTGGTCAGGATATTGAGTATAGGAGTTGGGAGGTCGTGTTGCATGTGTACAGGATATTGGTTCGGCCACTTTTGGAATATTCAGTGCAATTCTGGTCTCCCTCCTATCGGAAGGATGTTGTGAAACTTGAAAGGGTTCCGAAAAGAGTTACCAGGATGTTGCCAAGGTTGGAGAGTTTGAGCTATAGGGAGAGGCTGAATAAGTTGGGGCTGTTTTCCCTGGAGCATTGGATGCCAAGGGGTGACCTTACAGATGTTTATAAAATCTGGAGAGGCATGAATAGGGTAGATGGATATGGTCTTTTCTCTGGGTTGGGGAACTCTAGAACTAGAGGGTATAGGTTTAGGGCGAGATGGGAGAGGTTTAAAAAGGACCTAAGTGGCAACTTTTTCATGCAAAGGTGGTGCACATATGGAATGAGCTGTCAGAGTAAGTGGTGTAGGCTGATACAATAACAACATTTCAAAGGCATCTGGATGGGTTTATGAATAGGAAGGGAACTTGGGAAGTATAGTTAGTAAGTTTATAGATGATACCAAAATTGGAGGTATAGTGGACAGCAAAGAAGGTTACCTCAGAGTACAACGGATTCTTGATCAGATGGGCCAGTGGACTAAGGAATGGCAATGGAAACGATCATAGATAATCATAGAATCCCAATATGGAAAACAGGCCATTCAGCCCAACAAGTCACAATGACCCTCCGAACAGTAACCCACCAAGGCCCATTCCTCTACCCAATTCGGAGGGATATGAGCCAATTGTTGGCAATGGGACTAGATTAATTTAGGATATCTTGTTGGTATGGACATGTTGGACTTCTGTATGACTCTATGAAGTGTAAAGTTAGTTTTGGTCATGCAATCTACAAATGGGATGAATAGACCCAGACTTGTACCTGTGTTTCTGATGCGTTTAAGTAATGTTCTTGCTGTTTCCTGACAAATCAATCCATCTTTTGTTTCCTGACATCCTAATTGTATATTCTTTCCCCTCTTGATTTAAATTTTCTGCTCCAGGTGATAAATCATTGTTTTATTCACTTCTGTATCTGCAGGTGGCAGCCATGCTTGTCCCAGTTTTCACCCTCAAGCTAAACCACAGAATTAACCCCCGAATGGTGACTGTGGGGAAATACGATGGCACACACCCTTGTCTAACTGCTGCTACCCAGGCTGGCAAGGTACTGTCATACAATGTGTTGCTAGTGTAATCAGGAGTTGGGGTACTGAGTTTATTAGAATCAACTATAATTGAATTTGGGTTGTAACTTTGAATTAAGATATTGAATAAAGAGGTGTAATTACCTGTAAGGGCACTGGCTAACAGTGATGGCTTCTTTGAGGCACACACCCCTGGATTCTTTTGTCCAGTTTAGCAATGTAATGCAGTATGTCAAACTGCCAGACCATTGTGGGAGAATGGTAACTGAAGCAAGAGACCATAACTATTGGCATGAGCATTAAATGAGGGCCTATCGCTATCAACAATGACATCAAATGAGGAGATGTAACCATCAATTTGCATCTATATAGAATCTTTAACATAGAATTCTCAAAAGTGGGTCACAGATGCATTAAGAAAATCATAAATAACGGGTCAATGAATGAGATACTTGGAGAATAACCATTTAAAGAGTTCAGATTTAAGGCCTTGAAGAGGACAAGGGAAGGAAAGGAGTTGAAAGAGGTTTTTACAGTATGGTGTTAAAGGCATAAAGCTAAAGGCATAGTTATTAATGAGGAGGGGTAGGTGGGTTTGCACAATGGGAGTGGTAGAGAAATGCAGAAGTTGGAGATTCTGTTATGGGGCGAATAGAGGTTGTTGTGGGGTGGGTGTGGGCACTGAGCAAGAAGCAGTAACCAGTGTTATATTCCAAAAATTTAAACAGAATTAAAGTTCACACTTTTATGTGAGAGTTTTATTTCAGTAAGCTGCACTGCATAAAACTCACTCCTACTTGCTCCCTGTATTTATACCGCCAATTAACTCTAATATATTCACATGTTCCCTCACTCCATCAGGTCTCAGGCATTCATTTCAGAACACAGATAACTGCTATCCATCCATTTGAATTTTAAGATATCTCCATTCTCCATCTATACTGAAACTCAGACTTTTATCTTTCACACTTTTCATTGTGTGTGTATTGTCCCAAAGTCAGTAATTATTGATGAAGCATTTAATGGATATTGCTGTTAACCCCCTTTTTAGAATTTCTTCCAATATTTTCACTAAGAAAATGCCATATCACCAAGATCAAAGGTTTTCATCACTAAGGTACTCTGAATCATACAGCCCAGAAGAAGCCCCTTGGGCCTACACCAATTCATCTACTTTTCTGATCTTTTTAGCTTGGAAATGTGTTGCTGGAAAAGCGCAGCAGGTCAGGCAGCATCTAGGGAACAGGAGAATCGACGTTTCGGGCATTAGCCCTTCTTCAGGAATGATCTTTTTAGCTTCCCAAGCTGGAGGGCAGTATTTATCTTTCTTTTCCACACGAAAAAATAATGCCTTCCTGCACTCGGGGTTTCATGTTCCTGGCATTTCACAATGATAGAAATTTCAAAATATGTTACCCCATTTTTAATATTTTTAATCCCTTGTTTTCTTGAATTTTTCACAGTTGCACTCAGTTCATACTTAAGAACTGGCATCTACTTTTATTTGGTTTCCCAGCTAATTCAGTTTCCAGTTAGACTTTGCAATTGCTCTATTTCAAATTTGGACAATGCTATATCTTTTTGTGAAGCACTACCTTAATCAATGGGGCTAACATTTTCCAAATAATTTTGCTGATGTAAAGTAACACTTGATCCATTGTATATGATTTTCTAGTCAACATATTTAAAAGCTCTAGAAGCCAGACTTTTAATTTGAATTCTGTTAGAAGCCCATTTATGACAACATTTTCAAATTCACTGCTGTCATGCCACAAAAGAATCACCTAATATATCATAGATACTTGAAAGTTGCCTTTGTGGTGGCATGGTCTGCTTTTTCCTGAAGAAAACCCAATTTTAATAAGAGGCCATGAAACAATTATTAAAGAATGCAAATGGCATGTTTGCCTACATAATAAGAGGATTTGAACATAGGAGCAGGAATGTGTTGCTGCACTTGCACAGTCCCTAGGTGAGACCACACCGGGAGTATTGTATGCAGTTTTGGTCGTCTTCCCTGAGAAAGGATGTTCTGGTTATGGAGGGAATGCAACAAAGGTTTACCAAACTGATTCATGGGATGGCAGGACTGATGTATGAAGAGAGACTGAATTGGTTTTGACTATATTCACTGGACTTTAGAAGAATTAGGGGGAATCTCAAAGAAACCTGTAGAGTTATAACAGGACTAGATGGGGTAAACACAGGAAGGATGTTCCCGATGACTGGGGACCCCAGAACCAGGAGTCACAATCTAAGGATATAGAGTTGGTCATTTAGGACTGAAATGAGGAAAGATTTCTTCACCCAGAGTGGTGAGTTTGTGGTATTGTCTCCCACAGAAATATTGTTCATAGAGTCATAGAGTCCTACAATACAGAGACAGGTCCTTTGGCCCAAATTGTAGACCAAAATTACCATCCACACTAACACAATTTCTCTGCACTTGGCTTCTAAATCTTTCCTGTCCATATATTTGTCCAAATGCCTTTTAAATGTTGTTTATGTATCTGCCTCAACCACTTCTGCTAGCAGCTGATTTTGTTAAGTTCTTATTACTGAGGTCCTTACACACTTGATGCAATTGCAACACCCCAACTTCTGTGAACAAGCAAAATTTTATTAAACACTGTACAGTACAAACTTTGGAGAAGTCAGTCATGGTTGCGAAGCATGTCCAGGGAAGCTCTCCCTGAACAAAGGAAACGGTCCTTCCTTTATACAAAATCTTTACATCACAGTCAGTAATGCTCACAAGACAACCCCCAGTCACTCTCTCTCAGTCACATGCCACTCAAGACACAATGTAGTGACCACATCATCTCCAGAAACAATGTAGTGCAAATCATCCCTTAATGGCCAGATCTGGTATGATTTGCATTCCAACTGTAATTTTCTTATTGATTTCTGAATAAGGGATGAAAATGTAACTAGGCTTTTGAATGGCAAGGAAATGACCATGTAAGTTCACTTACATGTTCTCTGTAAGTCAGAAGCATCCCATGCTATCCCCGGGGCATTCAATATCTTGCAGGTCTGCCAAGCAAGCTAGCTCTTTAATATTACAATTTTATTTGCATACCATCCTTGTGTAAAAAAGCTACCCCTCAGGTTTTTTTATTCTATCCCCTCTAATCTTAAACTGATGCCTTCTAGTCCTCGATTCCCCAACCTTGGGAAAGAGACTGACTGCACTCACACGATCCATGGCTCTCATGATCTTATACACTTCGATACAAGATCCCCCCTCAGTCTACTCTGCTCTGAAGTAAAAAGTCCTAGCTTGTCCAACTTGTCCCTATAACTCAGACCATTGAATCCTGGCAACATCTTTGTAAATTTCCTCAGTAGTCTTTTCACTTTAGCAACATCCTTGCTCTAGCAAGGTGACCAAAACTGAACACAGTATTCCGAATGTGGGCTCACCAACGTCCTGTGCAACTGCAAAATAACTTCCCAACTTCGACACTCAGTGTCCTGACTGATGAAGGCCAGTGTGCCAAATTCCTCCTTTACTGCTCTGTCTATCTGTGACTCCACTTTCAGAGAACTGTGCACCTGAACTTCAAGGTCCCTCTGTTCCATTACACTCCTTAAGGCCCAACCATTCACCATGAAACTCCTGCCTTGATTTGACTTTCCAAAATGCAAGATCCGACACTTATCTATATTAAAGTCCATTTGCCATCTCTTGGCACATTTCCAGCTGATCAAGGTCCTGCTGCAATTTCTGATAATCTTCCTCACTTTCCACGATGCGACCTATTTTAGTGTCATCTGCAAACTTACTAATCATGCCTTGTACTTTCTCATCCGAATAATTGATATAGATAACAAACAGCAACGGGCTGAGCACCGATCTCTGAGGTACTCCAGTCTGACAAGCATCCTTCCACTATTACCCTCTGCTTCCTGCCAACAAGCCAATTGTGTATCCAATTTGCCAGTTCCCCCTGGATTCTATGTGATCTAACCTTCCAGAGCAGCCTATCATGTGGAATTTTATTAAAGGCCTTTCTGAAATTCAGAGTACATCTCCTGCCCTGCCCTCATCAACCTTCCTGGTCACTTCTTCAAAGAACTTACAGCTGAAGGGATTAAAGAGAATGGGGAGAAAGCAGGACAGGGTGCTGAGTGGGATGATCAGCTGTGATCATATGGAATGGCAGAGCAGGTTCAGAGTGCCAAATGGCCTTTTCATGTACCTATTTTCTATGTTTCCAAGACAGTCCTTACTGAACTATCAAACCTAGAGGCATCACTTAGGCCATGTATACAACTATATAAGATCCATAATGTCCTAAGTGTATTTAGCAGTTTTGAAGGACAAAACACTCCTCTCTTAAGCTGATCCTCCTGTAGAAATACAGCTTTAAGATCAGTTGATCCAAACACCCAAGCATTTGATGCTAACAAAACCAAAAAATATCAGTTCAAACATCTTGATACCCCACTTCAAAACCTTGTGCCACTAGCCTTAGGTAGTACTGGGGACATCTTTTGAGTACATATCCATTTTGATGGCACTTTTAAAAGGGAGAGGAACAGACAAATGCAGCACATGGCCAGGTCAGTGCAGGAGAGAGAGACAGGGAGAAAGAAACCCACACTGCTAACTGACACAGCAGTGAACCTGCGCAGTTACTGTCTTTGCTGTTGAATTCATGTATCACTGGACATTGGAGTGCGCCTAGGAAAATTAACAAACAGTGAAATTCACAACTGATCTTGAAGGCACCTGTTTGGAAGAGGTCACAGCACAGAAACAATTACGTGAATAGTTGTAAGTGTGACCTTGCTGTAAGCCTGCAGTAGTGAGTAGAGTGGAATCTTTCTTGATTTATGTTTATTGAGATATGTCTCTTGATTAAACTTAAAAATATAAGCCATAAGTATTAAGTTAGCCTGGAGCAGTGTATTGTAGAGGAATAAGACAATGCTATTTTCTGGGTCTGTAGAGTTGAAGAAGCAAAAATGGCCCTTAGTAGAGTGATATGCTCTTCTTGTCGGATGTGGGAGTTTAGGGAGAGTTTACATGTTACTGAGGATTATATCTGAAATAAATGCTGTTGGTTGTGAATTCTATCAGATCAAATGGATCGATTGGATCGACAGTTAGAGGCAGTGAGGAATTTAGAAGACCTGGGGGTGTGATAGATGGCAGTTATAGGAAGGGAGAAAAGTTGCAGATACAGTCACATAGATGGGTTAAATCCAGGAAAGGTAAGAGAGGTAGTGCAGGAGACTTCTGTGGCTATGCCCATTTCAAATAAGTATGCTATTTTGGAAAATGTAGGGGCTGATGGTTTTACAGGGGAATTAACACAAATTTTAAAATGTGTTGCTGGAAAAGCGCTTATGCCCGAAATGTCGATTCTCCTTCTCCTTGGATGCTGCCTGACCTACTGCGCTTTTCCAGCAACACATTTTTAAGCTCTGATCTCCAGCGTCTGCAGTCCTCACTTTCTCCTAATTAACACAAACTGCCAAGTTTCTGGTAACAAGACTGGCTCTAATGCAATGAGGAGTTCATCGGGTTCCAAGAGATCAATTGTGTTAGGGGACTCTCTAGTCTGAGTCATTTCAATGGCCAGCAGCAAAAAATCAGAATGTTGTGTTGCCTCCCTGTTGCCAGGATCAAGGATGTCTCAGAGAGGGTGCAGAATGTTCTCAAGGGGGAGAGGGTCCAGCAGGAGGTCAGTGTACACATTGGAACCAACAACATAGGAAGGGAAAAGGATGAGATTCTGAAGGGAAAATATAGAGTTAGGCAGGAATTTAAAAAGGAGGTCCTCAAGAGTAGTAATATCTGGATTACTCACGATGCTACAAGCTAGTGAGGGTAGGAATAGGAGGATAGAGCAGATGAATGCATGGTTGAGGAGATGCTGTATGGGAGAAATTCACATCTTTGGTTCATTGGAATCACTTCTGAGGTAGAAGTGACCTGCACAAGAAGGATGGATTGCACTTGAATTGGAAGGGGACTAATACTCTGGCAGGGAGATTTGCTAGAGCTGCTTGGGAGGATTTAAACTAGCAAGGTGGGGGAGTTGGGGGGGCGCAAGTGGGACCCAGAGAGATAGTGAGGACAGAGACAGGTACAGTGAAGAAAAGAAGCAAGTCAAACAACCAGGCAGGCAGGGACAAAGCAGAGAACAAGGTATGGCTGAGTTGGAGGATTTGAGCTATAGGGAGAGGCTGAACAGGCTGGGGCTGTTTTCCCTGGAGCGTCGGAGGCTGAGGGGTGACCTTACAGAGGTTTACAAAATTATGAGGGGCATGGATAAGGTAAACAGGCAAATTCTTTTCCCTGGGGTCAGGGAGTCCAGAACCAGAGGGCATAGATTTAGGGTGAGAGGGGAAAGATATAAAAGAGACCTAAGGGGCAACCTTTTCACACACAGGGTGGTACGGGTCTGGAATGAGCTGCCAGAGGAAGTGGTGGAGGCAGGTACAATTGCAACATTTAAGAGGAATTTGGATGGGCATATGAATAGGAAGGGTTTGAAGGGAAATGTGCCGGGTGCTGGCAGGTGGGACTAGATTAGGTTGGGATAACTGGAGAGCATGGGCAGGTTGGATTGAAGATGTTTCCATGCTGTACATCTCAATGACTCTATTTATGTCCATGCAAGAGGTCTAACAGGGAAGGCAGATGAACTCAGGGCATGGTTAGGAACATGGGACTGGGATATCATAGCAATTACGGAAACATGGCTCAGGGATGGACAGGACTGGCAGCTTAATGTTGCAGGATACAAATGCTACAGGAAGGACAGAAAGGTAGGCAAGAGAGATGGGAGAATGGTATTTTTGTTAATGGATAACATTACAGCTCTATTGAGGGAGGGTATTTCCAGAAATATATCCAGGAAAGTGATTTGGGTGGAACTGAGAAATAAGAAAAGGATGATCAACTTACTGGGATTGTATTATTAAACCCCTAATAGTCAGTGCGAAATTGAGAAACAAATTTGTAAGGAGATCTCAGTTCTCTGTAAGAATGAAAGGATGGCTATGGTAGGGGATTTTAACTTCGGGACTGCCAGTGTTGCCTCCCCCACCCCCGCCATTCGAAGCAAAACGCTTAGAGACACAGAGGAGTTTTACCTACTTCATCTTTATTCTGGGCCCTGGAGGGAGAGAATGATCGCCCATGTGTGCAGAGACATGAGTTCACGGTCTCCTCTCAAACAGCAGTTTGTCAATGAACTATATAGTCATTTTACAGATAAGGCAACATACATAGGGTGACCATTACAATCAGCGAGTATCATTAGCAGAGACCAAGCCCTTTACTGTCATACAATAACTGGCTTCATATAATGAACACTTTTCATCTTGTTAAACTGACCTCACATACTGAATACTTCCAATATTGTTAAGTGGCTCTACATAATGACTGCTTTTCCACCTTGTTAACCCATTACCCTTGCCTCCAACACCCCATTGTTAACTGTAATTTATCTGATCTGAGTCATGCTCAACTGAACCACTTGTTTCCCAAAACTCAGAACTTAACTCTTTCCCTGCCTTCTTATATCCTATACATATTCTCATTTCATGATAACCAGCACTACCAGCTTTCATTAGACCCTGACAGCCAGTTGTTAAACAAGTTATTGTCACACAGCATACAGTGATTGTAACAACAAAAATTACTAGTCCATTACAGTAATTAGAGTTTGAAGAATCTTCCCATGTGGAAAAATACCATTGGTAAATTTCTTAAATCCACAGTCCTTAGTGACTGCTCCATCCCGTCCAAGTCAAGTGGAAACGAGCCTGTTCTCCAAAGTCTCCTTCAGTAAAGTTCAACCTGAAAACAAAATTCAGTCTGACTTTTGTGCATCACTCCACGGAAAAATCTGATTTCTTGGATGAGGGCAGTTAAATGCTTCACAAAACTGACAAGATTTCCATCCTCCCAGAGGTGCTTCAGATGGAGGATACCAGTGCATCTGAGCGTGCAGTGCAGCAGCAGGCTAGATGAATGCAACATTCTTTGCTACTTCTGTTCCCGCTCAGTTGTTTAAATGTAACAAAGCAAACTGGCTGTTGTGATGTTAGCTTGGTCAGTGAACCATCATATCCCTTAAATGATCGAAGGCATGGTATAGCTCACGTGGTTTAATGTCCATAGGAAGGCTACTGACAAAAAGCATACACACTGTTGTGAGCTTCTTCACTTTTTATGGTCTTGACTGGAGAGCTGAATGAATCCGTTGGATCAGGCTGTGGAGGGGTGGGCAGTGGTCCGAAGAGAAGATGTTAGTTGCTGAAAGTATCTTTTCATTTCCTCTCTCATTCCTTCCTTGCCGAGGTGTTTATCAGTATGAAGATAGTCACACATTTAACTACACTAAGTTGTGCCTGTCTATTTCAACATTCTTTAAACTCTTGAAGTCTGTTCTCTGTTCACTATTTATGACATTATCAAGTTTTATACAATCCATAAACTTCCAAATTGTACTGCCTAAACAATTCAGTCAATTATAAACAACAATCAATTTTCCTAAAATCAAACCCTCGGGTACTCCATTGGGGTTATTCAAAAATTATTTTCCTTTAACAAATTGATACTTGGCTAATGTAAAAGCTGTCAGGAAAAGTATTTCAAAAGCCTGGAACAGCAAGAAAACAAACAATAAAATGTTTCCTGTGCTTTAGCAATTGAAGAGGCAGTTTCAGTTCAGATTTAAATCTCAAATATTCGTGGGAAACAAATGCTGAATATCTAAAATATGTTCTCTAAATGAATCTTCCCAAATAAAACAGTTGGAATTATGGTGGCAACTTTGGTAGAGATCAACATTCTTTGAATTTGTAATATGAAGGGGACAATGAAGCCTTAACAGAACTGAAACAGCTCAGCCTCCAGTTCTAATATTCTCTAAAAAATCTTAACAAAGCATCAAACTAAAAATGCACTCGTTTGTGAACACTCTGCATTAAAAACACAGCAGCAAAGATATTGTAATACAATACTCTCATCTGGCTAAAGCATGACTACTGACCCAAATGTTTTTTTTAAACAGGCATTGTAGAATTTCAAACAAATCAGGGGTTCAAGGCACTCAATCAACTTGCTTTAAGATTACAAGTTTGATAATTTTAAAAAGGACATAATGTTGTACAGTTTCAATGTAAAAACAAAATCTGCCCCCATTACATAGCCCACAAAACACATTGAATTGAGATCCTGAATCAAACAAGGCAAAACAGTTACTTAAAATGATTTTCTGAACCAGTATTTTAACAAACCAAAATTTTTAAATATCAAGCACAATCTACATTGAAGCTTTCTTCTTTCAACCCAAGTATTAGTACACCTTAATTTCAGCATTTTCTTGCCTTCATTTCTTTTTTTGCATCCTCTCACTGAAATCACATTTATAAAAAGAGAAAGCCCTCGCAGCAGACCACATGGTGCTGCAATCCAAGCCATTCTCTTCCCCCAGAACAAAGACTCACAGAGTCTCAAATTTTGCTACTAGGGGACTTTAACCCCTTTCTCACTTTACTCCTCATGGGGGCTTGAACCCCACTTAAGCACAGAGAGTTCGTAGCTCACTTAAGCACAGAGAGCTCGAAGCTCACTTAAGCACAGAGGGCTCGAAGCTCACTTAAGCACAGAGAGCTCGAAGCTCACATAAGCACAGAGAGCTCAAAGCTCACTTAAGCACAGAGAGCTCGACCCTCAAACACAGAGAGCTCGATGCTCATTTAAGTGCAGAGAGCTCGAACCTCAGCACAGTGTGGAGGACTTGAACCTCAAATCAACCAAACCAGTATACTCGAACCCCAGTACCACACAGAGAACTCAAAGCTCAATCACACCCACCCAGGGACTCTAACCCCAGAACTGCGCAGAAGACTCGAACCTCAAGCAAACCAATCCACCACAGGGGACTCTAACCCCAGTACTGCACAGAGGACTCGAACCTCAATCACACCTCCCCCCTCGCCCCCAAGGGATTCGAACCCCAGTACCACTCAGAGGACTTGATCCTCAATCACACCTCCCCTAATGCAGCGCAGAGGACTCGAACCTCTGCCTGCCAGCGCGCTTGAAAAACTGTCTCTCAACTGAACTAATTACCATTCAAGGAATCCGTAGAATACAGAGCGATTGAGTGAGGGGACTGTCTCTAGCATACAGAAATATTGAGAGGGATCAAGGTTTAAAATTTTAACTTGCGGGCCTGCCTGTCTCGAGACACCGATGTTCTAGGCAGCTGTTAACACCGTCCGATCGTAACAATCTATTTGGATCCTGCCGATTATGCCAATATTGTCATCCCGTTTCTCCCCCCGCCCCCCCCAAGTCGAAGGAAAACAGAGACAGAGGAGTTTTACCTTCTTCATCTTTATTCTGGGTTCTGGAGGGAATTAGAACGATCGCCCATGTGCACAGAGACATGAGTTCACTGTCTCCTCTGGAACAGCAGTTTCTCAATGAACTATACAGTCATTTCACAGGGAGGAGCATCCAGATAAGGCAACATACATATAGATTGGGTGACCGTTACAATCAGCGAATAGCAGAGACCAAGCCCTTTACTGTCACACAATGAATAACTGGCTTCACATAATGAATACTTTTCACCTTGTTAAGCTGACCTCACACACTGTATGCTTCCAATATTGTTAAGTGACAGTACATAATGACTGCTTTTCCACCTTGTTAACCCATTACCTTTGCCTCTAGCACCCCATTGTTAACTGTAAGTTCTTATCTGATCTGAGTCATGCTCAGCTGAACCAATTGTTTCAGAAAAATTAAAACTTAATTGTGTCCCTGCCTACTTATACCCTATGCATATTCTCCCCAGTGTGTTCAGGGTTTAGATGGAGAGCGTGTGCAAGAAAATTTTCTGATTTAGTATATGCATGTACCTACTAGAGAAGGTGCAAAACTTGACCTACTCTTGGGAAATAAGGCAGGGCAGGTGACTGAGGTGTCAGTGGGGAAACACTTTGGGGTAAGCAACCATAATTCTATTAGTATTAAAATAGAGATGGAAAAGGATAGATCAGATCTAAAAGTCGAAGTTCTAAATTGGAGTAAAGCTAATTTGACAGTATTAGACAAGAAGTTTCAAAAGTTGATTGGAGGCAGATGATTACAGGTAAAGGGACGACTGGAAAATGGGAAGCCTGCAGAAATGAGATAACGAGAGTCCAGATACAGTATATTCCTGTCAGGGTGAAAGGAAAGGCTGGTAGGTGTAGGGAATGCCGGATGACTAATGAAATTGAGGGTTTGGTTAAGAGGTAGAAGGAAACATATGTCAGGTATAGACAGGACAGATTGAGTGAATCTTTAGAAGTGTATAAAGGCAGGAGAAGTATACTTAAGAGGGAAATCAGGAGGGCAAAAAGGGGACATGAGATTGCTTTGGCAAATAGAGTTAAGGAGAATCCAAAGGGTTTTTACAAATACATTAAGGACAAAAAGGTAACTAGGGAGAGAATAGGGACCCTCAAAGATCAGCAAGGTGGCCTTTGTGTGGAGCCGGAAGAGATGGGGGAGATACTAAGCAAGTATTTTACAATACAGTGCAGAACAGGCCCTTTGGCCCTTGATGTTTTTATTTCAAATGTTTAAGATTTTTTAATAGCAGGCATATCCAACTCATCTACAGAAGTATTAACACATACCTGTACACCTGTCAAATCATAATTATTAAAAGCCATACATTACTGATTTAGTTTATTATACAATAGTTCTTTCCCCTACAGTCATTCTGCATCAGTAATTTTGAACTATAGAAATGGAAAGAGCTTCTATATCTCAATGCCTTAAAAAATTGACACTTCATAAATCATTGTTAAGAGAAAGTGTTCAAATATGCAGCTTTTATGATCTATTTTCCATTTATTAATTGCTGCTGCAGAGTTTGCAATAACAAAACATCTTGTTTTTAAGAGCCATGACCATGATTTAACTGGATCAGTCTATTTTGAGAGTAAGATGGAAGAATGCTGAACAAACAATCCTGAAATTTAATAGGTAATGAATATACATTGATCAATAATAGTCCAGTTGGATCAAGGGTATACGAACAAAAAAGCTCAATTTGCTTTCTCTCAGAGTCTGATGAAGCGTACACATCAGCATATTTTTAATTTCAGATCCCAAACATTTACAGTTTTCACTTTATGTAATCACAGGATTCAGGCTTTGCATCAGTGTTTACTGTGGAAAAGGAGATGGAAGATATAGAATGTAGTGAAATAGATGGTTACATCTTGCAAAATGTGCTGGATGTCTTGAAACAGGTGGATAAATCCCCAGGACCTGATCAGGTGTACCGCTAGAACTCTGTGGGAAGCTAGGGAAGTGATTGTTGGGCCCCTTGCTGAGGTATTTGTATCAGCGATGGTCATAGGTGTAGTGCTGGAAGACTGGAGGTTGGTTTAAGTGGTGCCACTGTTTAAGAAAGGTGGTAAGGACAAGCCAGGGAACGATAGACTGGTGAGCCCTTCGTCGGTGGTGGGCAAGTTGTTGGAGGGAATCCTGAGGGACAGGATGTACATGTATTTAGAAAGGCAAGGACTGATTAGGGATAGTCAACATGGTTTTCTGTGTGGGAAATCATGTCTCACAAACTTGATTGAGTTTTTTGAAGAAGTAATAAAGAGTATTGATGATGGCAGGGCGGTATGCACGATCTATATGGACTTCAGTAAGGCATTTGACAAGGTTTCCCATGGGAGACTGGTTAGCAAGGTTAGATCCCGTGGAACACAGGGAGAACTAGCCATTTGAATACAGAACTGGTTCAAAGGTAGAAGAAGATGGTGGTGGAGGGTTGCTTTTCAGACTGAAGGCCTGTGACCAGTGGAGTGCCACAAGGATGGGTGCTAGGTACACTACTTTTCATCATTTATATAAATGATTTGGATGTGAGCATAAGAGGTACAGTTAGTAAGTTTGGAGATGACACCAAAATTGGAGATGTAGTGGACAGCGAACAAGGTTACCTCAGATTACAACAGGATCTTGATCAGAAGAGCCAATGGGCTAAGAAGTGGCAGATGAAGTTTAATTTAGATAAATGCGAAGTGCTGCATTTTGGGAAAGCAAATCTTGGCAGGACTTGTACACTTAATGGTAAGATCCTAGGGAGTGTTGCTGAACAAAGAGATCTTGGAGTGCATGTTCATCGCTCCTTGAAAATAGAGTCGCAGGTAGATAGGATAGTGAAAAAGGCGTTTGGTATGCTTTCCTTTGTTAGTTAGAGTATTGAGTACAGGAGTTGGGAGGTCATGTTGTGGCTGTACAGGACATTGGTTAGGCCACTTTGGAATATTACATGAATATTGGAAGGATGTTCTGAAACTTGAAAGGGTTCAGAAAACATTTACAGGGATGTTGCCAGAGTTGGAGGATTTTAGCTCTGGGGAGAGTTTGAGTAGGCTGGGGCTGGTTTCCCTGGAGTGTTGGAAGCTAAGGGGTTACCTTATAGTTTATAAGATCATGAGGGGCATGGATAGAATAAATAAACAAAGTCTTCTCCCTGGTGTAGGGGAGTCCAGAACCAGAGGACATAGGGTTCGGGTGAGAGGGGAAAGATATAAAAGAGACCTAAGGGACAACCTATTCACGCAGGGGGTGGTACGTGTATGGAATGAGCTCCCAGAGGAAGTGGTGGAGGCTAATTCAGTTGCAACATTTAAAAGACATCTGGATGGGTATATGACTAGGAAGGGTTTGGAGGGATATAGGCTGGGTGCTGGCAGGTGTGACTAGATTGGGTTGGGATATCTGATTGGCATGGACGAGTTGGACCAAAGGGTTTGTTTCCGTGCTGTATATCTCCATCTTTTTTTTAAAACAATTCATGATCACTTTCAAGCAACATGTTTGCTCTCAGACCTACTGTTTGAGCTTATACTGTGTTTCCTTACCTTCCATCTTTGCACTTCATGTTCCCAATCTATGGGTGTAATCTCCTGCCTCTCGTCTTCTATGTTCATCCATCTTTTAAATTTTCTTGTGGCCTTCTCTGCTCTTATTGTAGTGACATTTCTCAGATGACTAGCCCCATCTGGTTAAATTTGACTTTGGTACCCACTTTTGGCAGTTGTCCTTTGGGATTAATGGCCTCAAACTGATCTGTCCATTGTTACACAAACTGATAATTATAGCAGTTTGATTCTCATAGCTGTGACACATTTGGCCATGAAAAGGTCCCGTTTTCTCACTATATTCTATAACTCCTTCAGAATCTGCAAATTTATTATTCATACCAATCAATCTTGAAGAGTGTACTCAATCAATCTGATTCCTGACTAAATCTGGTTGCCAAACCGACAAATGTAAAATGAAAGTGCGTTTTTCTTTATCCCATGGGCGACTACCTCATAAAAATCTCTTGCTAATGTGATGGTATGCTTCGATTTTTTTCTTTATAAATCTCACGCCTATCACTTATCTCTTTCATGACCTTATTGTACTCCCATCCCTTAATACTGCATCCTTTTCAAAACATTTTAATTTTTCAGAAAGAAGTTGAGAAAATTGCCAATCTAATTTTCACACAATTGATTTCATCTTCTAAATTTCCACTCCAGGATGTTAATAACTCTTCTCTAATTTCTTTAATCAAGCGGTTATTTTAAAGCAAAAGAACATAATAGTATCCCAATTTTAAAAATTAAAATGTACAGGTTTTTAAGTACAATAGCTTTGATTTCCACTTTCAGTATCATCTGTGTTATCTTCATCGATGCTGTATTAATAACAAGAGTATTCCATTGGACACTAAATCTTTGCTAATAAAACAATTGAGTCTGGCTATTTTGGAAGGAATCACCAGACTTTTCAAAGATTTTAGCATTTTATCATCCCCAAATCTGAAACTGGTGGAACATTCAAGTTGATTAACTTTTTCCTGATCCTTATTAATCAGAGTCTAACATTTGGCCAGTCTACTTACCATACAGTAGATGTGAATCCACTGCAAAATATTGCACAATTGAAAGACACTGCCAACAATACATCATCAATGAGTTGAATTTTCTTGTGACCAACACAATGCCCACTCTATGATCTGTATCTCTATCTTCCTCCATTTCACGTTTATTTTTGAATACTTTCTTATACTATTTGGGACAGTTCATGGTATAGGGATTTGTTGAAATGTACCTGAAACACCGATTGACTAGACCTTTAATGTTTCTGGAGTACATTCTTTTATTAATTGTAAATCTCGAATTCTGTTTGATTCTCTAAATTATCAAAAGCATTTCTGTGCTCAGTTTCAATAGTTACAGTTTTGTTTTTGTACTTTCTCCTTCAGCTTGTATCTAGATGATCTCATCAACATCTCAGAGCTGTAGCCTCCATTTTCTGTCATATTGTCAACTTCCCCTTTGTGCTATGAACGCTGCTGAAAAGGAATGCTCTGGGAATTTTTTTTAACACTTCTGATATTTGTTCTAGTCATGCAAGTTTATCTGCAAATTTAACTCCTGTCAATGGTAAAAGTCTGTCCGTGCTTAATACTTTGATACAGTCTAATAACTTAAATGCCATCACTGATTGGGGAATTCTAAACAAAATTCCAGCAACCTTGCCATCTACTGAAGAATTCCATTCTATTGCATCTTCAAAATACTATACTTATTTTTTAAATATTTGTAAAAATCTGATCTTGCCTCTTAAGCATCCAATAAATATTTTTTTCTGATACATTTTATTCATGAAAGTTAACAATATGTTCAAAACTCCATCCATGTTCACAGCATTGGGCTCCAATTGCTGCTTCTTAGGTATAGAAGTAACTCAGGTCCATGTTATAACTCTGGTCTTCCAATGATCATGAGGTTTATTTTCACAAAGCAGAACTTGAGTAATCATACCCTGAAATTTTATACCTTGATCCAATCATTCTCTGCTACTAATGTTATCTTTCAAAAGATAACTGTATTAGATGGTAACAATGCTTAGGGAGTTATAGCTCTTGGTATGGTGGGGGTGGAGTCTGTTGAGTGAAAAGCAGTTGCTCTCAAAGCCTTTTAAAACACAGTAGCTGGGAGAGGATACTGCGTAAGAAGAGGATTAAGTAAAGAGCTGTGGTTGCAAAAAGGGGAGCTGCAATTTTCAGCGAGGGAGTCAGTCTCAAGCACTTGCTGGTTCCATATAATTACCAGCACAGACACTTAACCATGATTGGTTAAAAAATCTGTTTGTTAATTATGGATATTTAAAGCTGAGTGGGTCAATTTCTTGCTGTTTATTTGTTTGTTTCCAATATTCAGAACACAATTTCCAACTGCCAAACCTTAGTAACAAATACACAGAAAAGCCTAGGATTAAATAATTATTCCATTGTTAGATACTATTATGAGTGTTATATCGAAATGCTATATGGATGTGTTGTATGAGTGAGAGAGGCAAGAGACTGAGTGAATAAAAAAATGATTAATGGAAAGGAAAATACTTACCATGAATTGTAGTTTGTAACTTGACAACTGTATTTCCATTCTTGCTTCCATATTCTTGATACTTCGCTTGACATCAGGATTAAAAGATCACATCATTTAGTGACTTTTGTTCTGTTTTTAAACGTGTCCAACTCCTGCCAATAGAGAAGAGAAAGGCCCTGACTTGGAAAGAAAATTGTGGGAAAAGAGGTGCCTTGTTAATTGCTTTAAGGCACTTAGCACCTTGTGAACACATAGTATTAATGAAATTTATGGTGTTAGAGTCCTTGGTGCTTGTTACTTGCTAGATTTATTGGGCAACACACACAATAATTTGATTGTAAACAGGTTATATAATATCCTGGGAAAATGCAAATGTGCTTCAGCAATTAGAAAAAGGAACAAAAACAGAAGTTACTGGAAAAACACAACAGATCTGGTAGCACCTGTAAAGTGAAATCAAAGATAACGTTTCGGGTCTAGTGACCCTTCCTCACTGGATCCGAAGTGTTAACTTTGATTTCTCTTCACTGATGCTGCCAGATCTGCTGAGCTTTTTCAGCAACTTCTGTTCTTATTTATGACGTAACAGCATCTGCAGTTCTATCGGTTTTTATTAGAAAAGGGAACATTTGGTGTGGTTCCCTTCTTGGACTATGCCAGAGTTAGTGAAAATACTAACTAAACTTTGCCAAGATAAGTGACAAAATTCTTTCTCAGCAGATCCAACATGCACACCAGATAAAGTATTTGAACTTCACAGTTCAGCAAGAAGCTCATTGTGTAGGAGATGATCACTCAGAACAGAAAATCCACAAATCAGAAGGACCATCATTAAAGCTTGTGACCTTTATGGAAGCAAGAGTGGATGATCTGAATGTCAAATTATAAGACCCAAGTTTGTCAATAACATTTAATGTTTTTTCGTCCTTCCTGATATTTGTTTTGAATGTTACTTCTGAATCAGCTTCTAGCACACTTTCAGGCAGTGCATTTCAGCTCGAAACTTTAAAAAAAGAATAAATTTCTTCATGCTCCTTTGATTATCTTGTCATTCATACTAAATCATTGCCCTTTGGTTATCAATCATCTTGCCACTAGAAACAGTTCTTCCTTCTTGATAAAAACCATTCAAGATTTTGAACTTTCAAATCACCTCTTAACTTCTCTGCCTCAGTGTCTCAGTCTCTGCATCAGGGTTTCTCAAAGTGAGTGTCAGGAGACCAAGTGTGTTGCAATTTCTGGGCAGAGAGGACTGATCTGCCTTCAGCCTACCACCTTCCACCCCACCCAGTTCTCACTGAGGAGTCCCAACAGTTTTCAAGCCTTGTGATAGAGTCACAGTGGGGGAGAAAGGTTTGAGAAGCATTACCTATAAATGATTGCAAGTTGCTGTCAAGGTACCATGTAAACCTCTTCTGCACACTCTCTTGGGCCTTGATGCCCTTTCTAATAAAATGAAAGCAATACTCAGCTGTAGCCTAACCAATGTTCTTTGAAAGTTTGGCATAACCACTTACTTTTGCACTTCATTTCATTATTAATATAGCCAAGGATCCCCGATGCTTTTTTTAAACAGAAATCACAATTTGTCATGCTATCTTTAAAAATCTGTAAATCTTCCGTTCCTGGTGTCTCTGTTCCAACACACACAGTGTCATAGAAATATACAGCACAGAAACAGACCCTTCGGTCCAACTTGTCCATGCCTACTGGATATCCTAAATAAATCTAGTCCCATTTGCCAGCATTTGGCCCATATCCCTCTAAACACTTCCTATTCATATGCCTGTCCAGATGCTTTTTAAATGTTGTCATCAGGACATAGAACAGTACAGGCTCTTCTGTCCTCGATGTTGTGCCCACTTTTTATCCTACTCTAAGATCAAACTAACCTACGTACCCTACATTTTACTATCATCCAGTGCCCATCACCAAAATGTCCGTAATGTATCTCACTCTGCTACCACTGCTGGCAGTGCATTCCACACACCCACCACACTCTGTGTAAAGAACCTACTTCTGACATCTCCCCATAACCTTCCTTTAGTCACTTCAAAATTATGCACCCTTGTGATAGCCATGTAACCTGTCGGGGGGGCACTATTTCATTCGGATAGTTGATTATTTGGTTAATCGAGTCAATGCCTTTCCTCTGGGGCTTAGAGTTTTCTGTTAATTCTGCTCCCTGTTCAGGAGACTAGGCAGCAGCACACTGTGCATGAGCCCCTACACCCCCGCTCACCCCTCAACCCCAATCAACACTGCACCTCGTCCCACAATGCCCGTCGTCTGCCCCCACTCCTACCCCTATGCTTTTTCAAATAATCATAAATCTCAGAGACCTATCCAATAATTACCTATTGTCACGGATTTCAAAATTTCTGGCACATCCTTCTTTTTGGCATCATCCTATTCAAGCGTATTAGCCTGTTTCACGTTGTCCTCACTAACGACAAGGTCCTTCTCAGTAGTGAGTACTGAAGCAAAATGTTCATTAAGGACCTCCCCTACCTCCTCTGCCAGGCACACATTTCCTCCACTATCTGTAATTGGCCCTACCCTCATTTTAGCCATACTCTTGTTCCTCACATCAATGTAGAACGCATTGGGGTTTTCCTTAATCCTACCCACTAAGGCTTTTTAATGCCCCCTTCTAGCTCTGCTAAGTCCATTCTTTAGTTCCTTCCTGGCTACTTTGTATCCCTCCAGAGCCCTATCTGATCCTTTTCCCTCTTGACTAAATGTTCCACATCTCTTGTCATCCAAGGTTCCTTTACCCTACCAGCCCTTACTTGCCTCAGTTGGGCAAAACTATCCAGCACTCGCAACAAGAGCTCCCTAAACAACCTCCAGATTTCTACCACGCATTTCCCTGAGAATATCTGCTTCTAATTTATGCTCCACAGTTCCTGCCTAATTCCTCCCTCCCCCCAGTTAAATACTTTCCCATACTGTCTGCTCCTATCCCTCTCCATGACTACAGTAAAGGTCAGGAATTGTGATCACTATCACCAAAATGCTGTCCCACCGAAAGATCTAACACCTGACCTGGTTTGTTGCCAAGCACCAAATCCAATATGGCCTCCCTTCCAGTCAGCCTATCTACATATTGAGTCAGGAATCCTTCCTGGTCACATTCCATCCAAACTATTTGCACTAAGGAGATTCCAATCAATATTAGGGAAGTTGAAGTCACTTACGACAACAACCCTGTTATTTCTGCATCTTTCCAAAATCTGCCTCCCAATTTGCTCCTGCATATCTCTCTCTGTTGCTGTTAAGGGGGTCTTTCGAAAACTCTCAAGTGACTGCTCCTTTCCTGTTTCTGACTTCCACCCATAATGACTCAGCAGACAAACCCTCCTCAACGAACTCCCTTTCTGCAGCTGTTATACTATCCCTGATTAACAATGCCACTCCCTCAACTCTTTTACCGCCCCCCATTCCTTTTGAAACATCTAAACCCCAGAACATCCAACAACCATTCCAGTCCCTGTGATTTCCAAGTCTCCATAATGGCCACAGCATCGTCACTCCAAGTACTGATCCACGCTCATCATTCCTATTCATGACACTTCTTGCATTGAATTAAACACACTTCACCTCTAAAACCAGGTTATAATCCAACAGGTTTATTTGGAAGCAGTAGCCTTTTGGAGTGCTGCTCATTCATCAAGTGGTTTTGGAGGAAAAGATCATAAGACACAGAATTTATAGCAAAAGATTACAGTGTCGTGAAACTGAAATGATATATTGAACAACCTGGATTGTGAAGTCTTTCATCTTTTAAAATGGGTTGTAGGTTTTGGTTCATTAATATGTAATTCCCATAACTTATTTTTAGTCACTTGCTTGAGATAACTTAAGGTTTGATAACAAAAGGTAACGTCTCAGCTCAGACAATGCATTAAAGGTGTGAGGTCAGAGTCTGTCTGTATCTCAATCTTGAGTCAGACTAGTTCTATTTCCAAAGTAGTATTTACAAAATATTACATCTATTACTGCCTTCATTGACTGCCTGCAGATTGTGCATTTTTTTAACAAAATAGAATGTATCAGCAAATACAAATTCACCCCATAGATGTGTGTATGTGCATGCGCACATGCATGAGAGAGAGAATGTGAGTAAAAGTTTGGTAAAGTTTGTTTGTGGGTGTGATGGAATATAAGCCTGTGAATGTGGCATGTGCGTGTGTTATGAGAGTGAGTCTGTGTGAGTATGTGTTATGAGATTGAGTCTGTGTGTGTGTGAGAGAGAGAGAGAATGTATAATGTAGTGGGGTCACCTGTATCGTGACGTGAATCTAAGATCCCGGTTGAGGCGATCCTCATGGGTACCGAGGATCAGCCTCTGCTCGTCCACTTTGCATTGTTGCCCATCCTCAAGTCTGCCTTGGAGGACGGTCATCCGAAGATCCAAGACCAAATGTCCTTGACTGCTGAAGTACCCCCCAACTGGGAGGGAACACCCCTGTCTGTTTATTGTTATGCAGAGTTCATTCATTTGTTGTCGATTCATCTGTTGTCGTAGCGTCTGCTTAGTCTCGCCTATGTACCATGCCTCAGGGCATCCTTGCCTGCAGTGTATAGTGGTCAACACGGATGCCACTAATACCCATGGGGACACTACCCACTGTGTACACGGCAGGTACTCATGTGACTTGGCTAACATTGTCTATCTCATATGCTGCTGGGAGATGGGAGATTCGAATTGCACACAGTATTTCAATAGTAGGCTAACTAATGTCCTGTACAGCCACAACATGACCTCCCAACTCCTATACTCAGTGCACTGACCAATAACAGCAAGGATGCCAAACAGCATCTTCCCTAACCTATCCACCTGCGACTCCGCTTTCAAGGAACTATGAACCTGCACTGCATGATCTCTTTGTTCAGCAACTCTCCCCAGACCTTACCATTAAGTGTATAAGTCCTGCCTGATGTGCACTGCCTTTAGTAATATTCCATTAAGATTATATACTGACCCTTAGTATTACTAACAAAATGTATTCTGTACATTAAATTTCATCTGTCATGTGTTTGTCCATTTTACCAAAGAACAAAGAAAACTTACAGCCCAGGAATAGGTCCTTCGGCCCTCCAAGCCTGAGCCGATCCAAATGTACTGTCTAAACCTGTCGATCAATTCCTAAGCATCTGTATCCCTCTACTCCCCACCTACTCATGCATTTATCCAGGCACATCTTAAACGAATCTACCATGCCTGCTTCAATCATCTCTGCTGGCAATGTATTCCAAATGCCCACCACCCTGTGTGTGAAGTACTTGACGTGTGTATCCCCCTTAAACTTTCCACTTCTCACCTTGAAAGTGTGACCTCTTGTTATTGAATACTTCATCCTGGGAAAAAGCTTGTCTCTATCCACCCTGTCTATACCCTTCATGATTTTATAAATCTCAATCAGGTCCCCCCTCAATCTCCTTTTTTCTAATGAAAATAAACCTAACCTACTCGACCTTTCTTCATAGCTAGCACCTTCCATACCAGGCAACATCCTCGTAAGCCTTCTCTGCACCCTCTCCAAAGTATCCACATCCTTTTGGTAATGTGGCAACCAGAACTGTACACAGTATTCTAAATGCGGCCGAACCAATGTCTTGTACAATGTTAACATGACTTGCCAGCTCTTATACTCAATATCCCGTCCAATGAAGGCAAGCATGCTATATGCCTTCTGGACCGCTATCCACCTGTGTAGCAACCTTCAGGGTACAATGGACCTGCACTCCCAGATCTCTCTGTCCATCAACTTTTCCCAAGGCTCTTCTGTTCATTGTATAATTCGCTTTAGAATTAGTCTTGCCTAAATGCATCACCTCACATTTGTCTGGATTGAAATCCATCTGCCACTTTTCCGCCCAACTCTCCAGTCTATCTATATCCTCCTGTATTCTCTGACAGTCCCTTATGCTTTCTGCTACTCCACCAATCTTCGTGTCATCTGCAAACTTGCCGATCATACCAACAGTGCCCTCTTCCAGATCATTTATGTATATTACAAACAACAGTGGCCCCAACACTGACCCCTGTGGAACACCACTGGTCACCTTTCTCCATTTCGAGAAACTCCCTTCAACTACTACTCTCTCTTTCCTGTTGCTCAACCTGTTCTTTTTCCACCTAAATTAAAACACTTGGCACACCATATGACTTCACTTTCTCCATTAGTCTACCATGGGGAATCTTATCAAATTCCTTACTAAAGTCCATGTATATGACATCAACAGCCCTTCCTTCATCTATCAACTTGGTAACTTCCTTGAAGAACTCTATTAAGTTGGTAAGGCACAATCTCCCCTGCACAAAACCATGTTGCTATTACTGATAAGCCCATTCATTTCTCAATATAAATAGATACTATCCCTCAGTACCTTCTCCAGCAACTTTCCCACCAACTTTCAGGCTCACTGGTCTGTAGTTACCCAGAATATCCCTACTAACCTTCTTGTACAGGGGGACAACATGAGCAACCTTCCAGTCCTCCGGCACCTCACCTGTATTTAAGGATGCCACAAAGATACCTGTCAGGGCCTCAGCTATTTCCTTTCTCGCCTCCCTCAGCAACCTGGGATAGATCCCATCCGGTCCTGGGAATTTGTCCACCTTAATCTCTAGCCTGCCCAACACATCTTCCTTACTTATGTCAACGTGATCCAGACTAATCAAACGTCTATCTGTAATCTCAACATTCATCATGTTCCTCTCCTCAGTGAACACTGATGCAAAGTAATCATTCAGAATCTCACCCATTCTGTCAGGTTCGACACACAGCCTTCCTTCATTATGCTTTAGTGGACTAATCCTTTCTCTAGTTACCCGCTTGCTTCTTATATAAGAATAAAATGCTTTAGGATTCTCCTTAATTCTACTCACTAAAGCTATTTCATGACCCCTTTTAGCCCGCTCGATTCCTCGTTTAAGACTTGTCCTACTCTTCTGATATTCTTCCAGGGCCCGTCCTGTTCTTAGCTGCCTAGACCTTATGTATGCTTCCCTTTTCCTCTTGGCTAGTCGTACAATTTCTCTTGTCATCCACGTTTCACGAATCTTGCCCTTCCTATCCTTTGCCTTCAACGGGACATGCCTGTCCTGCACTACATTTAACTTGTCTTTGAAAGCCTCCCACATCTCAAATGTGGACTTCCCTTCAAATAGCTGTGTCCAATCCACATTTCCCAGCTCCTTCCTAATTTTGATATAATTGGCCTTGGCCTAGTACTCTTCCCTTAGGACCACTCTCTTCTTTATCTACAATTATTCTAAAACTTACAGAATTGTGATCACTGTTCCCAAAGAAATCCCCACCACAACTTCTACCACCTGTCCTGGCTCATTCCCCGGTAACAGGTCCAATATGGCCGCTTCCCTCATCGGACTATTGACATATCAATCTTACTATTTTCTCCTGAAAGCCGTTACTAGCCTCTTCACTGTTTGCTGTACTTCTGAACTTTATATTGTCCACACATTTTAAGATTATGCCCTGTTAATCCAAATCCAGCTGTTTTTATGTTAACAACAGCGGCTGAGGGGTGCCCTTACAGAGGTTTACAAAATTATGAGGGGCATGGATAGGATAAATAGGCAAAGTCTTTTCCCTGGGATTGGGGAGTCCAGAACTAGAAGGCATAAGTTTAGGACGAAAGGGGAAAGATATAAAAGAGACCTAAGGGGCAAGTTTTTCATGCAGAGGGTGGTACGTGTGTGGAATGAGCTGCCAGAGGATGTGGTGGAGGCTGGTACAATTGCAACATTTAAGAGGCATTTGGATGGGTATATGATTGGAAGGGTTTGGAGGGATATGGGCCGGGTGCTGGCAGATGGGACTAGATTGGGTTGGGATATCTGGTCAGCATGGACAGGTTGGACCGAAGGGTCTGTTTCCGTGCTGTACATCTCTATGACTCAATGACTCTAAATGCTACTGTAAATATCTCTCTCCAATCTGAAAATCAGCTATATATCACTACTGCTTCCTTTCACTTATCCAATTTTGTATCTGCGCTGCCATAGTTCCTCTTAATCCTTTTGAATGTGCCTTCTCGTTTACAGCTACATCAGTATTGGCACATGAAAAATATTTGTTCATTATCTCCGCAATATACTCTGCCTCCACAAAAGTCTGTAATTCTTTTGCCCCTAATCAATCCGATCCATGTTTGGTGTATTCATTAACCTTTTCTGGGGTAATAGTAGTTTTTGATTCTGTTTTACGTTAACCACATGGTTACATCCCACACAGACTGTATTTATAGGCCAGGTTAAACTATATTTGTGGCACTTCTGTCGTATGCTTTATTCCATTACAGCCCTCTTCTCAAAAAAGGACATGCAGTTGGAATTCAAAATTCTAACTGCCAAATGAGGCTTGTCTGTTCCCAGTTATTCTCCACCCGTATAATGAAATACATCTTTTGGGTAAACACCAACTTGACAGGCAGCATGATAACTCCTCTTGTACCTAATTCCATGCATTCCTGGCAGATCATGATCTAAGTGCTACGAATTAGCCATCAGCATATTTTAATAAGCTGAATTCACATATAATGCAAGGGCATCCTCTTGCTGCTGATGTAGGAACAGCTTCCCGTCCAATTGGATAATGTTGCTGGTTGAGATGCTTAGCCGTAATGAATAACTAATTATGCTAGTTAAGCAAGAGTTCCTGCTGTCTAGCATTGAAGTGTTTTGCAGATACCCATGTGAATGAAGAAAAAGCAGGATGAAGACACAAAACTAATGCTAGATCTTAACTTTTCAATGACATTTTAAGTCATCTCATACAATGTTGGCATACATTTATGCTTTAAGACTGCATCTTACTGAGCCTGTTATGCAAATATACTCAACAACATGTGGTACCTTTCACTGGGTTAGTTACGAGGTATGAATAAATAAAACTATCACAACCTGTGATTTTAAAAATTATTTAATTATAAAATTATTTTAATCCTCTTAAGCTATTTGCTGAGATCATGACTAATCTGTGACTCAATTCCATGAACCTGCCTTTGCCCGATATTCCTTATGAAATCATTGTTTCAATATTTATTGGTAACTTTCATTTTTCTTTTTCAAATCGATTGCTCCGGCTTCCCCAAAAACGGTTTCATGATTTTGCTTTTAGCAACAATAAATCAGCAGTCCTTGACACAGTTGCCTTTGGTGATATATTTATTTTCACGTTGTTGACCATGACATTTTATGTAAAATCTTTTATCAGTTTTTATTGCAAATATTGAAAATTAGTCATAATTGAATTATGACTTTGATCCTAATGGTAACTGGCTTTGATCACATCTAAGATGTTTGCCATGTAGATTGCCTACAATCAGTTGTGGAGTTGGTTTAAAGAATAAGTATGAATAATATTTGACACTTTTCATATTTAATCTAACATGAATCAGCATATAGTGATCCAAATATTTTTGACATTTAAGATGATTCAGCTGCTTTCTTCTGTAACACTGGAAAAATCTTAGAAATATCTTAAATTTTAGGAGAGCTTAATTTCTTTAATCTAAATAGTAGTATAGTTACTGGTTCACTGTGAATGGTAACTATTAATATGCTTGATTTAGGTTTTTATCCACAACCCCCATACACGTAGCCAGCGCTTTGTCTCCAACAACTTATTGCAAAGTGGTTTGGATTCCGATACATCCCTTCTGAACATAAACCAGAGTGTTAGCTGTCTGACTGCGGGAGTACTAAATCCCAGACTTGGCCATGACACGCTGCTTGTTGGCACACAGACTAACCTGCTGGCTTATGATGTATATAACAACTCTGATGTCTTCTACAAGGAGGTAAGGTTCTAACTAATCATGTTATCCCTCAGGGAATGTATTCTACAGATTTAAGAAATAAAGCACAAATCTGATTTAAAGTTCCTTTTTTTGGTGAGAAATTTGGTTTGATTATATTGAACATAATTTTGCCACTAGATGGTGCTGTGTTATTGTTTGGTCAAAGTAAATGTTTAGATTCCTTTTGCCTAATCCAGCCACTGTTCCTGATAATTTGGGACAGATTGCAGCCTTACCATGAAAATCATTCATTTCTTTCTCACTCGGCAATTTTGTTGTGCTATTTTCCCCCCATAATTTGATGTTTTCTTGAATTTGTTTAAAGCAGCAGAGCCATTTGTAAGAATGCTACCATGTTGTGTGCTGGATACCTGATACTTTTTCTTTTCAGATCTCTTTTTCCTTGGCCCCAGTGACCACCTTTTTGAATTCAACTTCTCCAATCTCTCTATTGTTCTTTGATCATTTAGGAAGAAATCTGATGAAGAACTGAGTTCTTTATCTGCCTCTGTTTCATCACTGCATGAGGTATAAAGCGGAATGCAACTCTAAGGTGTGACCACATGACCACAAGGGTCTGAATTCATTTTAGCACTTTGGCAAGCCATCCAATTTCCAGCATAGATCTCACCATGAATGCACTACTATTTTGTAATTGTATGGTTGGTTTGAACATTCAACTGTGGGTAAAGCACACAACAAAGTTAACTGTAAGGTTAGTCATGGACTTTACCATTACCGTTTCTCCATTACCATTACAAAAATTATGAAGGCAAAACTCAATATTCATCATTTTAATCGGAATTCTGAGAACTATGCTGAACCCACTGCATCTATATGTCTTTTCACTTTAACCTACACATCTGCAACATTAGCTGCATGTCCTCGAGTCTTAACTATTTGCAAATTTGCATCATTGCTCTGTTCTGTCTGCCCATTTGGCAACTCAAGGAAACATGTTTGTTGGGTCCTCAATTTCTAGACCGTTTGTATATCTGCTAGCATTCTTAAGGTATTTATCTCTACATATTACATAACCTGTTTTACTCCCAGTTTAGATCTCCTTCAGATTAGAAATTTACCATGCCTGTAAGGAAATGGTAACCCCGACACAGATCCATTTCTTGTTTTTGTTCAAACAAGTGAATGTTAGTCCTAACTCAAAATTATCAATCAGCTTGCAAATTTTTACATCAGCTATGATAACCACTATGATTTTTGCCATTATGACTCTACCAGTCACGATCTTGTGTTTGTTATTTAGCTCTGCATTTTTTTTTTTTGAAACTGTTTCTTGTTCTATTATTGTCAGTATATTATGTTTAAATCATTTGGCTGAACCTTGCACCATGCATTTCCAAATTAACTGTCATCCTATAGCCTGCTGACAATCTCCGTTCACAGCCTTGCTATTTCCACTGAACTGCTTGATCTGTGTGAAACAAGTGTGCTAACCCATTAAACCACTTTGAATTTTCACAATGTAGAGCTTTGGTCCATTGGTCTAATAAATTCTGGTTTCTTGAGAAAAGAAGGCCAAGGGATAACCTAATAAAGCTATTTATAATTTGAAATGATTACATAGAGTAAATAGAGAGAGACTGTTTTACGTAAATGGAAATGAATATAACTAGAGACATTAGTATAGAATAGTCACTAAGAAATCCAAAGGGAAGCCCAAAAGATGCCACTTATTATGTTGAGAATCTGGAACTTGCTACCACAGGAAGTGGTTGAAGTGAATTATGTAAATACATTTAAGGGGAAGCTAGATGAGCATATAAAAGTGAAGGGAATGGAGGGTAACAATGATACATTTAGACAAGGAAAGCTGGAAAGAGGCTCAGATGCAGTGTGTCACCAGCATGGATTGGTTGAGCCAATGACTTGTTTCAGTTCTGTGCATCCTGTGTATTCTTACATAAATAGATTCAGACTTTTGCTTTTATATTAAATTTAAAATGCCCTTCAATTATTGTGCTATGTGCTCTAAATATAGATAGCTGATTGGAGACAACTTTATAAAAAAAAGACTTTCTCTGAAATATTTTCAAGTTATTACAGCTGAGATGCAATTGTTGAATTAAAAATTAGTTTTGATGGCAAATCGGTGCTCAGTACTTTAGAGGGAATGAGATATCTCTACACTGATGTCTGTAAGTGGCTGTTATTATTTATATGATTTAGGAACTGCCAGTTCGAGATACTACTTCAAAATATGTTTTTAATTTTTTTTTCCTGATGTAAAGTTGTGAAGGATTCCCTGATAGAGGATTTTAATAACCTGCATTCAGTTAACTAACTTATTAAAGCAACATGTTCAGAAACTCTGACTCACTGTCTCTCTTTTGAAGGTCGCAGATGGAGCTAATGCCATAGTGCTGGGACAGCTTGGAGAGATTCCCACTCCACTGGCAATTATCGGAGGGAATTGCACACTGCAGGGTTTTGATCAGGATGGAAATGACCTTTTCTGGACGGTATGGAACACAACTGTGCCATGATCAAATTCTAGAATTTTGTTAGGAGGCAGGTAGGAAAGGTTCGGCGAAAGTGAGGACTGCAGATGCTGGAGTTTAGAGTGGTGCTGGAAATGCACAGCAGGTCAGGCAGCATCTGAGAAGCAGGAAAATCAATGTTTCGGGCAGGAACCATTCATCAGGAATGAGGCTGGAAGCCTCGGGGGTGGAGAGATAAATGGGAGGGGGTGGAGCTGGTGAGAAGGTAGCTGGAAGTGCAATAGGTTGATCGAGGAAGGGGTAAAGGTGATGGGTCAGAGAGGAGGGTGGAGCGGATAGGTGGGAAGGAAGACTGACAGGTGGAACAGGTCATGAGAATGGTGCTGAGCTGGAAGTTTGGAACTGGGGCAAGGTGGGGGGAGGGGAAATGAGGAAACTTGTGAAGTCCTTAATTGGTGCCCTGGGGTTGAAGGGTTCTGAGGCAGAAGATGAGGCATTCTTCCTCCAGGCGTCGGGTGGTGAGGGAGTGGTGGTGGAGGAGGCCCAGGACCTACATGTCCTCGGCAGAGTGGGAGGGGGAGTTGAAATATTCGGCCATGGGGCGGTGGGGTTGATTGGCGCGGGTATCATGGAGATGTTCCCTGAAGAGCTCTACAAGAAGGCGTCCAGTCTCCCCAATGTAAAGGAGACCACATCAGGAGCTACAGATGCAATAAATGATATTTGTGGAAGTGCAGGTGAACCTTTGATGGATTTGGAAGGTAGGAAAGGTTGCTAATGTAAAGTGTAATATTTCCCTCTCCACTGCCCATAATAATACTAGGCACCGGAGATGCACTGGCATTCCTTGTAGCTGGAGTTACCAAGGTAAAAACAGTGAGAAGTGCATTGTCCCCTTTATGTTACTTGTCCATATTTACTGGGAACGTGGGAGACCAGCTCCCAAAGCATTTACAACTTATTTCACTTTAAGAAGATAACATGCCTTCACAACAAATTCCCGTCATTGTGTTTAGTTCAACAACTTAATCTATAAATTATCTGACAGATAGATGTACTTTTTAAATAAAGGCAATAACTGTAATTTGATTGACAATGCTATCCCAATTTCATGTCTGATTCTAAGCATTCTTTCATGGGGGCAGTTGAAATTTGTCTCAATTTGGCTTGAATATGTTGTGTACAATCTGCTTTAAAAAGTCACAAGTGAGTCTTTTTAATGGTGTCTGTCAGTTGACTGCCCACTATTGAAGAACGGTTGAGCAAGTGATCTTGCACAATGTGACAAATGGAGTAATGACAAATTCTGAACCATTCTGCACATAAGATATGCAATCTTACTTTCTGCATGAGTAGAATAGGCTTCAATGAAATAAATCTCACTTAAGTGCCAGTGACTGAAAAACAGCAAACTATTTGTCCTAGTGATCAGTTTGAGAACCTTCAATGTTTATCACTGTGAAGTGAAATCATTACAGAAGCTCTGATATTTGTTCCAAATTAGAATATTTTGAAACCCCTTGTCATAGGGATGTTTTTATAAAGTTGATTCTTTACTGGTCTATTGCAGAAATATTGTCTGACCAACCGCAGACCTTGATGGGACCATGTCACGCAGCGAGGTCAGATCTCACTGTCTTCAGTTGAAACTGCCATGGTCCTTCTGTAATGCATAGAAAACCCCATTACTGCTTTATTGGACTACACAATTTCTACCCATACCCTTTGCACTCTTGACTCTAACAGCAATTACCCATGTATAGACTTCTTTGACACGAATATTGAGATCATCCATTTAGATACCGCTGCTTCCCAGTCCTCGCCACACCCTTTTCATTGTACACCAAACCATCTCTTTCCCACCTTCTGCCCTTGTGTTGACCCATATCTCTTATTATTATTTTTATGTTATTATTATCTTCTATTATTTGTCCTCCTCCCCTCTCTGAATTAATAGTGTTTAGATTCCCATCTGTGCTCTTTCCAACCCAGTCCCATTAACTAGTAACCACTCTCCCTTTCCATTCCCCATACAAGCTGAAATTGTAAACAGTCACCTGTCAGGTATAGTCCATCTCTTTGAAACATACGTAATGTCCCAGTTCCTCACAAAAGCCACTATTCACCCGTTCTTCTGTCTGCTACCTTATCCTCAAACTCCCTTTCCTCTCCAACATTTGTCAATATGTTTTACCTCCGGTGTTTGTGCCACTATTTCATACAGCTCTATGTTTAAATCATTCTAATCAATGCCATAATCAAAACCATCCCGATCAAGATCAAAAAGTACATTGTTGTGACAGTGATACACTCCCTTTCCTCATCCTCTTCAACTGCTCCAGAATCAATGGCTGGTTGATGACATCACTTACAGTGCTATTATTCTATCATACAGTAGCTCCTTTTCATGTGTCCCATGGCATCATTGGTCTCCATTGTCTCCTAATATTAAAATCCTTGAATTAAAAATTCCCATCCTTTATATTTATAAGCTTTTCAGGTGTAGATCCTCCCTGCCCCGTAACCTCCTCCAGACATACAGTCTGTACCGAAGGTGACTTTTTCTGCAGTTTTCTCACTTCATCCCACCACTGACAATCGTGTCATCAACCATCTAAACTCCCACATTCTGTATCCTTCTGTCTTCGTCAACATTTCTAACACCCACTTTAAAATTCACTTAATTGACCAAGTTCTTATTCACCCTTACTAACAACTCTTTTTGTTTTATTATTTTTTCATTTTTTTCTGATCATTGCTCTGAAGTGGGTTGGGACATCTAACTTATGTTAAAGCCAAGTTGTTCTACAAATACAGACGTGCTAGGATGCTAATGCACAAATGCTTATGCAAACCTAATGTCCAAATATGCAAAATATTTTCCTGATTTGCGACTATCATCCTGATGTGGAGCTATAATGCCATTCCTTCACTGGGTTCAAGTATTCCATCACTAACAGCATTGGTTGTATCTGCACTACATGGGATGCAACAACTGAAGAAGACTCCTCTAAAAGAATAATACTTTTTAAATCAAAATTGAGCCTTCTATAGAGAAGACAGTAATTTAAAATGTGTCTACATATCTTCAGTATCAATTCCATTATAAATCAAAAACGCTTTAAACAATTCAAGTTGGAAATGCTTGTGTTTTTCACTTAGGTCACTGGGGACAATGTCCAATCACTGGCACTCTGTGACTTTGATGGGGATGGGAAGAAGGAGGTAAGTTTGAACTATTTAATTAAAAAGCCATTCTGAATAATAGGAAAGGCAGTTTACCAGTTACAAATGTTTGATACCTTATTGGTGGATTAGACATTGTGTGGTAGAGATGTTTGGATATTATAATATTTGCTATATTGATATGCATGTCTGTTCATTCATACCTTTTAACTACCTCAGTGCTAACTAGCATTTTTGATAAAAGCAGTAAGGGCATATAAACTGAAACCAGGACAGTCAACTAATTTTCCAGGCCAATGAAAAGACTTCTCAACACATTGGGCAGCACAATGACTCAGTGGTTAGCACTGCTGCCTCACAGCGCCAGGGACCTGGATTCGATTCCTGCCTCGGGCGACTGTCTGTGTGGACTTTGCACATTCTCCCTGTCTGCGTGGGTTTCCTCCGGGTGCTCCGGTTTCCTCCCGGTTTCCAATCCAAAAATGTGTAGGCCAAGTGAATTGGCCATGCTAAATTGCCCATAGTGTTAGGTGCATTAGTCGGAGGTAAATATAGGGTAGAAGAATGGGTCTGGGTGGGTTACTCTTCGGAGGGTCGGTGTGGACTTGTTGGGCCGACAGGCCTGTTTCCACACTGTAGGGAATCTAATCAGTACATTAGAAGGAATATGATGCATTACTACTGACACATCTTAATGCTTTTCACAGCTTCTGGCTGGTTCAGAGGACTTTGACATCAGAGTCTTCAAAGAAGATGAAATAATGGCAGAAATATCAGAGACAGAGGTAAGGAGAATTCTACTTGAGGTGTGTCAACAAAGTATTGGTTAGAGTGGTGCTGCAAAAGCACAGCAGGTCAGGCAGCATCCGAGGAGCAGGAAAATCGACGTTTTGGGCAAAAGCCCTTCATCAGGAATGCTGTGCTTTTCCAGCACCACTCTAATCTACACTCTGATTTCCAGCATCTGCAGTTTTCACTTTTGCCCAACAAAGTATTGGACCTATCTAAAGTTACCATGTCTGGAGGAGGGAAGAACCTCGAAAAGCAAAAGAGAAATGTCAGCCTTCAGTACCATGAACTGTAGTGAGAAGACAGGCAATTGAAACATTGTTAGGTTTCTGTCAATATTGTTTTTGAAAAGCTGCTACAGCTGCCAAGGGTAATTTATAATTCAGCTGTTGCTTGGATATACAGGATTGCTGCTACACAGTCACAAACTCTATGAAGGCCAAGAACTCCTTCATTTAAAATGTCCCTTCCATAAATTGTTATAACTATTAAGAGGCACAGCAGAGACCAAACAGAGACCAGTGCATCATCTCCTTAAAACAGTAGTTCTAATAGTCAGAAGGATATTCACAGATGCAGTAATAATAGCAATTACAGTTTGATGATCTCAGTGAATGTTGTCCAGTATTGCTTATTACATCATTAAAGAGTGCACCTGAGATACCAGTCTTGGTTGTGTTAAACATATTCATTGTCAGCAAGTTGGTTATTGTTATTTTCATATAAAAATCAGTTGCAGTTTTCACCCAGTGGTATCGCTCAGATTACTGGATTAATGATCCATAGGCCCACACTGAGACTCCGGATATTCAAGTTTAAATCTGACTGTGGCAGTTGCAAAAATTTGAATTCAACTAATTAATTAAATTGAAATAAAAGGCTAGTCTCAGTATGGTGATCATGGAATTAGAAAGTTGTCATAAAAACACATCTCGACACTAATGTCCTTTGGTGTGGAAATGTGCTGCCCTTACCCAATCTGGCCAGTGTTTGATAATGCACTTTCAGCATTATGGTTAACCCTTAAATGCCCTCTGAAATGGGCTAAGACACTACTGACTATATCAAACTGCTACAGAAAATTCAAATGAGAATAAAACAGGATGGACCTCCCAGCATTGACTAGTTAGTAGAAAGAATAAGGGCACTGCCCAGTTTACTCAGCAACATCCTCCTCACTAACATTCTCCTGTTTGATAGAGGATTCCAGCTCAATCTGACATAGTCATACTCAGAATCATATTTCCTCCATAATTATCCTTGTTATGTCCTACCTTATCAGGAAGCAAGACCCACCTGAAGGGTGGCACAGAATCTGGGAATTCCAAGGTGAGTATCTCACCACCTGACTCCCTGTAACCTCTCCATCATCTATTGAGCACAGGTTAGGAGTATGATGAAATACTGTCCACTGGCATATATCTTTAACCATGCTCGAGAAGTTTGAACCATCCAAGGCAAAGGGATCTGCTTAATCACCTTCTTATTTCTCACCTTAAGCATTAATTTTCATTGTCTCTGACACATGCGGTAGCTGTCTATGGCATCATCTTTGTCAGCATCCTCTGAATCTGCTGATACTACCTCCCAGAAGGACAAGAACAGCAACTCCATAGGAGCAACTCCACCATTGGCAAGTGTCCCTCCCAGTTATATATCACTGTAACTTGGAAATATCTCACTGTTCCTTCAACTTTGTGTATCGAACCCCTGGAACTGCCTTTCTGTTGATCTTGTGGGTGTATATACAACACTTGGACAAGGTAGTGGCTCATCACTTCTTTACCAAAGGCAGTTAGAATGGGGAATTAATGCTGCCTTGTCAGCTATGTTCAAATCCTGAGAATGAATTAAGAACAATGTTTTGCTGTAAGAAGTTGCAAAGCCAGAGTACAAGCAATGTGCTGTTAGATATTGAAAATCAATAGTAACAGAGGACCTGACACTAACTTTCTCATGATTCTGTTTTTAATCTCCCATCAAGTCCTTGATTTGGAAACCTTGGCTTGATCATCTAAAGTGGCTCAATTTTTAACTCTCCCGAATACCCCGTTAAACAATGAGTATTTTCAACTTTGTTTTGAAGAAAAGTACATCAAATCTTTTGGGTTTTCTTTTTTCAGACTATCACAGCACTTTGCCATATGCATGGGAGTCGGTTTGGGTATGCCCTGGCAAATGGCACTGTTGGAGTTTATGACCGGGCTACTCGTTACTGGAGAATTAAGGTATATGTAAATTAATGCGGGTTTGCCCACAAACCTCTGCTAAGTGAACAAGTGCACTGGCCATACATATTCCTGTTCCTGTTTCTTAGTGGTCTTATGACAGCTTGTAACAGAAACCTCCACCTTGACATATGTAGAGAGGTGTCAGAAACAGTGCAAAAATTAATAATCATTTGTTGTTCATGATAGAGGATTGGTTATACCTACAATCTTGATATTTTGATTTTTAAATGCAGCAGCCTATTGCACTTGTAACTGACCTGTTTTGCATATTTCATTTCTTACAGTCTAAAAATCATGCCATTAGTATTCATGCTTTTGACTTGAACTCAGATGGTGTTTGTGAGTTAATCACTGGCTGGTCAAATGGAAAGGTAAGTCATTGATGTTTAGCTGGTGCAATTAATGGGTGAGAAATAGTGGTAAATGTTGAATGGCTAGCAAGTGATTTTAATTTGTCAATTTATGTTCAGATAATATTGTGTTTTAATACTACAAGAGACAACCTGGAATAACCTGTGTAACTTGATGCCATGCTTGAATACCAGGTAGTTGATATTTATTATGTACAGTTTTAATTCTGGCTATTTATCCCCAACCAACTTTAGTGCTATGTGACATGTGATTTGTTGGCATTGACTCCCATTTTCTGGAAGAACAGAATAATGATTAATGGCTATGTGATAAAATATGTGACCTATGGTTCAAATTGTCTTGATATTATTAAACAGTGGCATATGGCCTGATATAGTATAGGGTCGTATGTGACACAGCTGGACTGTAACATGCAGTCTGGTTTAATATAATTGGGCAGACGCTGGGCCATACGGTCTATTGATTGAGAGCACTAACCTGGTCTGACTATAATATAATTGTTACTGCTGACTTATTTGAATTACAGAATGTTTTACCCTCTTTATATGACATGTTGTCTGTATTTAATGATCAGAGAACACACACATGAGTTTTGTTGCAACCTAGGTTGCCTACAGTAAAAGCAGAATCTCTATGTCCTTTGAAAATCTAGGAGACAAAGTCTCCGAACGCTGCAGACCATTTTGGAGAACAGGGTATACCTAAGTATGGGATTGCCAGATTGGTGAACAGTGAGTTGGTTTAGCTTTGTCCTCAGCAGTTGGCTTTGAGTCAGGCAGGAAAGATCTTTTAAAGAGTTCTTGGGGGCCATTGCGCAGTAAGACAAAAAGAGCATGAAATGGGAAAACGCTGCCACCGGGAGTATGACAAAAACCTGAACTGCAACCAGTATAAAAATAATGAAGAGAACTAAAAAAAAATAAATGCAGTAACATTGCCAAATATCTCTTCGGAGAACTTACAAACCCTCTAAGTCAAGGATGATGTAAAAGGAAGGGAACATCAGGAAGATGACTATCAAACTGCCCAGCATAAATGGAAAGGTCACTGATGTCATATCCAAATTAAGGCTTTATAATCAAAGGATAAAATTGTGCCTTTCAAATTTTATCAGCCACAGAACTGAATAAACAAGTCAAACCTAAGATAACCATTGGAAATGAGAGACTGCATAAAGTCACTACTTTGGACCTGTCTGAGGATGATCAGAATGACCCCGATGTACTGTGGGATGTGCAGGAGGATTAGCTTTGTACACAGGTAAACTACAGAGTTTGCCATTTGGAGATAGTTGCTTTAACAGAAAACAGGAATCAGTCAATCAGTTCATTAGCAGGTGCTACGATTCATTTTGGAAACCAAGCTGTCTGAATAGATAATGGAGCTAATCATTACTTCAATGCCAATCAGACCTTTCTTGAAAACGAAAGGTCAAAATATTGACAGGCGACAAAAAGTTGGCAGAAAATATGAAATCAGTTGAAGCTACAAGTATTGGCGGAGTAGATAAGATGCAGAAACCAAACAAGCAATGTGAGACATATGGTATTCTGCACCCACTGTTTAGCTGTCCTCTGCTCCAAGGCTTTTCACAGTCTGTGGCATTAGAGAACATGAGTTCACCAATGCAGGAAACTGGTCTTGGAGATGCGGCCAGAAATTACAATAAAATAACAAATAGGAGCAGAATTAGACCCTTTAGCCCATTGAATCTGTTCTGCAATTCGACCATGGCTGATATGCTTGTCAGTCCCATTCTCCTGCCATCTCCCCTTAGCCTGTGGTCTCCTTCCCAATCAAAAGCCTATCTTTCACTGCCTTGCATAGATTCAGTGACATTTGCCTTCTGTGGCAATAAGTTTCACAGATTCACCACTCTGATTTGAAGGGTCTCAGTTCTAAAGGTTGTCCCTTGGCCCTCAGATCCTCATCTCTCCTAGAGTCATAGAGATGTGCAGCATGGAAACAGACCCTTCAGTCCAACCCGTCCATGCCGACCAGATATCCCACCCTAATCTAGTCCCACCTGCCAGCACCCAGCCCATATCCCTCCAAACCCCTTCTATTCATATACCCATCCAAATGTCTCTTAAATGTTGCAATTGCACCAGCTTCCACCACTTCCTCTGCAGCTCATTCCATACATGTACCAACCTCTGTGTGAAATGGTTGCTCCTTAGGTCTCTTTTATATCTTTTCCCTCTCACCCTAAACCTATGCTCTCTAGTTCTGGACCCTCCAACCCCAGGGAATAGACTTTGTCTATGTACCCCATCCATGCCCCTTATAATTTTGTAAACCTCTATAAGGTCACCCCTCAGCCTCTGACGCTCCAGGGAAAACAGCTCCAGCCTGTTCAGCCTCTCCCTGTAGCTCAAATCCTCCAACCCTGGCAACATCCTTGTAAATCTCCTACTAGTGGAAACATCGGGGAATGGGTGGGTTGCGCTTCGGCGGGTCGGTGTGGACTTGTTGGGCCGAAGGGCCTGTTTGCACACTGTAAGTAATCTAATCTAATCCAATCTAATCTAATCATTTCCGCATCCACTCTATACAGATGTCTCAATATTTGGTAAGTGTCAAAGAGACATCTGCTTCATCCTTCTAAATATGCATTGATTTCAGTCCCAGAGTCACCACCTGCTTCTCATATGACAAGCCTTTCATTCCTGGGATTGTTCCTGTAAACCTCCTCTGGATCCCCTCCAAGGCCAGCATATCCATCCTTAGAAGATGGAGCTCAATACTGCTCACAATATTCCAATTGCAGTCTGTATAGCCTCAGCAGCACATTCCTGCTTTTGTATTCTACCCCTTTTGAAATGAATGCTAACATTGTATTTACCTTCCTAACTGCATGTTAACCTTAAGAGAATCTTGAACTAGGACTGCTAAGTCCCTTTTTACTTCAGTTTTCCAAAGCCTTTCGCAATTTAGAAAATAGTCTACACCTGTATTCATGTGCTTCTACCAAAACCTGTAACTGCACACTTTCCCACATTATATTCCATCTGTCACTTCTTTGCCCACTCTCCTAATCTCTCCCCAAAACTACTTGTCCCTCCACCTATCTTTTTGTCATCTGCAGACTTGGCAACAATACCTTCAAATCCCCCGTCCAGATTGTAAATGCCTGCGAAACTCCGCTAGTCACTGGCTGCCATCCTGAAAGAGACCCCTTTATCCCACTCTCTACCTTCTGCCAGTCAGCCAGTTCTCTATCCATGCCAGTACCTTGCCCCTAACACCATGGGTTCTTATCATATTTAGCAGCATCTTGTGCAGCACCTTGTCAAAGGCCTTCTGGAAATCCAAATAGATCACACCCACTATGTTCTTATTTGTCTAACTTGCTCATTATTACCTCCTCAAAGAATTCTAACACATTTGTCAGGTGTGACATCTCTTTGTTAAAGCCATGCTGAATCCCTATTTTACCGTGCACTTCCAAGCACTCCACAATCTCATCCTTAATAATGGACTGTAAAATCTTAGCAATGATTGATGTCAAAGTAACCAGCCTATAATTTTCCTCCCTCTGTCTTTCTCCTTTCTTAAACATAGATGTTCCGTTAGCCATTTTCCAGTCCTCTGGGATCATCCTTGACTCCAGTAATTCCTGAAAGATCACTACAATCTCCTCAGCTATCTCCTACAGAACTCTGGGGTGCAGTACATCTGATCCAGGTCATTTATCCACCTTCAGAACTTTCAGCTTTCCAAGCATCTTCTCCTCAGTAATGGCTGCTATACAGCCATCTCTGCCCTCTGATTCTCTTGAAGCTTTGACTGTACAGCACATTGGCACCAAAAAATTTATAGATACTGAATTCCTGGCATCCACCACGCTCTGGGTGGGGACAGAATCTAACGTCCCACTGATTTGCCATTGACTTTTCTTCAATTAGCTGTATTTAATGTCAGACCATCTTTTAACTTTGTACAATTTCCCATTCCCCCAGTGTTGTTATCAGTAATTCCATACCTCATGTATTGTAGTGGCAGTGTACTGGATAGTCATGTGTAATATAAATCTTGGTGATAATTTATCAGATAAATATGATTAATAGCTACACGATCTCATTCTGCATTTAATACATCTCTGCCTTTCAGGAATGCACTTTCTTCCAGGGAGGTAAAATTAGACAGGGCGATTAAAATTCCCTCATGCACCTGTTAACCTTCTATAAAAAGGCAGAGGATGAGCAATGGTTCTCTCTTTGACATCAGACCTTGGAAAAGGGGAAGGAACTTAGTCAGAAATGCAAAATATACTTCTTATCATCTGTATTGTTGGCATTAAGATTAATGTTCATTATTGATGTACTGTCTTTGAATTATCTGGCAGATTGATGCACGCAGTGATCGTACTGGTGAGGTCATCTTCAAGGACAACTTCACCTCCTCTGTTGCTGGAATTGTGGAGGAAGACTACAGGATGGATGGACAATCGCAGCTCATCTGCTGCTCAGTTGAAGGGGAAGGTAAACTATGCATCTTTTGCTGACTGGAGTGAATTCTGATCAGAAATTCACCATTAATCCATTGTACTATATTGTGTATTGGGAAATCGATGAGGTTCCTGAGATAATAATAAGATATACAGATCAAGTAGTATGAACTAGATCTGTGCTCTGCATCAAACTGGTTCATCGCAACTGATTATGGTATCTGTAAGACAGTGCACTAAGGTTGAAAAGGATGAAAATAGCATTCCTCCTTTCTGTTGTTCTTTTGATGGTATGAATTATCAGCATATATTGGTAATGACCCCATCTTCCCCCACTTCCCCACATGTGCTGCAATGTATGGTCAAATAACCTGTTGATAGACGTGCAAGAATCTTACAGCTCTTAAGAATAGGATGGCAGAGGATTGAAGGTGTGGGAGTAAAATTGGGCACCATATCCAAAATGTTACTTCTATCCCAACCTAATCCTTCTGTAAGCAAAGCTGCCTTTCACCTCCTGTGAAATTTTACTTGGCGTTAAATGTTCTGCCTGGCAGTCTGTTGGATGGGCAAAGGTTGGCAGTGTGAAGGGGAAGATTACTTTTTGGGCCCCGTGGTCTGGCAGGATTCTGTCCCCTATTCCGAAGCTCTACATAAAAGACAAGACCACAAGATATAGGAGCAGAGTTAGGCCATTTGATCTAGCGAATCTGCTCCACCACGCAAATATGGCTGATATGTTTCTCAGCCCCATTCACCTATGTTCTCCCCATAACCTTTAATTCCCTTACTAATCAAGAACTTATCTATCTCCATCTTAAATAGACTCAATGATTTGGCCACCACAGCCTTCTCTGGCAGATTTCCAGATTTGCCATCCTCTGATTGAAGAAATTCCTTCTCATCTCAGTTCTAAAGAATTGCCCCTTCACTCGGAGGCTGTACACTTGAGTCCTACTCTCCTATTAATGGAAACATGTTCCTCACATCCACTCTCTCCAGGCCTCTCAATATTATGTAAGTTTCAAAGTGATACACCACATGTCCTTTTAAACTCTATTGTATACAGACCCAGAGACCCCAACTGCTATCACTCTCTCCAACAAGTGACAGTCTAATCACCGCCACTTGTAATTCAATCGTGTTACCATCGTCACTTGAAATTCAATCGTGTTACCATCACTGAATCCTCTACAATCAACATCCTGAGGGTTATCATTGACCAGAAACTCAACTGGACTCACCACATAAACACAGTGGCTCCAAGAGCATATCAGCGGCTAGTAATACAGCAGCGAGCAGTCACCTCCTGACTCCCCATACTCTGTCGATCCACAGGATCATTCTTGTAAATCTTCTCTGGACTGCCTCCAAGGCTAGCACATCTTTCCCTCGATATGGGGCCCAAAGTTGCTCACAGTATTCTAAATACTGTCTGACCTGAGCCTTGTATAGCCTCAGCAGTACGGCTTTGCTCTCGTATTCTAGCCCTCTCCAAATGAATATTTGCGTTGCATTTGCCTTCCTAACTGCCAACTGAACCTGCTTATTAATCTTAAGAGAATCTTGAACTAGGACTGCTTCAGATTTCCTTTGTGCTTCAGATTTCCAAAACCTTTCCCCATTTAAAAAATAGTCTATGCCTTTACACTTTCTACTAAAGTGTATAACCCCACACTTTCCCACATTGTATTCTTTCTGCCATTTCTTTACCTACTTTCCTAGCCTGTCAAAGTCCTTCTCTAGCCTCCTCAACACAGCCTGTTCCTCCATCTACCTTTGTGTTATCTGAAAACTTAGCAACAATATTTAGATTGTTAATATGCAACATGAATGGATGTGATCTCAAAACTGACCGCTGTGGAAGTCCACCACAGTCACTAGCTGCCATCCTGAAAAAGGACTGTTTATCCCCACTCTCTGCCTTCTGCCAATCAGCCAATCCTCTATTCATGACAGTTCCTTGCCCGTAACAGGATTTTACCTTATTGAGCAGCCTCCTATTGTGGCACCTTGTCAAACGCCTCTGAGCAATCTAGATAGATCACATCTCCTAGCTCTGCTATATCTAACTTGCTCATTTTCTCCTTAAAGAATTGTATCAGCTCCCTACACAATTAGTTTAAAGTCCTTGTGACTGGAGTTCCTCAGAATAGTGTCTTAGGCCCAACCATCTTCAGCTGTTCAAACAGTGACCTTCTCTCCATTATAAAGTCAGAAGTAGGGACATTCGCTAATGATTGCACAATGTTCAGTATCATTCACGACGACTCAGATATTGAAGTAATCCATGTTCAAATGCAACAAGATCTGGACAGTATCCAGGCTTGGGCCGATAAGTGACAAATAACATTCATGCCACACAAATGCAGGCTATCACACTCTCCAACAAGTGACAATCTAATCACCGCCACAGTCGTGTTACCATCACTGAATCCTCTAAAATCAACATCCTGAAGGTTACCATTGACCAGAAACTCCGCTGGACTCACCACATAAACACAGTGGCTCCAAGAGCATATTAGGGGCTAGGAATACAGCAGCGAGCAGTCACCTCCTGACTCCCCATACTCTATCGATTGTCTACAAGGCACAAGTTAGGAGTGTGATAGAATATTCCCCACTTACTTAGATGGGTGTAGCTCCAACAGTACTCAAGATGGTTGACCACATCCAGGACAAAGTAGCCCACTTGATTGACACTACATCCACTCCATCCACCACCATCACCCAGTAGCAGTAGTGTGCACTATCTATAAGATACACTGCAGAAATCCACCAAAGATCCACAAACAGCACCTTCCAAACCCATGACCACTTCCACCTAGAAGTACAATGGAGCAGATACATTGGATCACCACCAACCTCATGTTCCTCTTCAAGCCACACACCATTCTGAACTTGGAAATATATTAATGTTCCTTCACTATTGCTGGGTCAAAATCCTGGAATTCCCTCCCTAACAGCATTGTAGGTCAACTCACAGGAGATGGACTGCAGCAGTTGAAGAAGGTAGCTCATCACCACCTTTTCAAGGCCAGCCAGCAATGCCCGCATCCCAAAAATGAATTTTGAAGAGCTTTGATTTAACTCAATTTGCACAATTGGTTTGTCTACCTTATCCTGAGCATTCTGGCCACTCAGATAAACAAAGCTTTTAAATTTGTTTTATTATTGAATTTCCCAAGACTTATGGTTTTTTTGGTGCGATATGAGATGCACACATTTTGTCTCTTTTTATTCTCTGCTAACAATCTACCACATCAGTAACCATTTTAAAACTTTGCAGGCAACTGATTCCACCCATCCCCGCCCTGCAAACCATCTTTATCGGAACAGCTCCCTCCTTCCTCGGTATAGGTTCCAATGTCCTCTGAATTTAAACCCATTTCTCCTAAATCTTTGAACAACATATTTACCTCTTTAATCTTGTTGATCCTGTGCCAATTAGCTCGTGGCTGATGCAGTAATGTGGAGATTATTACCTTTTCGGTACTTCTTTTTAATTTAGCCTCTAGCTGCTCATATTTTCTCACCAGAATCACTTTCTACATATATCATTGGTTCCTATGTAGATTACAACAACTGGATCTTTGTCTTCCTGCTCCAAGTTCCTCTGTAGCCCAGGTGAGATATCCTGAACCTGGGCACCATGCATTCGGCACAGCTTTTGAGACTCTTGATCCTGGTCACAGAGAACAGTGTCTTTTCCTCTGTTTATACGACCCCTAATTACGACTACATTTCTCTTTTCTCCCAGCTCTTGAATGGCTTTCTATACCAGAGTGCGATGGTCAGTTTGCACATCCTACTTACAGCTCCCACCCTCATCCACACAATGAGCAACAATCTGAAACCTGTTAGACAAGCTCAGGGGTTGTGGTTTGTTCCAGTACTGTGTCCTGTATGCCTCTACTAGCCTCGCTCATAATAACACCCTCCTGTCCCTGAACACTGACCGAATTTGAAGTAATTAATCAGACAGTATAACTGCCTCCTGACTCACAGCATTCAGGTTACTCTTCCTTACCCTGATGTGTTGCAGTTTTCGAAGCTCAGACTCCAGCTCTTCCACTCTGAGCTGGAGTTCCTCAAGTGACCACTACTTGCCACAGATGTAATCACTATGAAACACAATAGGTTCCACCAGCTCTCAAATCATATAGATACGATACATCACCCTAGACCTGCATCCCTATTTTATGTACAGAGGAACCTCGATTATTGGAATACCAATTACCTGAATATCAGATTATCAGAGTGAGATCTCCAGGCTCCTATAGAAACATTACATCAAAGAGGTGTTTCCAACACTGATCGCGCCTTTTGTTTACAATGATTAAAAACGAACTCTGCTTACTGAAATGCTGAGGAAGACAGTCCTGGACATTGATGGGAGTCCAGGGACCATCTCCAAATGACTGACCGCCCGTCCCCTCTCCCTCTCTCTCCCCACACTTTCCCTGGAGTTCTACACAGGGGTGTACCCTGACCCCGCCCCTTCCCCAGATAATCTCTCTAACATTGTCCTGTACAGGGCAAGGTGGAACTTGACAAAAAGTGGAGTAAAAAGTTGAGTGTGTGTGCGCGCTATTTGGAGCCTCACCCTTCAAAGGCAGCAGCAGTCTTACTGCTTGGAGGGGGAATGTGGGTGAGGGCGGAGGCAGGCAGGGTGGAGTTGGACAGGGGTGCGGGGTGGACAGAGTTGGGGATTTGGACAGGGTTGGGGAGTTGGACAGGGTCAGACAGGGGTCNGGGGTTGGACAGGGTTAGGTAGGTCAATGGGGGGGGATGGGGGTTGGGTGGAAGCGGATGCCAGGGACTTCCGTGCGGTGTGCTCCTGCCTAATGTCCTGAATGGGAGCAGTCTGAGGAAGCACTCGCTGTGTCAACCCAATTGAACTGATGGGGGGTGGGGGGAAGTGGTGGGAAGCTTCAGCAATGCTGCAGGTCCCTTACACACAAGTGTGTGTCTGCTCAGAAACAAACCCTGAGACAGCGAAAGAGATCAAGGCAGGCGGAGCGAGGAAAAAGGAAACTTCCAAAAACTCCGAGCCTCAGAGGAGAGGCTTTGAATCAATTAACCGAATAATCAATTATCTGAATAAAATAGTGCCCCCATCTCATTCGGATAATCAAGGTTCCTTTGTACTTAATTCTTAACTTGTTTTTTAGAAAATTCCTACTGGTTTTTTAGTTTGTAATCTGTAAACATTTCTCCTATTTGCCTTCAATCTGAAGTAATTTATCGATGATCAGATTAGCAGCTAAATTAGCAAATTACCAATCAATGAACATACAGTTTTCCAATTATCTCACTTTGTTTTGTGCTGGACCCCTGATCCTGGACTTCAATTTATTCTGTTTTAAAACAAACCTAACAAACTATGAGCCAAAAAATCAGGTGAAAAGCACCCCTTCCTCTCTGCACTGAATTCTTGAGCTGCCTCCAAAGTCCCAAACTACATGCTAACATGGGCTGTGCCTCATTCTGGATATGATCTCTCCTTCCTGACCATGAGAATTGATACAAAAAAGGCATTCTTCCTGCTCTCTACTGCAATTGTCACTTTCCTGCCCTGTTCACCCAGCACCCGATCTGCACACACTTCTTGTGTCATAGAAGCATGGAAAATAGGAGTTGGCATGGGTTATTCAGCCTTTCAAGTCATGCCAATCTGGATTTAATGTTGTCAGGACCCTATTACCATATGCTTGTGTTGGGGAGGACCTATAGTCCCAGTAGTGGCCTCTTCTCCCACTAGTGAGTGGCCAGGCACCTCTTCGATTATAATGGATTTCCCTGTTCAAGAAAATTACTGGACTATTAGTTGCCACCCCCAGTCAAAATTCAGCCTATATTGTCCACTGTCAATTATAAGAAATACCCACTTGGCTGAAATCTTCATCTGGGTGTTCATAAGAAAATGAGAAATTGCTGGTCTAAATTTCTTGTCTTTCACACCATAGTTCGAGGTTATCTGCCTGCCGATCGGGAGATGAGAGGGAATTTGATGGACACAAATGCAGAACAAGACTTAATCCGTGAGCTGAGCCAGCGGAAACAGAACTTGCTGCTCGAACTGCGTAACTATGAGGAAAATTCAAAGGTAGCTGGGATGTTAAACCATGTAGTTATTGACACTGATACCAGTTATCATTAGCTGAAAACATTCTCAAAACTGTTATGAAATATAAGAATCAACACACTGACCACATTTTTTTAATATGGTCAATCAACTGGTTTGCTCAAATAAGTTTTCTTTCTCCGACTTTCTTGCCTTTTATCCCTGTTCTACCAAGTACAATGTGTCTAACTCATGCTTTACTTTGATTAGATGTGCTAGATGAAACAGTGCAAAGTGAAATTTAGGTCCTCCTGTGCTTTGCTAGGGACTGCTTCTTAGGGTCACATATAAGAAGCAATACTTTGGCATGGCAAACTGTCTGACAAAACAGAGAGCATTAAGTAGGTGGCTGATGAGCAAGGGATGTGTTATACAGCTAACCAAATGTGTACATGTTGTATTTGTGTCAGGTTGCCTTGAATGCCCTTGGTGGTGAAGGAGATGGACAGATAGGCATTATTCCAGCCAATACACAACTGCAAACAAGCCTTTCTGTCAATGTAGACACTGCCAACCAAAGTCCTCATGTAGAGCTGAGCATTTCTACATCCAATGGTGAGTCTGCCTTGCCTTGAGACACTTTAAGCTGCAGACAGCAGGAAAATATCAATGAAGAGGGTGCCTATTTGACATTGCATTGAATGTATATGTGTTTTTGGCTTCTAATTTAAATTTTAAAAGTTAAATTGTGACTATTTAATATTGCATTAATCCATCATTTTGTATATTTACATGATCATAACTTTTGAATCTGCTGTTTGGTTGAATCTGAAAGTTTTGACTTGCAAGATCAGTGGCAATCAGAGAACGATAATTGTATTCTAATGAAAGCATTATTTCTGATATCACTATTTTTAGGAAGAGGATTGGTGTTTTGCCAGTATCTTAGCAAACAGCTTTTCCTCAACTCACAACACTAGAAGAAAAACTGATTATTGCAAGGTGCCAGTGTGATTTTACCTTTTTGCACTGTTTATTGAAGCACATTTGTGATTTTTTAAACAGAACTCCTGTAACTTATTCAAAAGTTAATGAACTCCTTGGACAACATGCGGTGGTGTGCTGAAGCATCTCCTGTACTTAGAAAACTTTACTTCCACCCTTATATCCACCAGGCTATTTTTCTCACCTCCTTCCAGTTAAATACAGTGACCTTTTTAGATCTAATTGCTCCCTCATATTATAAAAGTATGTGTTTTTATATAGATACCATTATTCGGGCTGTGCTTATCTTTGCTGAGGGTATATTTGATGGAGAGTCTCATGTGGTTCATCCCAGTGCACACAATCTCTCAGGACAAATCTTTGTCCCCATCACTCCACCCAAAGATATTCCAGTGGATCTTCACATCAAGGCTTATGTGGGCTACAGAAACAGGTGAGCAATGGGGCAGTAGGATTCAGGTCTGGTTGTGCCCTTCATAAATGGCATAATCTGTAATTTACAAATGTTTTTACTTCAATACAGCTTAGAGCCAACTTATTAGAGATAGAAAACCAAAGAACTGTGGATGCTAGAAATCAAAAATAGAATCAGAAATTGCTGGAAGAATTCAGCAAGGCTGGCAGCATGTTTGGAGAGAGAACAGAGTTTGTGTATCGGGTCCAGTGACCCTTCTTCAGGAACCCAGTTCTGAAGAAGGGTCACTGGATCTCAAATTTTAACTCTGCTTTGTCTCCACAGATGCTGCTAGATTTGCAGAGTTTTTTCAGAAATTTCTGATTTTGTTTCAATAGATGCCCCCATTAGGAAGGGTTTAGAGGGATATGGACCAAGGACAGGCGAATGGGGACTAGATTAGGCTAGGATATCTGGTCGGCATGGACGAGTTGGACAGAAGGGTCTGTTTCCGTGCTATACATCTCTATAACTCTATATAACTCTATTCATAGATGTGAAAATTACAGAGCAATGGAATGGCATGGGATGCAATGAGCCTGTCTAATGTAGTTTGTCAAGTCTTTGTTGTTGTGCGTTGTGGAGGCAAATATTTACTCTCCATTGTACTATAAAGCGATAATATGTATATTATTTTCCTCCAATCTGTTTTCAAGGGAAAATGCGAGGCATAAGACACATATAACTGCCCAATATTGGAGAGGGAGGCTACACAAATCTGTTGTAACTTGGGACCGTACATATGCAGATATTTATTGAGGCAGTATGTCAGTTTGGTTCAGTTCAATCTGAGTTGAAAGGATAAATTTAAAGCTGTACCACATTGATATTTCAGTGCACACTGAAGAAGTTTTGTATTGTTAGAAATTCTGTCTTTTGGACAAAATATTAAACCAAGGCCTGTCTACCTTTTTAGTCTGTGGCATTGCTCAAAATTGTACCAAAACAAATGAACTTTTAACTTCTATGTTCCTATTAAAAGGGAGTTTGCTATTTGGCTTGGAGTAAGGTCATTAACTGGAAAGGAGAGAGGGTAATGATTTGAGAGCAAAAGGATGGATCACCATGGTAGCGACCTAATCCTGCTCCTATAGTACATATTTATTTGTGCTGTTGGAGAGTTTTTGTGTGGAATGTCAATAATGTTTATTAGCATGACTGTTATTGTAATTCACACTCATTTATTATGAATATTGTATGTTTCTAAGATGTATATAAAGGGGTTTACTTTAATTATAACAAATTTCCTTAATTGTTATTATATACCTATCCCGACACTGCAGGTAGATGCATTACTGTCTCACCTAAAGGAAGGCAATCAGTAATGTTTAAGTAGTAACAGTTTCAATTTTTCTGTAAGTCTGTAAAGTACAGGACATTAGTTAATAACCTGTGAGAACTTGTACTGTAAAACTCAGCTCTGAGAGAGCCTAGTCAATCAAATGAAATAGTGTGGCTGTAAAATTATATTGTTGAACTATAGAAGCAAAAGAAATGTGGAGTTCTATAAATGAAATTGGATGTATTGTGATATTTTTACTCAGCATGCAGTTCCACGTGTTCGAGCTGACAAGGCAACTACCTCGATTCTCAATGTATGCCCGACAGACTCCAGGGCCTGCTTCTGAACCTCAGAGTTATGTCACCTTCACAGTTAGCGATCGTGTGCAGAGGGTGAGTTTGAGTGCTTCTTTATCACCAGCTACATCTCATTATTGGTTTCTAAATCAAGAATAATAAACCAACATGAGTATAGTACAAGGTAGAAGTAAAGCTCAAAGGCATTAAAATAACTGAGGGCATAATGATTAAGTTTTGCCAAGCATATAATTTTGGATGCTATAGGAGCAAGTAAAACAACTGAATATTGCAAAAAATAAGTTGTGGATCCATCAGAATGGACAAGTGGTGTGTGATGAATGAAAACTCAAGTTGAAGAGCATAATTCAAAGATCGAGCTGGTTGGGACTCTGGAAAGGAGAGGCTGAAAGTGTGATTAGGACGTGCCCTCACTTTAAAACAGTGTAATGAACACATGCATGCATGCACACTTCACGCGCGCACACTTCACACACACACCTCCCACCTGAACATATATACACACACACACACACACCCCATGCACACCTAACCCCACACATACATTCCTCCCATACCCCCACATACACATTCACCCAACACACACATCCCCCCCCCCTCCACACACACATTCCCCTCCCATGCATACATCCCCTCCCACACAAACACACATACCCGCCCACTGCATTCACCTTCATGGATTGCTCCCATCCTCATCTTCTCTTCTTTGGTTGCAGTTTTCCATTGTAGGCCTGCCCACATTACAGTGAACTAGATGTTCGATGATGCCTATTGGCAGGCAAGAAACCGAGGAAGAAAATGCAAATGCAGCCCCACTGTTAAATTCAACAGACCTTAATATTACCCGCATTTCTGCTGCTACCCTTAGGGTACCCTAAGTGATTTCTAGAAAAGGCCATGCTTTATTTTGTTTCAGTGAAGAAGGTAGGGAGTATGATACATGTAAGAAATTGCGATTTTCAAAATACCTTTAATGCAGGACCACAAAGTAGACAAATGATTACCATCAGGATAAGTAGAGTCAGGGAGAGATGACAAAATGGATATCAAGTTGACTATAAAATGAAAACTGAAAGTAAGATTTAAAACTAGCAGGCTGACACAAAACTGAGAAATGTTGAAATTCATGAAGACATTAAACTTAATGGATGAATGGGTGCATAATTGGCAAATGACCTTCAATATAGATAAATGAGAGTTGGGGACTTTTGGTAAGAATAAAATAGAAACTAGTGTTCTGTCTAAGCTCTAGCGCAGCCATTCCAAATTTCACATGCCACACTCGGACGTACCCAGTGCATCTCTGCAGGGGTTCCTCAGGGTAATGTCCTAGGCCCAATCATCTTTAGCTGCTTTATCAATGACCTTCCCTCTAACATAAGTCAGAAATGACATGTTCACTGATAACGTAATGTTCAGAAGAATTAATGATTCCTCAGATATTGAAGCAGTCCACATCCAAGATGTGAAAAATATCCAAGTTAGGGCTGAAAAGTGGCAAATACCATTCACACCAAACAAGTGCTCCGCAATGACAATCTCCAACAAGAGAAATCTAACCATTGTCCTTATTGGTATTATAGTTTCTGAAAATCCCACTATCAACATCCTGCGGGCTACCATTGACCATAAAACTGACCAGAGCTGAAAATGTGTTGCTGGAAAAGCGCAGCAGGTTAGGCAGCATCCAAGGAAAAGGAGAATCGACGTTTCGGGCATAAGCCCTTCTTCAGGAATCAGCCCTTCTTCAGGCTTATGCCCGAAACGTCGATTCTTCTGTTCCTTGGATGCTGCCAGACCTGCTGCGCTTTTCCAGCAACACATTTTCAGCTCTGATCTCCAGCATCTGCAGTCCTCACTTTCTCCATAAAACTGACCAGACTAGCCATATAAATACTGTGGTACAAGAGCAGGTTAAATGCTAGGAACCTTGCAGTGAGTAACTTAACTCCTGACTTCCAAAAGCCTGTCCGCCCGCTATAAGGCTCAAGTTAGGAGTGTAATGGAATGATCCCCACTTGCCTGGATGAATGTAATTTCAACATCACCCAAGAAACTTGACATCTTTCAAGGTAGAGCAGCCTGCTTCATGCCATCACTGACAAATATTTACTCCTTCCACCATTAACAAACACCAGCAGCAATGTATACCATCTACAAAATGCAAAAGATTCATCAAGGCTTCTTTAGACAGCACCTTCAAAATCTGCATCAGCTAGCATCTAGAAGGACAAGGACAGAAAATACTCTGGAAAATCACCATCTGCAATTTCCTCTCCAAAGCACTTATCAACCTGACTTAGAAAAAAAATCACCATTCATTTAGCATCAGGGAGTCAAAATCCTGGAAATCCTTCCCTCCTAGCATTGTGGATCTGCTTACAGCAAATAGACTTTAACAGTTCAAGAAGGAAACTCCTTCTGAAGGGCAGTTAGGGATGGGCAATAGTGCCTACATCCCATGAGTGAATTTAAAAAAAAGGTTTTGCCTCATGGATTTCTAAATGAGGTTTTGAAGTTAAAGGATCTAGGATGACAGTGCAGATTATTGGAGCTATAAAATAAACTCAGAATCATTTCTTGAGGATAAAATTTAAAAGCCAAAAAGCTATGTGAAAGTTAGAATTAACTTTAGTGATACTACTCTTAAAGTAGTCAATGCCACCCTTGGACAACTATCTGTGAAGTTTGCACATTCTCCCTGTGTCTACGCGGGTTTCCTCTGCATGCTCCAGTTTCTTCCAACAGTCCAAAGATGTGCGGGTTAGGTGGATTGGCAATGCTAAATTGCCCATAGTGTCCAGGGATGTGCAGGCTAGCTGGGTTAGCCATGGGAAATGCGGGGTTATAGGGATAGGATAGGAGGGGTGTGATGCTCTTCGGAGGGTTGGTGTAGACTTGATGGGCCAAATAGCCTGCTTCCACACTGTAGGGATTCTATGAGTATTCTGCACAATTCTTATTTCTATATTTTTAAATGTATATAAAGGACCAAGAGAACATAGAAAACAAATTTGTGAGGACAATGCCAAAGCTGAATGCATATACTTATCAGGAAAGGCTGAACACACTGTAATGCTTTTGCTGACTAAAGAAGAGGGATTACCTGATAGAGATCTTTGAGGTTTGTTAGGAGAAATGTTTCCATGTGAGTTAATAAGTTTAAATATAAGATAGCTATTAAATAATAGGAAAAGATAACATCTAATGGGTAGAATGTACTGTAATACTTAGCTAATTACAGTCACCTCTCTGTAGTAGCCACCATTTCATGTAACCTTATTCTTTGAAACACGTTGCTCTCAATGACAGTCAATCTTGGAAGAAGAAGGATGTTTGCCACAGAGTCAGACCATGAAACAGGAGCAGAAAGATAGAAAGGCTGCAAAAATAATATTGAAGGCAGTGAAAAATCAAGGAAGTGGAAAAGGGAAAATAAGACACTAAGTGAGAAACAGCTCTTTAAAAAATTCCAAAATTATATCAAAAGTCAGTTATTGATCAGTCCTTTGATCGATTTGTGGTTGATGAGTAGTAGCATGACTTTTTTAGCTTTCTTCTCACTCTTCCATCTTTGGCTTTCATCATCTGCCTACTTTAAAGCTAGCTGTACTTGGTCATATGGGTTCGCCATCTTGGATAGCATGGTGAACACTCTTCCTGGCCACTGAACTCAAAACCAATGTTCTTCAAGTCAGCTTTCAGGGTATCTTTAAACAATTCCATTGGCACCTTGGTATCACTTTCATGCCCACTTAATTAAAATACTGACGCCTTGTGGCATTTGGGTAAGCAACAGGGCTCTGAATTTAATGCCCACTGTCGCCAGCAAACCAGCTACTGGGGTGCCTGTTAAATTCAGTCCAGTGCATCTGTCTGGTACTTTAGTTTTATTTGGGGAGGCAGTGGCTTAGTGGTAATGCCACTGGAATAGTAATCCGAAGCCCACAGTGTTTAGCACTATTGCCTCACACTGCCAGAGACCCAGGTTCAATTCCCGCCTCAGGCAACTGTCTGTGTGGAGTTTGCACATTCTCCCCGTGTCTGCGTGGCTTTCCTCCGGGTGCTCTGGTTTCCTGCCACAGTCCAAAAATGTGCAGGCTAGGTGAATTGGCCATGCTAAATTGCCCGTAGTTGTAGGTGAAGGAGTAAATGTAGGGGAATGGGTCTGGGTGGGTTGCTCTTCGGAGGGTCGGTGTGGACTTGTTGGGCCGAAGGGCCTGTTTCCACACTGTAAGTAATCTAATGTAAAAAAAAATTCTGATGGAATGTGTTTGAATTTCAGTATGGTCGCTGATGAAGTTTGAATTTGATTTAAAAAAATCTAGCCCAGTGGCAATCACTGTCAATTGTTGTATAAACCTATCTAGATCACTTTAGGAAAGAAAATTTGCCATCCTTATCCAGTCTGGTTGACATGTGATTCCAGATCCACAGCAATGTTGTTGGCCTTAAATTGCAATCTGGGCAACTAGGGGTGGACAATAAATACTTGCCCAGCCAGCAACACCCATATCCTATGAATGAATAAAAAAAATCAAGACAGAATTAAAATTAAGCAGATGGCTGAATGATGAGACATAGGTGTCTGTTATAGTGGTTTTAGATGTGTGTTGAGAGCTTGTTGATGCTGAGTTAACACTTCCTCTTTAATCTGTATGAACCTGATTATGGTAACTGAGCATGTATTTCTTCTGTGATATGTTGAGAGCTGTCTGGTTATGTTTACCCCTCTGTCTCATTTACTATGCTCTTTACAGGTTGTGATGTGGATGAATCAGAACTTTCTCGTACCTGAAGATATTGAATGTCCCAGCATGCCATTGGATATCTGTTTCACATCTCTAAGAGATGGTGGACAGCTGAGGATTAAAATGAATGCAAGTGGAGAGGTAAGATAAATTTATTTGACAAACAATACCACAGACCTGTAGAAGTTCACAACAGAGAAGAATGCCACTGTGACCATCATGTTTATGGACTGTCATGCAAGAGTAAACCAAACTAGTGTCACAGCTTTGTTTTGTCTCCACAGTTTCATGTCTTCCTCAACTTCAAATGTCTATTTGTCTCTTAAAAGGTGCAATGGTGTTTGCTTCACTTGTATCTTGTGACAAAACATTATGCTGACTTAATTTCCTTGGTGTAGTTTTATAGTAACAATCTTCCTAATTGGCTTATCTATCAGAGAAGGTAGTCTTCTCTTATTTATACCGTTACATTTTTAAAGAATTTTAAGAACCATTATTGAATGTTATTTTATCTAATCATTGCACCATTTGAAGATCACCCAAGTATCTGAATTGTCTCCAATTAATTGTAATTTATCACCTCTGGTGCTGTTTTGATGAGTCTCAACAGCTTAAAGCATTTATCTCTTTTGACTCCCCAGAACTGTACACATAGCTCAACTGTTGCCGAGATGTTATTAGATTTCCTATTGACAGGAAAGGAAATCTCTTTTCAGGGTCCCTTTTCAGTCAGCCTTGATTCTCTGATCAATATAACATGTTACTCTTCTTCACTGCTAAATAGGCCTTATATAGGAAAAACTCCCCATAATTGTTGTTTGCTATGATTGACAGTGATGTTTAGGTGAGAATGGATGGAGGAGCCTAGAACTGTGGTTTCACACCAGCATGGACTGATTGGGTTAAATGACCTATTTCTTTGCTGCATGTATTAACAAAATCCTATGAAATGTTTATATAACTCCTCACAGCAGGTCTAAATTTATTAGGTGAAAGTGAGGACTGAAGATGCTAGAGGTCAGAGTTGAGAGTGTGGTGCTAGAAAACCACAGTAGGTAATGCAGGATCCGAGAATTTTCCTGCTCTTCGGATGTTGCCTGACCTGCTATGCTTTTCCAGCACCACACTCTCGAGGTCTAGATTTATGTAGGTTGTCCAGCTTTCTTCATTAGTGTTGTCCAACATGGCATTCTTTTGATTAGATAAAGAGGGTGGGCAATGCTCTGATCCTGTGTCAGTTTTCTGCCTGGAGTTCAATACTACCCAATTCAAAGGGGTTTTGGAATGGCAAAACCTATCCGCTATTTCAGTTACTCAGGACGGAGTGTAGTAGAAGTGTGTTTATTCCAAAATGTGAGGAGCCCTCAGTTTGTGGGGAGCATGTAACCAGAAGTTTGTGGGTTTATAGTTTACTCTTAAAGTATCAAACATATAATCTAGACTGATACATCAGTGAGTATGTAAAATATTCTGCAGAGTGTTTGAATAAATGCATGGGACTTTGCATGGTTAACACTTAGTAGTCATTAAGACATAAAGCATGTGCTCTGCTAATTTTTTTATTGCTGATTGAATGCCATGTTTCTTTACATTACAAGAGGGACTATATTTTGAAAGTATACATTAGAAAAAAAAATTCAAAGTCTGTGAGAAGATTTGTAGCTCGGGTGCTCGTTGTTCTGGTTCTGTTCGCTGAGCTGGAAGTTTTTGTTGCAAACGTTTCGTCCCCTGGCTAGGCGACATCATCAGTGCTTGGGAGCCTCCTGCGAAGCGCTTCTTTGATGTCTCCTCCCGTGTTTATAGTGGTCTGTCCCTGCCGCTTCCGGTTGTCAGTTTCAGCTGTCTGCTGTAATGGTTGGTATATTGGGTCCAGGTCGATGTGTTTGTTGATGGAGTTTGTGGATGAATGCCATGCCTCTAGGAATTCCCTGGCTGTTCTCTGTTTGGCTTGCCCTATGATAGTAGTGTTGTCCCAGTCGAATTCATGTTGCTTGTTGTCTGCGTGTGTGGCTACTAAGGATAGCTGGTCGTGTCGTTTCGTGGCTAGTTGATGTTCATGTATGCGGATTATTAGCTGTCTTCCTGTTTGTCCTATATAGTGTTTAGTGCAGTCCTTGCATGGTATTTTGTACACTACATTCGTCTTGCTCATGTTTGGTATCGGGTCCTTCGTTCTGGTGAGCTGTTGTCGGCACACAAACCAACAGCCACGCTCAGACAACAGCTCACCAGAACGAAGGACCCGAAACCCAACATGAGCAAGACGAATGTAGTGTACAAAATACCATGCAAGGACTGCACTAAACACTATATAGGACAAACAGGAAGACAGCTAACAATCCGCATACATGAACATCAACTAGCCACGAAACGACACGACCAGCTATCCTTAGTAGCCACACACGCAGACAACAAGCAACATGAATTCGACTGGGGCAACACTACTATCATAGGGCAAGCCAAACAGAGAACAGCCAGGGAATACCTAGAGGCATGGCATTCATCCACAAACTCCATCAACAAACACATCGACCTGGACCCAATATGCCAAACACTACAGCGGACAGCTGAAACTGACAACCGGAAGCGGCAGGGACAGACCACTATAAACACCGGAGGAAACATCAAAGAAGCGCTTCGCAGGAGGCTCCCAAGCACTGATGATGTCGCCTAGCCAGGGGACGAAACGTTTGCAACAAACACTTCCAGCTCGGCGAACAGAACCACAACAGAAAGAAAAATCTTTATTGTAAAGTGCCATTAGATGTCATTAGGTTATGAAAGATACCACATTAATGCAAGTTTTAAATTTTCTTTATTTGGAAAAGTTAACTCTTGTGAATTTACTCATGACCTCAAAGGATTTAGAGAAAATCTCTCCATAGGAAAAGTTCTCTATCTTTCTTATCCTATCAGTGTTATTTAAATTCAAAGCTTTTTTTTGCAGAAATCATCAAATGTGCTTAAAGGAGTAGTTGAGGTTTCAACTGTAAATATTAATGTCAGTATTCTCTTATGATTTCACCTATGATTTCATAGGTGTTTCATCGAAACATTGAAAACTGGAGCAGGGTTAGATCATTTGGTCATTCAAGCCTACTCCACCATTTATTATGATCATAGTTCATCATCCAACTCGATAGCCTGTTCCTGCTTTTTCTCCATATCCTTTGATCCCTTTAGCCCCAAGTGCTTTTTCCAACTACTTCTTGAAACCATCCAATGTCTTGGCCTTACTGCTTTCTGTGGTAGCGAATTCTACAGCCTCACTGTTCTCTGAAAAGAAATTTCTCCTTATTGCAGTTCTAAATGGTTTACCTTAGACCGTGATCCCCTGATCCTGGACTTCCCTGTCATCAGGAACATTCTTCCTGAATCTAGCCTGTCTAGTCTTATTAGAATTTTATACTTTTTTGTGAGATTCCTCCTTGTTCTTCTGAATGCTAGTGAATGTAATCCTAACCGATTCAACCTCTCTTTGTGCATCCATCCTGCATTCCCAGATTCAAACTGGTAAACCTTTTGCTTTAGTCCCTCTACAGCAAGAACATTCACCGACATAAAAGGGAGACCAAAAGTACACATGGTATTACAATATGATTGCAGCAAGACATCACTGCTGCTGTACCCAAATCCTCTTGATATGAAAGTCAACATCATTTGCCTTTTTGACTGCCTGCTGCACCTGCATGCTTCCCTTCAGTGACTGGTGTACAAGGACATCCAGATCTCATTGCCTGTGCCCCCCACCTCTCAATTTATAGTCATTCAGAAAATAATACACCTTTCTGTTTTTGCTCCCAAAGTGAACGGCCTCACATTTATCAACATTATGTTCAGGATAATGATTTACTTCAAATCAAACTCTAAGCAATCTTTTACCAATTATTCTTGCAATATTTTTATTTCCAAGGGTCCTTCAGCACATTGATACTTCATAATATGCTTATCGGTCCATTGTGGGCTGTCACTTTGTTCTGCTTGCAAACATTTTCTGTTATTAAGGAGCTGTTTATTCCAACATGACTAGTGGGATGAGAATGGGAGAAAAAGGATAATCATCGACAGTAAGAAAACTAGCATTTACACCATAATACAGACAAAATCCATTACCCTGTTGAGAATTTATATGCCATAATGTGGATCCTTTCTTTTTATGACACTTGTGAAGCTCTTGAATGATTTTTCTCAATCTTTACACTGTGAACCAGCTGTAATTATTGAACATTGATTAAAGCTGTCCAGTCTATGCTGTCCAACAGTCAGTCAAGAATTGGTATCAATTTCAAAGGCAAATGCGACACCATTATTTACTTGCCTGCATTTGCTGCATTCATTAGGTTTTGAAAAATCTGTAATTTGTCAACTTTACTCTCTTGCACTGGCTCTTCAAATATTCATATTCTTCGAGAAACAATCAAGATTCATTTTGTAAGTCAGATTTTTTTTATCACTGTGCCTACCAGCAACCTAGTTGTTATGCACTACAGGTAATGTTATTTGATAACAAAAGGAATTAACTTATCTTAACATGGTAAAACTCAATAATGAAGCTACACTTGGACCATTGCATGTGAATTTATGCGCCATACTTTTAAATGTAGATTGCTACATTAGGAAAATCAGCAGGAATGATCCCAGGATTTAGCATGCGCAGTTACAAGGATAAGCTTTCATAATTTATCGATTTACTTAAGACAGACAGATTGAGAGGGACCATAAGCCATGTCCCTTTTTTAAAAAGCTTTTCCTGGTCTCTCTCATTTTTCTCCCACCTTCTTCTCTGGAAGACATTTTCAATTGTCTGATGCTTTCTGAGACTTTGCCGAAGTGTGAACCAGGCTGTTAGTTTTGACGGCTATGCTTCTTCATAGGGCATCACTGTAAGTTTCCACACTGTAAGTAATCTAACCTAATCACAATGAACATGCGTCTGACCCTGTCCATGCAAATGAACACCTCAAAATAAAGGTCAGGATTGAGGAACTTAACTAAATTTATCTTGTCTATGTTGAAGCTCAGTTTTAGCACTACTTGGGTCCCTGTGGCAGGTTAATTCACCAAATTTTGCTGAGCTTAATCTAGTGACCTTCCAGTTTAAATTTTTGATTCGTTATTCTAAGACTATGCCCACTAGTCCTAGACTCTCATTGGAAGGGGACTATCCTAACAGCATTCACTCTGTCAAACCCCTTATGAATCTTATGTTTCAATGAGACCACCTCCCTTTACTCGAAACTCCAATGAGTAGAATCCCAACCTATTTAGCTTTTGCTCATAAGATAATCCCTCAATATGGGGATCATCCTTGTAAATCTTCTCTGAACAGCCTCCAAAGAAATAACATTTTTCCTGAAAAAGATAAAAATTGCTCAGAGTGCTCCAGATGTAGTCTCACCAGCATCTGGTAAAGTTGTGATAAGACCTCCCTACAGTATTCCAATCCCCTTGAAATAAGGGCCAACATTCCGTTAGCCTTCTTGATTACCTGCTGCACATGTATACTAGCTCTCTGTATTCATGCACAAATACATCCAAATCCCTTTGTGTTGCAGCTTTTTGCAGTTTTTCTCCATTTAAATAGTATTCTGTTTTTTTGTTCTACCTTCCAAACTGAACATCACATTTTCCCACATTATACTCCACTGCCAATTTTTACTCACTTTCTTAACCTCCCGGTATCTTTTAAAATGTTGTATCTCACCCACAACCTGCCTTTTTGTGTTGTCTGCAAATTTGACTACAGTTACATTTGCTTCTTTCCACTAAGTTATTGATATATATTGCAAATAGTTGTGGTCCCAGCACTGATCCCTGTGTACCTCTTACACCCCCACAACAGTTTAATGTTGCCAACCTAGAAGAGGACTCCATATCCCCTCTGACTGTTTTATGTCCATTAGCTAATTCTCTATCCACATTAATATACTACCCCCAATACCATGGAGTGTTATCCTATGACTTAACCTTTCGTTAAAGACATTGTCATGTGCCTTCTGGAAATCCAAATACACCACACTTGCTGGTTCCCTTCTATCTATTCTGAATGAGACTTCCTCAAAAAACTTGAATATTAGACATGATTTCCCTTTCCTGACACTGCTTGATTAGATTATTTTTTCCAAATATGTTGCCAGGACTTCCTTAATAATTGATTCCAACACTTATTTTTGAAACGTGGTGTCACATTGGCAGTTTTCCAATTTTCTAGTACTTACCAGAATCCAAGTATTTTTAGAAAATTACAATCAATGCATCTACTAGATCTGTAGCTGCTTAATTTAAGGTCCTAGGATGCATGTTATAAGGGCCAGGGAGCTTCTCTGTCTTTAGATCCATGAGTTTGTTTGAATACGACTTCTCTGGTGAAGGTATGTAATTTCTCCCATATTCTTTAGAATTAATGGGATGTTTGAAGTATCTTCAACTGTAAAAACTGGGGCAAAATAACTTTTAAACTCCTCTGCTATTTCCTTGTTCCCCAAAACGATCTCTCCAGATTCATTTTCTAAGGGGCTAATGTTCACTTTGACATTTCTCTTCCTCTTAAAAATATATTTTTATGTATTTAAAGAAGCTCTTATTGTTACTACTCATTAGTTTACCTTCATAATTTATTTTATGTCTTTACTATCCTTTTAGTCTTCCTTTGGCAGCTTCTGAATTTATCCCAATTTTTAGGGCTGTCACTGACTTTTTCATTCAACTTTATACTCTTCTTAACTTCCTTGGTTAGCCATAGTTGGTTTATCCCTCTGTTAGAGGGATATATTTTTGCAGAAAGTCAGGAATTACCTCCTTATCTGCCACTGCTTGCTTACTGTCATTCCGGTATGTGCCCAGTCCACTTTAGCTAACTCTTATCCTCATTTCATTGTAATTCCCTTTATTTAATTATTTGTTTCAAACCCAGTTACTCATTTTATATTCTATCATATTATTGATTAGATTAGATTCCATACAATGTGGAAACAGGCCCTTCGGCCCAACAAGTCCACACTGACCCTCCGAAGAGTAACCCACCCATGACCCACTCCCTTTCTTAAATTTACCCCTAACTAATGCACCTAACACTATGGTTAATTTAACATGGCCAGTACACCTGATCTGCACATCTTTGGATTGTGGGAGGAAACTGGAGCACCCGGAAGAAACCCACACAGACAAGGGGAGAATGTGCAAAATCCACACAGTTGCCCGAGGCAGGAATCGAACCAGAGTCCCTGATGCTGTGAGGCAGCAGTGCTAGCCACTGAGCCACTGTGCCGCCCCATGTTATGATCACTACTTCTTAGGATATCTTTTATTGTCAGGCCATTTATTAAACTGCATCATTACCCATTACCAGATTCAAGATAGCCTCTACCCTGGTTGACTCCATGACCTATTGCCCGAGGAAACTATCCTTAATGCGCTGTGAATTTGTTGTCCTATATACCCTTCCAATCAACATGAAGATTAAAATTCCCCATAACTATTGCTGTATTCTTCTTACATGCCCTGATTAGCTGTTGATTTACACCCTTTCCTACAGTGTGGCTACTGTTTGAAGGTCTATATGTTACACCTATCAGTGGTTTCTTCCCTCGCTGTAATTTATCTCCACCCAAATGGACTCAACATCATCCAAGCCTAGATCATCTCTATCAACTATCCTAATTTCAACTCAACAGTGTTACCCCATCACCTTTTCCTTCCCTCTTCTCTTTCCAAAAGGTCAAATATTCCTGCATGTTGAGTTTCCAATTCTGATTTTGTATCTATGTATAATGGCTACAAGATCACTCCATTTACATGATTTGTCCTGTCAATTCATCTGCTTATTCTGAATGCTTTTTGTGTTAAGATGCAGAATTGTCTTTTTGCATTTTTAATCATCCTAACTTTTTGTATTGTGGCCCTATTTTCCTCACACCCTTGATTAACCTGTCTACCGTTTTCCATTTTATTGTTGTCCTTGTTTCTCTTTGCATTGTCACCTTGCTTAGGTTCCCACATCCCTTCACTAATTTAGCTTAAACCTGCCACACCCACATTAATAAATACTTGCCCTAGGATTTCAGTTCCCATCCTGCACACATGTGACTGTCAAGTTTGTACTGGCTTCTGGTTTGTACTGTACCTTGCCCAGAACCAGTTGCAATGTCCCAAGATAAAACCCAAAAGAACTGCGGATGCTGTAAGTCAGAAACAAAACAGAAGTTGTTGGAAAAGCTAAGCAGGTCTGGCGGCATCTGTGAAGAGAAATCAAAATTAATGTTTCAGGCCTGGTAATCTGAAGAAGAACTTGAAACATTTGATTTCTCTTCTCAAATGCTGCCAGCCCTGCTGAATTTTTGCAGCCACTTTGTTTTTGTTTCCAATGTCTCAGGAATCTGATCATTACCTTTAATGATCTATCTTTCAAACTACTTCTTAACTCCTCATATTCTGTTTTTAGGACCTCATCTCTTTTTTAAATTTAAGTCATTGGTACTGCAACCCCTGATTGTTCACACTTCCCTTCCAGAATGTTCTTTAGCAGCTCTGAGACATCCTTGACTGTAGCCCCAGGGAAGGAACATAGCATCCTAGAGTCTCGTTTGCAACCATAGAAGTGACTATCTATTCCTCCTACAATTGTTGCATTCCCACACTTTCTCCTCTCCCTCGCAGAACTGGAGATTTATTTTGCTGCACAGAGGAGTAAATTTGTACATATTGAAGCAGAGAGGGTTAAAGGAAGCATACAAAAGGATTGTCAATTCTCTTGCAGTAATGCTGGGATAATTGTAATACAAATAATGTGAAAACAGATTCAATAACAACTTTCAAAAGGAAAAAGACAAATAATTAAAGGAAGTAAATTGCAGGAGTCCAGGGAGAGAGCCAGGTAACAAAACTGAGTGCATTGCTCTTTCACAAAGCAAGCACAATAAGCTAAATGGCCTCCTTCTATGCTATAGTATTCTGTGTAAAATAAACTCCTCTGAAGGTTAATTAGGGTCTTATGAATTAACTTATAAGAATCGGGTCAGTGTTTAGATAAGACCTAGTTTGAAGGCAAACAGAATAACTACGTTGTGAAGAAGGAATACTGTATGAAAGTGTTCAGTTTCATACTGGTCGCTCCTCAAGATGGGATTGATACATTTAGTCAAGGCTGAACATTATAATTTTTATTATTAACACGAGATCCTCCTTGTATCTTTCGCCTCTTGTAGTGGGATTTGTCCTCTTGTTGAATTCATTTGTAGTTGTTCATCTCACCAGGGAGATTATAATAGTTAGGTTGAGGGTGCAACTTTCTTTTGGAGGAGTGAACTTTCTTATTGTTGCATTTTAACTTTTTAGTGAACATTTGGAATTGATTCTTGTTAATTTTTTTTACTGCTGCTGAGACAAACCTTCAGATCTTCCCAGCAGAGGACTGGAGAGTGCTGTCATTGTAAGGGGGATTACATGAAATGACATGACTTTGTTCCTTCCTACCTGATTTTGGAAGATGCCTGCTTTTGATGATTTGACATTTGTTTCCAATGAACAGGTCACCATCAGAACAGAGGACATTGACCTTGCTGGTGAACTTATCCAATCCATGGCATCTTTCTTGGCCATTGAAGATCTCCAGGTGGAAGCAGGCTTCCCAGCTTATTTTGAAGAGCTGCGTCAAATACTTGTTCAGGGAGGTGCAATGTTTATCCACTAACTTCCATATACAGGCATGCCAACCAACATCATCAGGAGCATTTGACATCATGGATCACTTTGTTAATATTTCACGAGGAAAATTTTTTTTCATTTAAACTCAAGTTTTTTTAGAATGCACCAAACGGATCAGCTGAATTATTTGTCTGTCAATCCCCTAATTCAGTTGTTACATTCCTCCACTTTTCACAACCGTTACTTGAGACAGATTTTTCTAAACATGAACTGGCAGTTTCTGAAAATTACACTTGTTTATTTATCCAGAAAGAAAAGTTAAATGTAATAAATAGGTGGTCAAAACTATTTTTAAGAGGAACTTTCAGAGGCATACCACTTGTTGCTTATATGAATATTGATTTCCTTTGAAGCTACTTAGAGGCCTTTCTAAAATAAAGTGTATGATGCATGTCGATGGAATGGCCATAATTTGAATTGAGGCTAAAATATAAATAAGGCAAAATTTATTATGATAAAGCTTTATTGAAATACTCATACTTAGCTTTAAACTGCATTATGTTGTTTCAACTATGCAGTATGGCCCGTTTATGATTGGCAGTTGATAGGTAGTTCTGCCTATAATTCCAGTTGTTTATGTTGTTGTACTGAAGGTTGTTTAGTTACTGTGGCAGAACTAAAGCATGTAACTTACATTCATCAACACACCACAAAAATTTGAGAAATTGAGTAATTGATTGAATTTTGGAACAAGTAGCTCTCCATTCCTCACTTGTACTTGTCTGTGTGAAAGCCTACTGGTTTCAATAACAAGTACAAACAGATTATATGTGTCAGGCTAGAATGCTGTAAATGTATTTCTACATCTACTTTAGAACCATAGAAATGATAAATGCAGAAGCAGGCCTTTCAGCCTTTTTTGTCCATGCTGACCCAAAGACACCCAGATGCCCTTTTCAATCCAACCTTCCTGCACACTAGCAGTTAAATTGGAGATCCAGGTACTTTTTAAAAGAATTTAGGATCTCTATCTCCTCTACCAACTCAGGTAGTGAATTCAAACACCCACCATCCTCTTGTGTAATAAATGTTTTTCCTGACTTGCCCTCTAATCCTTTTGCAACTTAGCTTGAATCTAGATATTAGTATTTGAACTCTGAGCCAAGGGAAGCAGTTTCCTTCTTCTACTTTACGTCTACCCATCACAATTTTGTATACTTCAATCATGTCACCCCTCGGCCTTCGCCAATCCAAGTGAAAGAACCCCAACCCCTCTAATCTCTCCTCGTAGTTATAATTCTCCAGCCCTGGCAACATTCTAGTAAATCTTTGCTGCGCTCTCCCCAGAGCAAATACATCCTTCCTGTAATGTGATGACTAGAACTGCGCACACTACTCCAGTTGTGGCCTCACCAGTGTCTTACACAGTTTCAACATTATTTCCTTACTTTTGTATTCTGTACTTCTGTCAGTAATAGAGAATATTCCATATGACTTCTTTGCAACCTTATCTGTCTGTACTGTTACCTTTTAGGACTTGTAGACTTGCATGCCAAGATCTCTCACTTCATCTACCCATCTCAATATATTCACATCCACTTCATCTATATCCTCTATACTATCCAATTGTGTCATCTGCAAATTTCTTTATTGTTCCCACCTCCAACATTCCAGTCCAAATCATTAATGTATAAAACAATCAGCAGGGTCCCAACATCAATCCCTGTGGAATGCCACTTGAAACAGCTTTCCATTCGTCAAAGGCAGCTTAAGTTATTAAACTAACTTTGGATCCAATTTGACACATTACCCTGTATCCCACGTGTTTTTTTTCTGACCAATCTCCCATCTGGGACCTTGTCAAATACCTTATTAAAACCCATGTAGCCAACATCCACTGCACTATCCTCATCGATCCTCCTTATCATTTCCTTAAAGAATTCAATCAAATTTGTAAGGCATGACCTTCCCTTAACAAAGCATGGTATCCCTGATTAGTCCATGCCTGCCTATGTAACATTTTACCCGCTCTCTCAAGATTGACTGTCACAATTTTCCCACCACCAAAGAAAGACTAACTGGCGTATGATTGTTTTGTGTTTCCTTTATACCGTTTTAAACAACAGAAACACAATTATATTCCTCCAGCCCTCCACCACCTTGCATGTGTCTAGAGAAGAGCACCTACTAGGGAACAATCCATCCAGCCTGGTGACTTATCCACTTTCAGGGATTCCTAGTCCTCTAACATTTCTTTGCTTTTTATGATATTTTGTCCAACTTTTCATATGGTTCCTCTAGGATTAATATATCTACAATCATCCTTTCCCTTTGTCAATACAGAGACAAAAATATGCTCTGCATCTTCAATTGATTTCCCTTTTTCATCATGATAGGTCCCACTTTTTTACTTAACTATTCTTTTGCTCTTTATATACTGGTAAAACATCTTTAGGTTTTCCTTTATCTTCCTTTCTGATATTTTTTTATGCCCTTTCTTTGATTTCCTAATTCCTTTATTTACTTGATCCCTATACTTTTTACACCTCCTTTAGACATCTGCAATGTTGAGGTTTAGTGACTGTCATAAGTTTTTTTTTGTGTTTAGTCTTCCCTTGCATTGTCATAGAAAACCATGGGGATCTAATTTGGTAGTACCATTCTTGTTTTTGAAGGGAGCATGTCTGCTTTGTGCCATAGAGATCTCACTAGCCTCCCACTAGTTAGTAGTCCTGTCCAGTCCACCTCAGCTACATAGATAAAAACAAGGGCTGCAGATGCTGGAAACCAGATTCTAGATTAGAGTGGTGCTGGAAAAGCACAGCAGTTCAGGCAGCATCTGAGGAGCAGGAAAATCGACGTTTCGGGCAAAAGCCCCTCATCAGGAATAGAGGCAGAGTGCCTGCAGGGTGGAAACAGAAAGGAAAAGGAAACAGAAACAGAAGTTGAAATGAAGCTGTAAATGCTGAAATGTTCTTCAGAAATCGTATTTCTCACAGGTTCTGTTCTTCCTCTTCATAAAGGAAATGTGGTTCAAAGTATCAATGTGACCTTGCACCAGAACTTGCTTCCAGGATTTGTTTCCGTAATAATGAATTACTCCCACTCTGAAAGCTACATATGAAAGTATATTATTTATTGAACAAAGTCTAAATATCCTCAACCCAGCTAATCCTCACCTAATGCCTGACCTATAGTAAGAACTGAGGTGTTAATAGAATCATATGATTCCTACAGTGTGGAAGCAAGCCATTCAGCCCAATGAGTTCACATTGACCCTCTGAAGAGTATCCCACCCAGACTTAACCTATCCCTGTAGCCCAACACTTCCCATGGCTAATCCACTTAACCTACACATCTCTGGATACTATGGGCAATTTAGCTTGGCCACTCCACCTAACTTGCATATCTTTGGACTGTGGGAGGAAACCAGAGCACCCCAGGTTTCCACTGTGAGGAGAAACCCATGAAGACAGGGGTAAATGTCCAAATCCCACACAGTCACCAAGGGTGGAATTGAACCTGGCTCCCTGGTGCTGTCAGTTCAGAAATTAGTTATGAATATATTTTCCTTTTATATATACAAAGCACAAAGAAACTCCCATATTCAAGACTATGATGTGGGTTTGCCTTGTATACTTTATTACCCATCTGGGAGTTGGAAAAGCCAGATTAGGAGAAACAATAATGACTCAATTATTGATATTATTTTGATTCAATCTTCAATACCTTTTAGTCTCTGAAATACAAATGTTTTGACCAACCAGTGGGAGAATTCGCTTGCACAATGTACTGATTTGTACGACTCCATCCCGGCAGGTGGATGACTACCATTCTGTACATCAAAAGCTCACAGCTGAGATGGCCGATCATTCCAACCTAGTCCGTAGTTTGATGGTCCGGGCAGAGGATGCACGACTAATGGGAGACATGTGAGTAACTGATATGATGGTGCTAAATGATTATTTAATAAGATACAGGGGGTTAAAAATAAACAAACATAGCTGAACAGTGATTACAAGACCACATGCTGATACATCTTTAGGTGCAAATCATGGTATTCAAACCTTGAAGTAATTCTGTCTCTTGCCTAGAAATATGAGCTAGTTTGAAATTCTCTGTATCACTAACTGCAGGTGAATGATTGGAGGTGAGAAAGTAAGTTATAGATTTACTGTCTGAAATAACTTTACTGAAGCATCCTTAGTTCAATGGGTAAATATACCAGTCATTTTAGTGCTTGGCCACATGGTCCTGGTCCAAATCTTGTCTGTTTTAAATTATCTGGTGTCCACGAGGGCAACATTGGGCATATTACATTTGGTTGCAATATCATTAGGCTTGTGACAAAGGGAAAATTCAACCACGTTTGATGTTGCTGATTACTGTACAGTAACCCTGAAAAGAGCGCATGAATAGAAACGTACAAACAGCTCCTGCAAGAAAGGAAAGTTTAATTTGGCCCATCAAGCTTCAGTGATTTTCTTAGTTAAAGGTGTTGCTATTGGGCTAACTTGTCCACGCAAGTTCCTGTTGCCTGACTGACCAACCTTCCCTTGTCCTACTGGCGTGGTTCCCTTTGCTGTGATAAATCTCAGTCAGCTTATACTCATTGATCTCAGCTTTAGCATTATTAATTGAGACAGTATCCATTGCTTCTTGTCTCTCTTTATAAAGTCTGGCCTTGTGAACACAAATGTCAAAATAACCATTAGTATACTTGAATTATTTTTAGTACTTAACCTTTTAGTGATGTGTGTATGTGGATTCTTTAAATCTTTTTGACGCTCCATTGTTCCTAACATTTTACCATTTTAAAACATTCTCAAATCTATTTTTTCTTGATCCAAAATTGATGATCACAATGTATCTTTATTGAAATTCATCTGTCATAGCTTTGTGCACTCTTTCAATCCATTCTTCTGTATCTTTATATTTTATCTGGATCAGTTAGTCCTTGTGTCATGGTCAACTTTTGTATATGGTTGTTTTGTTGTGTTATCTAACTGATAAATATTGAATAGTTCAAGCCACTGCATGTAGAGTCACTACTATTCTCATTCTTCCTGTTCAAGATGAAGACCATTATCCCTAGCCAGATCAAATCTTTACCATCAATTTAATTAGGGCTGAACTTTCGCTTATACATAACCTTCCAGAATGCCATCTGTTCTTAGAAGTTACACCCATAAATATTGCCATGTTTACTGCTTTAATTATTTCCTCAAAAATTGATTAGGTTTGTGCACTATAATTTTCCTATTATAAATCCGTGTTGGCTCTTTAATCTGCTCAAATTTCTCTAAATTTGACCATGGTTGCTTAATTTAGAAAACTGAACTATTATTACTTTGTGTTATATACTGATCCTGTATTAAGTTGTTATTTTGGAATAACAGTAGAACCCCTGTATCCACATATTCGCTTTCTATAGTTTCAGTTATCCATGGTTTACCATGGCCCCAAATATTACACTGAACATTCCAGAAATAATTCCCTGGGGCTGCTGGGGAGCTAAATTTTCCATTTAAATGATAAGGTCGCTTCTATCCGTGGTTTCAGGCATCTGCGGTAGATCTTGGAACGTTTCACCCACTTGGGGGGGGGGGGGGGGGCACCTGTATTTCCCAGTGTTCCTCTGTTGATTTACCTAATAGCAGTTTTGACTAGCTTACTATTATTAAGTGACGAGGCTGAGATTTAAAAGACTAACTTTTGTGGAAGTCCTGAGGGTTCACAGATTTGAAGGACTGAGAGGGAATGAATTAAAGATGTGCAATGAATCGTCAATTCAACAAGGCAAGGATACAAGGGAAGGACATTGTCCATTGCAACATTTTTTAATGCTATGAAACATTATTTATCTGAAGGATGCATATACCATATGTAGTTTAATATCTTTTGGATATACCAAGACAAATGTTATGCTGAGGACCCACATCTTTTAAAGAATTCAAATTAAAGCTCTCTATCATTTCTGAACTCTTCTCTTGCTTTGTTTAGGAAAAGTATGAAGAAAGGATACATGGAACTTTTTGACTTAAATCGAGATTTGATAAATGGTTACAAGATTCGCTGTAACAACCATACTGAACTTTTGACTTGTCTGCGAGCAGTGAATCAGGCAATACAGAGGGCAGGACGCCTACGAGGTGAGTTAAAGAGTAATAAAGTGACTTTTATAGTAAGCATGAATGACTAGAAAAATAACTAATAGGAATCAAAAGGTGCAAATATCTGGTGGTGTGAATTGTTATCTTTTTTTTTTGCTGTACCTAACTCTCTGTGACTGTTGTGCACAGAAAATTAAAACAAAAAAAACCATCTCACTGACCCCATCTTAAGTTTCCAATGGGAGCTGGGTAAATCTGATTCAACAGAGTTTTGGGTTAGGAATACTCTGAAAACCTGATAAATTGAGACCTGTTGGAATAAAAAATTTGAATGGACCGAATTCCTTTTCCTGTTGTTGAATTTGATTTAATGTATAATACAAAGTACTATTCATTTCAAGGTGAAAAATGCAAAGAATTTCTGGTCTTTTTGAGTCTACAGCTGATTCGGTCAACTACTAAATGTGTAGCTAGCAGGGAATAGTTTGTCAGAACCATCTTCAGAATACCAAGAGACCCGATTTATAAAATTGAATATTTTTGCATATTATAGAGTATAAGCTTTTGCTATTGGCTGACTAGTACTGTGTTTGGAAATTAGAATGTCTAGAATTGTGCAGGGAATGGTAAGGATGGTAAAATATTTTGAAGTTGGTTAAAGTGGTTGTGGAGAGTGAACCTAGTTACTATTTAATTAGAAGTGTTCTTGGTGTATTGAAGCCCTTTCATTGTCCAATATGTTTTGTTTTATTATTTTCCAGTTGGGAAGCCCAAGACCCAAGTGATCTCTGCGTGTCGAGATGCAATCAAAAATAATAATATCAGTGCTCTTTTCAAAATTATGCGTGCTGGCAGCACTTTGTCTTGAGAAGTTCAGAGGTATTGACCAAGGCAATAGTAGAACTAGAGTTGGTTTATAAACAGTAACAAGGCACACAGGCAGTGCAAATATATGCAAAGTTGACTGTATCAACTCCAAACCATCGCACCCAAATCCAGCTGGGTCAGCTGGTATATCTCGAGTTTAACTATCTTATGTTCTAGATATCGTGGTATAAATGAGTAAAGTACCAGAAAACTAAAGCTATAGAGAAGGTCATATAGGATTTGAAATGTGCCACAAAATGTTAAGAAATTAAATAGATGTGGTTTACTTCGAACATCTGTTCACACTCTCAATTCCCCCTCCTACCCCTACATGTAGCCTCTTCAGTTCATACTCATTATCTTCCCTTCACCCTTATTTACTAATGAATCAACCTACTAAATTAATTTTTGTATAAATTTTCAAACGACAGCACGTGGACTGTAGCAGTTCAACAAACCAGCTGACCATCACCTTCTCAAGGGCATCTGGGCATAGGTAATAAATGCTGGCTATTCCCCAATGCCCACAAGTGAATACAAAGAAGTTCAGACACTAGAGATAAATTATTTTGACATTTTGTATTAAAATTAATAATAAAACCAGTATACAGACTACTAATCAATCCTGCTGAATTGTCAGTTTGGAAATCAAACAGCTACAGAACATGGTGCATTTGTATATGCAATGTCAAAAGAACATACAAAGGTCTTCAATTCTGATAATATTGCCATGTGATCCAAATGCAACTAGACCAATATATGGCAATGTTTGATCATATACCTTCTTACTTGATATGTGTTTTTAAATTTGTAAACAGTGAGATAACTTTGCATAGTTATGACACCATGCTATTCCAAAATAATAAGCAGGGAACAGGTTCCCAAACTGGCTATAATTGTTTTTAAGTAAACACTGATGTGACTGAAGCAACATCACATCTACTTGCGTGGCTCTAGCGTGGAGAATTCCAATGACTGAAACTAAACCACATCTAAGTTATTAACACCTACAATAAACTGATAATACAGTACGACTAGCATTAACTTCTGCTTACCCAATATGACCTCTTGTTTTTGTGTCCTTTGTTCTCACCCTCTATATGCTTGATTTGTTTTTGATATATTTTATCTATATCAAATATTTTATATTATTCAATAACTACCCACATATCTGCAATCCTGTAATCCCAACTAAACTGCCACATTGCAATAGCAATCACTTCTTCACACCTATTTCCTATTTTATTATCCCTATTCTACTCCAAACTATCCTTCGTATCTTGCACCTAACTGCAATATTAATTATCTGCTATCCAATCATATTCTGTAACTAGGCTTATTCTATACAACCATTTTAACCAACCTCAAAATATTGCAACATCCTCACCATTCCCTGTCCAATTCCAGACACTCTAAGCTCCAAACAATGGCCTTAGCCATTCTTGCTACCTGCCATTCTGAATATCTAATCAGTTGTGTCAGAATTACAAGTAAATTCTTTCCAAGATATTGTCAGTCATTGTTCAGCTGATGGCATTCTTGTTTCTGAGGCAAAAAGCTGTGTTCTTTGGAGTGAGGCTTGATTCCAGAGCATAAAATCTAGGCAAACATTTCAGGGCAGGTAGTGTAGTACTGTGAGACGACATGGGACATAAACGATCTATTACATTATGTCAATGAATTGAAAGGTTCTCTCTGGTGTCCTGACTGACATTCCACTAGCATTACAAAAAAAGTAATCTGTTTATAGCACTTTATTGAATCATTTTAAGCAAAATTTGGCTTTTATATTTTCTGCATTATGAAGTTCAGGAAAGTAATTCCTTGGCTGTAAAGTGTAAGGTGCCACCTGAGGTTATGGAAGATGCCATATAATTGAAAATCTTTCTTTTATTCCTGAAGTAAGGCAATTTGTATTTCATTTTGTTGACATTTGTAAATATTACCTTTTAGTAAATTGCAATAAAATATATGATGTTTAAGTAATAGGCTCTTTGCTGTCATCTGTGATTTGAATTGAAATTTGTGATCTATTAGTAGGACCTTCTATTGTTCTGTCTTTCATCAACTGAATACATAGAAAATCAAGTACTGAGGAGGAGAAAGTGAGGATTGTAGCTGCTAGAGATCAGAATCAAAATGTGTGGCGATGGAAAAGCACAGCAGGGAGCATCCGAGGAGTAGGAGAGTTGACGTTTTGGGCATAAGTCCTTCATCAGAGATATGGAGGGGATTGAGGAAGGGAGCTGAGAGATGAATAAGAGGAGGGGTGGAGCTGTCAAGTACTGAGAGTTGAGAAGAAAGAAATTTAATATTCAGAAAATTGACTAATGCCCAGTTTTAATGAGCTTTAAGAAGAATTGAGCTTCGATTGGGTTGCACACTTACTGCATCAGAACTCTTAAATCCTGTCAAGGTGAGTTGAGAGCTTTCTCTGCTTGTTGGGAGGATGCTACATTAAGTTATTTGGATAGTCAACTTTGCATTTAGTCACTTCCCCAAAGCAGAAAACTAAGTATAAATTACATTAATAGGAGGATGACCAATCAGAAGCATATACAGGTATTGTGATGATAGTTAACTGCATAGAGAGAGAGGCACAGGGATTTTAAATAAGGGTTTGTGCTGTAAATTCTACAATCAATATTAGAACAGAGAAGAGAGAATGTGATGATCAAAGAGACACAAAAAAGCAGGATGTAACAAGTAGGTAAATGGGAGCAATATTTTGAAATGTTTTAGTGATTAGGAACCAATGTAAATCACTAAATCACGCAGAAATGGAACTTTGTGTGGAACAGCACAGAATTTCAGACTTACAGAGGATGAATTTGGGAAATTACTGAAGAAGGCGTATGAAAAATATGCGAGAGAAAGTGAGGACTGCAGATGCTGGAGATCAGAGCTGAAAATGTGTTGCTGGAAAAGCGCAGCAGGTCAGGCAGCATCCAAGGAACAGGAGAATCGACGTTTCGGGCATAAGCCCTTCTTCAGGAAAAATATGGTCTAGAGTAAAGGTATAGTCGAGAAAGGATTTTGGCAGCAGTATGAGTGGGGTAGCCATAAAGTTTAGCTGAAGGTGGGCAAGTAACGGTTTCATACCTGCAATACGTTGTCTTGGTCAGACAAGTGGAAGTGTTCTCTGTACGGGCACATGCAGCCTTTGCAAACTGTAGATGAGGAGACTGGCAGTTATAAAGCACAAACCTTTTAATGAATGTAAATACGATTTCTTCCATATTAATGTTCAACTGAGAAATTTTAGCCTATCCATGACTGTTATCCTAGCTGAGGTAATCACAGGAAGTGATGAAGTGGTAGACCAGAGTGCCAGCTATAGATTTGGAAATAGCATATGTAACTCTGCAGAAAATCAGACTGCAAAGAAGGATAGTATAAGTCGTCATTCTGATTGAACACAGGACATGCATGGCAATGTATTATACTTTGATCCATCAAGGGACTTGCATAAACTAGGAAAATTTCCCATTCAATCCTCAATTCATTAATATAAGCTAGGAAAACAGTAAGGCAGAGAGTTGAATCCAAGCACCCAAAACAGTGGAAAGTTTGTGTTAGCCTTCAGCACAAATTCTAGCCAATGTTAGTTGGTCACTTTCTGATACTTCATGGAGGTAGTCTTTCTACAGAATTGTTCCCAGGGTAGGCAATATTGTGTGTGTATGGAGGAGGGTATTATATAAAACTTTCAGCAGAAAAATGGTGACAAACCCTGAGCCAGTAACTTAGTCATACAGCATGGAAACAGACCCTTCTGTCTGAACATAATCACAAACGAAACTATCCCCACCTGCTTACTCATGTATCTCGGCAACTGTTTTTTAAACATTGTAATTGTACTCACATCCACCACTTCCTCAGAGGTTCATTCCACCCGTGAACCACCCTCTGTGTAAAAATTTGCCTCATGTCTTTTTTGAAATCTCGGTCCTCTCGCCTTAAAAATGTGCCCCCAGTCTTAAAATCCCTCATCCGGGGGGGGGGGATTTAAGATGGCGGCGATCTGAGAAGATCACACTGCAGAGCTTCGCATTGCAGCAGGAGCAGGATGGTCCTTTAACCCCCTAATCCAGGTCGTCAGGATTTCTTGGGGCGTTGGAAAGATTGTGGAGCCCCAAGAAACATTTAAAAATTGACTTACCTGTATTTTCAGCTGTCCAGAAATGCCTAAAAAGGGAGGAGGAGCATCCGAGGCCGGGTCTACAGCTCAGCCTGCAGCATCCTCGGAGCCGATTACTCTCCAGGACCGGGTGAACCAGCTCTCGAAATCTCGCGAGGTGCTGGGGAAACAGATTGAAGAGAAACTGGCTCCAGTCTCTCTCATGCTGCAGAAGCATGAGCAGCAGCTGGGAGACCTGGAGAAGAGGACGGATGAGGTGGAGCACAGGGTCACAGTGGTGGAAGCTGATGCCAGTTCATTCAAGGATGGGATCCAAGCCCTGAAGACGCAGGTTCGTAATTTGCATGACCAAGTGGATGATCTTGAAAACAGGGGCAGGAGAAAAAACATTTGGATCATCGGTCTGCCTCAGGGTAAGGAAGGTGAGCGGCCTGTGGAATTTGTTGAAGATTGGCTTCCGAAATTCCTTGACTTGGAGACTGGCATGAGAGGATTGAAGATAGAGAGGGCTCACCGGGTCGCAGTGTGGAGGTCGGGTCTGGGTCAACACCCTCGTCCTTTCCTGGTCCGGTTCCATCATTACCGGGATAAGGAGAGAGTCATGGAGGCTTCCAGACTCCATGGGAAGGATCCAAAAGCCAAAATTTACGAGGGATCTAAGATCATGTTTTTTCAGTGGCAGTGATCCAGAAACGAAAATCGTATGATGGTGTCAAGAGAAGACTGAGGGAGCTTGGGATTTAGTACTCCGAGATATCCAGCAGTGTTTTGGATCACCTTAGATGGATCCATGCATCTCTTTGACACATCGGAGAAGGCAAGAGACTTTATGGACAAACTAACCTAATTTAAACAATTGTAGTATGTATAAATATTGTTGCTTGGGTACACGTTTATCATTCTGTAAAAGAAATGGAGGAAATCCGGTTGGAGCTTTGCTTTTCCCCCTTTTTTTTCCCTCTATTGATAATAATTTGGTTCAAACTATGTCTGGCGGTGGTTAAGATGTACATTTTAAATTTCTAAGTTAGGACATACCAAAGGATGGGTGGGGTATTTATTCCCTTTTTTTATAAAAAAATGTTTTTTTATTCATATTGATATTCTATGGAGTGTTTATTCTTTTTACCTTGTGCTTGTGATGCACCTCTAGCTGGGAGAAGTGAAGGTGGTTGAGATGGTTAGATGCCTATTTATGGGCAGTTTGGGACAGGTAGTTGCCCCCTCCGGGCAGGGGGTGAGTTCCCCTATTCAACGCTATTGGCGCTTTATAGGTTGGTTTGTTTTCTGGTTTTTGGTGTTTTTTATTCTTAATAATTTTGTATGTTTGTTAAATGTAGTGGTTTTAGTTTATGTAGTTTTTTATATTTGGTGGACCATGCGATACTAAGGCTCAGCAATTTGTGGTTTGGGTTCCTCCTCTCTGGAATTTAAATGTAATTGCAGAAGATTATGGCTAATGATTTGATTAAATGGTGTACCTGGAATATCAAGGGAAGTCACTCACCAATTAAGAGGAAGAAGGTACTCTTGAGTCTTAGAAAGGAGAAGGTGGATATTGCTTTGTGACAGGAGACACATTTGGATGACAAGAAGCATCTGAAATTACAGCAGAATGGCTTTGACTGAGTTTATTTTTCATCATTTAATACCAGAAGTAGGGGAGTGGCTTTATTGGTTAGGAAAAATCTTTTTTAAATAAAAGACACATACTGGAGGTTTGTAATTCTTAAAGCCTTGATATGGTAAGAATATGGTATTTTAAATGTTTATTGTCCCCCAGGTCATCCTCTTTAATTCTTGGTAGATGCTTTTTCTAAACTGATATGTCTGAGGTCTCGGCACATCATTATAAGGGGAGATTTTAACTGCCTCATGGACACCACAGTAGACAGGTTGCCTAAAGGTCCCTCGATACCCTCTGCACAAACTAAACAGTTATTGGGTTTGTGTGGAAAATTAGGGTTGGTGGACGTCGGGAGGTGTCTCCACCCTACAGGTAGGGATTTCACGTTTTTCTCCAATCCGCATAGATGTCACACGAGGATTGATGTTTTTCTGACCCCTGTGGTAACCCTGGATCTGGTGGCATCCTGTACGATTGGTAATATTGCCATCTCTGATCATGCTCTAGTGTACCTCATGGTTAAGATTAAGGATGTTACAGTGGATTCAAGGTACTGGCAAATGGACCCCTTTATTCTCATGGACAGTAAGTTTGTGAAGTATTTCTCTAGGGAATTTTGGGCATTCCTAGACATCAACATAGGCTCGGTTGATAGCTCATCTGTTCTCTTGGAAACTGCCAAAGCTTATGTCAGGGGGTTAGTTAGTTCATATTCCACCAGTAGGAAGCGACAGAAGGGTGAGCAGCAACATCTCCTTGAAGCACGGTTGAAGGCAGCCGAGAAGGCCTATTTTGACAGATCCTTGGTCAAACTACAGAGGATTACGGCACTGCGGTCTGCACTAAAGTCCGTACTCACGCAGATGGCAAAGAAGGAGCTGGCTTTTGCAAAGCAAAGGTTATACGAGCATGGTGACAAGCCAGGCAAATACTTAGCCAGAAAGAGAAGTGCCTCACAAACCATTACAGCGATTAGGGAAAGGTCTGGGAACCTAACATGTGATTCTAAAAAGATTAATGTGGTGTTCCAGAGATTCTACTCCAAGTTATTTCAGTCTGAGAATAGAGAGGAGGGGCAGGCCAAAACGGAATCTTTTTTAGAGATCGGAAGCTCCCGGGTGTGACTCCCGAACAACAGTCCTTTCTCAATGCCCCACTATCAGAGCAAGTGCAGAAAGCTGTGAGGCAGCTGCAGAGTGAAAAGGCGCCCGGTCGTGATGGACTTCCCAGTGAATTCTATAAGGAATTTATAAGTATACGGTCAGGCCCAATGCTGAATATATTTAATGATTCATACAGTCATGATTGTCTCCCACCATCTCTGAGAGAGGCCAATATTTCACTTATCCTTAAAAAAAGGGAGGGATCCGGAAGACTGTGCTTCGTATAGGCCCATCTCGCTCTTAAATGTGGACCTTAAGATCCTCTCTAAGGCTCTTGCATTAAGGCTGGAGATTGTGTTACCCTCTATTATTAAAGAGGATCAGACGGGCCTCATAAAGGGTCGCAGATCCTCCAATAACGTTAGGAGGCT
>NC_057726.1:61306793-61321589 GCF_004010195.1 Chiloscyllium plagiosum | reverse complement strand
GGGGCAGGCCAAAATGGAATCCTTTTTTAGAGATCTGAAGCTCCCAGGTGTGACTCCCGAACAACAGTCCTTTCTCAATGCCCCACTATCAGAGCAAATGCAGGAAGCTGTGAGGCAGCTTCAGAGTGGAAAGGTGCCCGGTCCTGATGGATTTCCCAGTGAATGCTATAAGGAATTTATAAGTATACTGTCAGGCCCAATGCTGAATATGTTTAATGATTCATACAGTCATGATTGTCTCCCACCATCTCTGAGAGAGGCCAGTATTTCACTTATCCTTAACAAAGGGAAGGATCTGGAAGACTGTGTTTCATACAGGCCCGTCTCACTCTTAAATGTGGACTTTAAGATCCTCTCTAAGGCTCTCGCGTTAAGACTGGAGACTGTGTTGCCCTCTATTATTAAAGAGGATCAGACGGGCTTCATAAAGGGTTGCAGATCCTCCAATAATGTTAGGAGACTGCTTAACATAATTCAAGCCTGCCAACAGCAGTCAATACAGGGATTGGTGATTTTTTTAGATGCAGAGAAGGCATTTGACCGAGTTGAGTGGCCGTACCTTTTCTATACTCTAGACCGGTTTGGGTCTGGACGAAGTTTTCATAAGATGGGTAAAGGTTCTCTACAGTGTACCTCTCGTGGCGATCATTACCAACGGGGTACGATCAAGCAATTTTAATATTTCTAGGGGCAGCTGGCAGGGCTGTCCCCTTCCACCATTACTTTTTACGTTGGTGATTGAACCGTTGGCAGAGGCTATTCGTGGGGATCTCAATATATCAGCTCCAGAAGTGGGGTCAAAATTAATAAGATCTCGCTATATGCAGACGATGTTCTAATTTTCTTGACAAATCCAGCAGTTTCAGTGCCTTGCCTGATACAATGCATTCACTCGTTTGGCGCTTTTGCAGGGTATAAGATTAATTTTGCTAAATCAGATGCTATGCCAATGGGTGGTCTTACGAAAGAGTTGGCTCTTGAGTGACTATAGATTTCCACTTAGGTGGTCACAGGGGGGTTGTGTATTTGGGCATATTCATTACTCCAGTTCTGGATTGGCTGTTCAAAACCAATTTTACTCAATTATTTGAAAAAATTAAACAAGATCTCCAAAGATGGGAGGCACTTCCAGTCTCATGGTTGGGTCGGATAGCGCTTATTAAGATGAATATTCTCCCTCGTTTGCTATACCCTATACGGATGCTCCCCCTGATTTTCAATAAACAAACACTCAGGAGGCTGAATGGTTGGTTCAGTTCCTTTATCTGGCACCGTAAACAGCCCCTCATTAAATTAGCCAAACTGCAGTTGCCTCAGTTTGGGGGGAGTAGACCTTCTGGACATTAAAAATTACCAATTAAGCTCGCTTTTGACCTACGCGAGTGATTGGGTTTGCGGGGACCCTCTTTCAATATGGCTAGATATCAAAGCCTTCCAGGCAAGGTGCCCCCTTACCAGTTTGCTGTTTTTGGACAAGGTGAGACAGTTAGGGAATATTGCCATAACCCAATAGTCATCAATACTGTTAAAGCATGGAGGGCAATTCGGCAGAGGGAAGGTTATATTGGCAAAACATCTTTGTTTACACCTTTAGTGGGTATGCCGGATTTTCAATCTGGTATGATAGATTTAGGATTTAAACATTGGGCAGCTAGGGGTATATCTTGCCGGGGTGATTTATTTGAGGGAGATGTAATTTTGTCCTTCGATCAGGTTAGTACGGAAGTACGAGCTTTTGTTTTTTTTCAAATTAGGGATTTTATTCAAAAAAAAGGCCACACTTTTGGCTGATCCCTACAAAATCTGACATAGAAAGAGGAGTACTAAGGGCTAAGAGTACACTCTCTGTCAGTACTTTATATTACCAATTGGGGGGTGCCACCTCAGATGAGTCTGATCGACTCTGCAAGATGTGGGAAAGAGAGCTGGGAGTTGAAGTTTCTTCAGAGGCATGGGAGGATATTTGGGAGAATGCAAGGATGATATCAATTTGCAATAGGACCCATGCTTTACAGTTGAAGATTCTCCACAGGGTCCACTTACCCCCAGACCATTTGTCAAAATTTAAACCAGGGGTATCTTCAGCATGTCCCAAGTGCAAGGTCTGCACAGGCACTCTTACCCATTGTCTTTGGTCTTGTGACAGGCTTCAAACATATTGGAGCGCTGTGGTGGGTACAATGGAGAGGATTTTAGGTGTAGGGGTGGAGAAGGACCTTATTTCTCTCCTTTTGGGCCTACCCATTGTATTACCTGCAGACGCGCATAAGAAAAAGCTTTTCAATATTCTTACGTTCTGTGCAAGGAGAATATCTTGCTCGGTTGGATATCCGAAAAACCCCCAGGTCTGTCGGGTTGGCGGAAGATTGTTATGGAGCATATTCCCCTGGATTTTCTCTCAAATATGGTACAACACAAAACTGAGAATTTTTACAAAACATGGCAACCGTTTTTGAAATACCTGGACACAGATTTATCTGCCATACTAACAAGGGCTTTTATATAGCCATAACGATTGTGTTTCTTGAGTCCCACTATCCAGGGAGGAGGAACTGTGAATGTATGAGTGTTTTGTTTGGCTGGGCTGAGTTATTACTATTTATTTGTTTGTTGTTAGGTATTTATTTATTTAGTTAAATAGCTAGTTTAGGTTTTTTTAATTTTATATTTCTCTATATAGGTTTATACATTCATATAGGAGGGTGGGTTGGGGAATTTTTTTATTATTTGGGTTTAGTTTTGTACTGTTTTGAATTGCATTGTTTTGTATTTGTTGTAATATTTAAAAATCTATTTTTTCTGAATAAAAATATATTATTAAAAAAAAATCCCCCATCCTAGGGAAAAAAACAACTACTATTAACTCTATCTATACCTCATTACTTTATAAACTTCTATCAGATTGCCTCTCAACCTCCTACGCTCCAGTAAAAAAAGTCCCAGCCTATCCAGCCTCTCTCTATAACTCAAACTTTTCATACCCGGCAACATCCTGTTAAATCTCTTCTCAACCCTCTCCAGCTTAATAATATCCTTCCTATAACTGGGCGACCAGAACAGGCCTCATGAACATGACTTACCAACTCCTATGCTCAAAAGGACTGAGCAATGAAGTTAAGCGTGCCAAATGCCTTTTTAACCACCCTATCTATGTGTGATACAAACTTCAAAAAATTTTGTACCTGCACCCCTAGGTCCTTCTGCTCTACAACACTACCCAAGGCCCTACCATTAATTGCATAAGCTATACTCTTGTTTGTTCTACCAAAATGCAGTATCTTGCATTTACCCAAATTGAACTCCATCTGCCATTTTTCAGCCCATTGAACCATTTCATCAAGATCCCTTTGTTATCTTAGAAAACCTTCTTCACTGTCTACTTTGCCACCTTCGACTTCTTCCCCTTGCCATCAAAAGGAAGGCCAAGAAAGAAATTATTTTTGTTCCATGTTGATTTTATTACATTCTTAAACATTGTAATTAAGTACATTAATAGTGATAGTGGTTTCACAGCCGTGGTTAAGTATTAGATTAACAGCAACCACAACAAAGGATAAATTGTATGCAAAAAAGTACCTCAACAGCACTACGATTATCACAAAGATCAGAACACGAAACTCACAGCAAACCTTGACCTCTTCATTTTATAATTTTACAAACTGAAGTTGAAGGAAAGAGAGAATAAAAGTATCTACAAAACATTTAATAATGGAGCCTGATTCACTACATCTGCAGTGAATAGAGCAGCTTATTGCACCCTGTAGTACAGAAAGCATAAAGAACATCTAAAACAGTTAGTTAACTAGGAAATGTCTCCACATTTAAACAGCTCAAACTATGATGCTTTCCCATTGCACAAGTTAAACAAATAACTGAATACTATTACATTGGCACAGTCCCTAATATGTACCATGGCAATGATTGGCTGGAGTAATGCAGGACTCATGAAGACCTGCTAACAGGTTGGAGAGGCTCAGGCAACTATCAAAATAAAACTCACAATGATTGCAATCATGCAGGAAAAAATGCTGTAGACAGCCTTTTAATTGTTAGACTAGAAAATCACAGACTGCTACACTGCAAAGGAGTGAAGCAATCTCTACTCTTTTATATCTTAACTGCTTCCATACCAAGAGTAATATCAAGAACTATGTGGGGGAGTACAGCCACATTGTATATTCCATCACCTTTTAGCAAGACACCTCCATAGTGTGTGAGATGTTCTGAGTTACCTGGCCCACACTGTCACTACTATTGGTTTGAGTACAGATTCGTGGACGGTGTCCGTCTACTGAGCTGGCACTGGTCAGTGAGGCTGTACGAGAACGAGCCAACCGAGTCATACTGGCTGATGCCACTGAAAGAGAGGGACAATTCATGTTGTAATTTGGTAAATCCAGTATGTTATGTAAACTCATTTTATTGTTAACAAGTCATCTACATTGAACACAGGAACCTTATGCTGAACATCAGGCAATGAAGGCAGCCAGAAGGAGTTTGTTCAATGGGCCTTAGGAGGCACCCATTGTCATGTTTTCTACAGGCACCCATACCACATTTTACTCTTTGTATAGGGCAAAACACAATTGTGACATGCCATTGCAGCAGTACTTAAAAATGTCATGCATTCAGTTTTTGATGGAGCTTCACAGGTCTGTCATGCGAGTGAATAATGATACTGTTTCACAGTCTTCACGTGCAGATTCAAGCCCAGGACCATAGCAGTATCTCACATACCTTTGCAGAGCAAGAGTCCAGGATTGCAATGTGCATTTTTTAAGCAAGCACATTGACATTTGCATAAAACATTCATTTTCTAATCAGAGTTACTGTTGTTGCACCTCTGAAAACCTTACCTGTAAGCAGTACAATCTCTTTCCTTCCTACCCTACCTCCAATTTGTTTCTTTGTCATTTCATATGGCGAGTGTACAGGAGGTAACCTACTGCCATGTTTTTGCCTCTTATTATCAAGTCACCATGAAGTACAAAGAAAGAGCAAAACTTGATCTTTTCTTGGGTAATAAGTGAGAGCAAGTGCCTGAAGGGATAGTAGGGGAACACTTTGGATCAAGTGATCATAATTCTATTAGTTGCCAGGTTTGGAGAGTTTGAGCTATAGGGGGAGGCTGAATAGGCTGGTCTGGGAAATGAGACTAGATTAATTTAGCATGGTTGAGTTGGACTGAAGGGTCTGTTTCCGTGCTGTATATCTCTGTGACTTTATAACATCCTGGATCCATTGAATCCTTGCCTCTGGGGATGTGCTATACTTCTCGGCACTTTCCATTGACCAGTTAGGAACTGCAGTGATAGAACCTGTGATTCTTCTACCACTGTGCTATCAGGGTAATATGTCAGCACTAGAACTTTTAACCCAAAACGCTCTTCTCTGTTGTTTAGAAAATAGCTGTTGAGTTCACTGTGATTAGTCTCAGGATATTCTTGTGCCTGATCGTGTTGATCGATTCTCAGAAGACTGGTAGAAACAGAAAAGATATAATTTCAATGATTCTGTTAAGATTGTCTCTGTCTCTGGTTGTTGCAACTTAACTTGGAGATAATGTAATAATGTTTATCTTAAAATGTTTGTTAATGTAATGAATATTGTAAGGTGTCTGACAAGCTTTTGAATCATCCTGGCACATTGCTAAAGTACACATTTACTGTAGTAGCTGAGGACAACCCAAACTAGATGGTTCAAACTATAGCTTGTAGTGATATGCATGCCTATATATGGTAGAATCATGTTATCTCAGTGCTCATTAATTTATGCTTCATAGATACTTAATGTCTAAGGGCCAATCTAACAGATTATTACCCTGCAGTTTAACAAAATAGATAACTATAACTAAATAAATAACTATAACTATATGTAACAATTTAATTGTAAATGTCGTGAACAACTAGATCATTAAACAATGCAGTCAGATATTTATTGTAAAACCAATCTCAGCCGCACCTCCTGTCATTGTAAGACTAATCGAGATCATATAACATAGGAGCAGGAATGTGCCATTCATCCTCTCAAGCCTGCTCCAACATTCACATTCCCAGATATTCATGACAACCCTGCACCCCTTTGCTTGTCAAGAATCGATCTTTACCTTCTTGATCCCTTCAGTGGCAGGAGCAAAGATCCACAAATACTTGCAAATTTAAAAAACTCATCTTTGTCTTAAATGGGTGACCCCTTATTTTTAAACAATTACCACTAGTTCTACAATCTTCTACAAAAAGGAATATCCATTCTGCACACTCTGTCAAGATTTCTTGTTCTAAACTGGAGCAAATGCAAACCTAGCTTGTCCAACCTTTACTCAAAAGACAACATGCCTACTCAGATCATTAATCTAGCAAACCTTCTCTGAACTACTTCTAAAACAGTTACATTGTTCCCTCAATAAGGAGACCAATACCATGTACATTACTCCAGATGAGGCCTCACCAATGCCCTTCATAACTGAAGCATATCCACCCTACTTTTGCATTTCATTCTCCTTGAAATAAAACAGTAACATTCTATTAGCTTTATTCATTGCTTGCTGTATCTGTATACGAACATTCTGTGTTTCATGCATGAGGAAACCCAGATCCACCTGTACCTTAAAGCTCTGCAGTTTCTTGCAATTTACATAACACTTTTTTTGAAACTCTTGCCAAAATGCCAAATATTGCATTTTCTCACATTATACTTAATTTGCCTGATCTTTCCCATTCAGTTGTGCATATCAATATCTCTTTGTAGCCTCGCTTACTCTTCACAACTTGCTTTTCTGTCTACACCAACCAATCTTTTGTATCTCTGTGGCAAGCCACTCATTCTAACCTTAAAATGACCAGTTTATGCCTACATTGTTTCCTAGCCAGTCTTCTATCCATACTCCTACACCACATGCCCTTATTTTCTCCAGTAACCTTATCAAATATCTTGTGGAAATTTTAAATACAAAAGATTTACCAGATCCTAATTATCTGTAGAACGTTACTCCTCTCAAAGAACTTCAATAAATTGACCAAATATATTTTCGTTTTAAAAAGTGTTGATTCTGCCTGATTACTTTGAAAGTCTCCAAGTACCATATTTGTAATGTCTTTATTAATAACTTCTAACATATGTCAAGCTAACTGGCCTGTAGTTTCCTCCTTTCCATCTCCCCCCTATTTTCCAATCTCAAGGAATTTTTAAACATTCAAACTAACATATGAACTAACTTGCTAAGTCCTTAGGGTGAAATCTGCAGTACTTTGTGGACTTATCAGATAACAGCACTAACAATTTGCTCAGTACCACTTACCTAGTGATCGTAATTTTATTGATTTACAGCCAAGTCTGGGATGTTTCACTACAGTGAAGATTGTTGTTATAAGACTGTCAAATGGACCTCTCTAACTTCAAATAATGTTGATCTGGTTTTGTGCACCTCCTCTGTGATCCATATGCCCTTGTTTGCAATGATCTTCCTGCACTGCATGCAAAACAAAGCTTTTCACTGTACTTAGGTACATATGACTACAACAAATCAAATCAAAATTTCAGGTCAGTTCATCTTTGTTTTATTAATAATTCACTAAATCCAATTTCTATAATACCAACATTCAGCTCTCTTTAAAATATCTATACAATCTCTTGCTGTTTTTTTTAAAATTAGCCTTCTCTCATACTCTTTTTCTTCTTGCCAAAATGGTAAACTCTTGCAAAAAAAAGAAAATGGCAATATAGAGTGAAATTTTCTAACAAATCAGAGTTTCAGTTTGAAACGTTGGTACACCAGATTTGCCCTGGAGTCTCTGTCTGATATGTTAACCTATCCTTAAGTAACAGTATTATTGCCCTTACAGATTTGTCTCCCTTTTGTAAATAGAACAGCAAGGTGAATGATTAGAAAGTTATTGTTGTTGAAGCGATAGTCACTTTTTGCCTATTAAAAGGAATAATACAGGAGATGAAATTGCCATTTGGCTCATGCCACAATCATCATGACTTTGAGATTTTCAAACCTCAACACTGTCACAGGAAAAGAGGGAAAAATTGTTTTAAAAATAACATTTGGTGTCTGTCATTTTAGAAAAATTCAAACACCACCTGAAAACTGCAGAGGAAATAATCCTGTTGCACTGAACAAAACAAGAGGAAAGAATAATTATAATGGTGATAATATTTTGCTCCCTGATGCCTCAGCTACATCATTATGATTAGACAGACTACTTATTAAATATGTTTATGATGCTTTCTATCTAATAACAATTACTCAATAATTCACTGCACGACCATTTCATTTATTCCTTATTTCCACAAGATCAATTAGGCATAGCTAGATCTAGCACTTCATTCTATTTAAAGAAAAGGTTCTTTGGAACTTAAAAAGCTTAGGTATTCATGACTCACAATACACAGCTATGAGTTAGTTTGAGTTTGGGCCCAATAAAAAGTGATACACATGTTGAGTAAGATGTACGCTAGCTATTACAAGCAGCAGCGAGACAATAAGTGAAGATTACAAATGGAGAAGCACAGCTCATGCAGTGACAAGAGAAAGGGAACGATAGGCTCTAGCGCAAGCAATGTAATTCATGAAGAAACAGGAAACAGGTACCTGCTCCACTACTCATCCGTCTATCCACTAAATATGCAACTGCGCATGAAATAAGGAGGTAGGAAGCACAGATCATTACAATCTACACAAAGGATAAACATAGACTTACATCCATTCAGGAACACATACAAGTACATAAGGCATTATACAAGTGGGACATCTAAATCGCATGCCTGGTCTTACTGAAGCTTTGCAAGTCATCTGGTGCTCTGAGTTGAACCAGAGATGTAGCAAACTGCAGTGATTAGTCTTAACCAGTGCTTCATTGTATTCTGCATTTCACTCAAGTTACTCTGGGGATAACCCAAGCTGGCCTATTCAAATTACCTGTACAAACTCAGGACAGGAAGATATGGCAATTAATATCAGCATTTATTGAAGTAGCAGGATCCACCAGGCCTGACAAACTTATTAAATGCCCGGCCAACATTCCCATGGATCTCAAATACTAAGTCTTTGAAATCAGGGCTGGTTTCTTGTATTAGTCTGAAATTACAATATCACTGCAACATTCACACTTTTAACAAATCAGACACTAATTCCAGGACAACACACCCAGTTTTACAGAAACTTGTCAGTATATAAAATTATTTTCCTTGACTAAACATGACTATTATTTTGACTTTTTACCCTTATCGCCCATTTTCTCTTTTATTTAAATCTTACAAACAGCTGTATCAGTAAATTAGATTTGCCCATCACTTGTATAGGATCCAACACTGCGCATTTCCTGACCTTTGGCTTCCTGCACATCCCCTACACTGACTACCTAAACCATGCTCCTTTCTTTAATCCTGCAGGCTGTTCATTTGTTATCTTTAAAGTCTTAGTTTTTTTTTATTAAAATTAAACCTTCAGTCACTCCCTCCTAAAATTTACCTTTTTTTTTGCTGCTTGCTTAAAAGTGTATGCATTCTGTATTACATGTAAAGTTAATTACAGGAGTCCTGTGGATTTTGTATCATTAGTGCCAGGAAATAGGTGTTGAATATACATCTTGAGTTCATGCATATGCACAACCCAGTCAGACTTACCAGCTATGCAGTGAAAAGTTATTTTTGATGCACTTTGTTTATATTTTCACAATAAATGTGATACAGTTCTCCTATGGCTCAAGGTACATATGTGTAATGTTTGTAAAGACAAGTTACTTTAAATCATTGAGCTAAATTTCACTCTTTATGACATGAATATTTAATATTCTTCGGGCAGAGCACAACACAATATATGGCAAGGAGGAACACATACAGATGTCAGTGGGAATTAGGAAGAAAACTGTTTCCTGGTTTGGATTGTACAAAGGCAGATGATTATCATTGTTGAGAAGTCAATTATAATTCCAGGGCATCACTATGCTCTCCAGTCTACAGCTGCATTAATGACATTCCATTCATCATTAGTTTGCTGATGATTGCACAATGTTCAAAATCATTCTTGACATCCAGGTTTGAACTAGTAGGAGGCAAGTAACATTATGCTGCCTTACAATGATTATCGCAAACAAAAGAGAATATGACTATCTCCCCCTTGACATTCAATGGTATTATCATTCCCAAAATCGCTTACTATCAACTCTATTACCTTAAAAATATCATTGACCACAAACATAACTGGACCTGCCATATAAATACTACATGTGCATGTCAAAAGTTAGGATTTGGCAGCAAGTAACCAATTTCTTGACTCCCCAAAAGACCAACTGCAAGGCACAATTCAGAAGTGTGATGAGATATTTTCTACTTGCCTGGATGAGTACAGTATAGTTCCAACAATAGTTGAGAAGCTCAACCCCATCCAAGACAAAATAGTTTGCACAATTGGCACCCTATCCACCAGCTCAAAACATTCACCCACTCCACTAGCAACACAGTGGCAGCAGTGTGTACCATCTATAAAGATTCGCTGCCATTCCCCAAGATTTCTCCAACAGCGCCTTCCAAACCTAAGCCTCTACCATCTTGATGAACAAAGGTATCAGATGCACAGGAACATAATAGCTACAAGTTCTCTTCCAAGCCACACAACACACTGATTTGGAATTACAGTTCCATCCTTATTATAGGGTCAGATTCCTGGCATTCCCTTCCTAACATCACTGTGGATGTATCTACACCTCATGGATTATAGTAGTTTTCAAAAGACAGCTCACCAACACTTTCTTCTTAAGGTCAATTAGGGATGGGCAGTCAATGTTGGCCTTGCCAGCGATACCCATATTGTATGGAACAATAAAAAAGACAATTGAAAAATTAACCATTATTACAAAAAAAAAATGCTTTTAACAAATTATTAAGAACATATTACTTGAAAGAATCTTAAAAGCAAATTTAAGATTCCTAGCAGGGAAGTGGGTCTAAACAGGCATGGTGAGCCGAATGACCTTCTATGATTCTACCATAATTATTTAAAAGATCAGTAACCTCTATGGAGTATGGCAAGCTCTTATGACATCAATTTGGGATCCATAAGCCAAAACAACAATTTACCGAATGAAGAAATTTCAAATAAGATTGAAATTTTGTAATCTGTCTCACAAACAAGACCACTAGTTGTCACAGAAATTGGCCATTCACCCCATTGAGTCCGCTCTGCTATTCGATGAGATCTGATAATCCTGCCTTTTCCCCATAATCCTTAATTCTCTTACGATTAAAAAAACTATCTCAGCCTTGAAAAAAAACTTAATGACCCCCAGCCTTTACATCTTCTATAGTAAAGAATTTCACAGATTCACTACCCTCAGAAGAAATTACTTCTCATAAACATCCCTTATTCTGAGATTATGGCCCTTGACTCTCCCACAAGGGGAAATAACCTTTCCATATTGACCCTTTCAAATCATTTAGGAACTATTTGTCTATTTGGATAAGTTCACCTCTCATTCTTCTAAACTTCAGTGAGCACAGGCCCAACTTATTCAAGTTCCCCATGTATAACCGTCCCGCCATATGTGGTATCAGCATAATGAACCTTCTCTGGACTGCCACCCATGCCAGTATGTCTTTGTTTTAAATAAATGGCTCAAAACGTCAGTATTACAGCTGTGGTCTGAATACTGCTTTGTATTGTTTTGGCAAAAGCTCTCTAGTTCTATGCTCCATTCTCTTTGAAATAAAGACAAATATTCTATTTGCCTTCCCCAATTACCCACTGTACTTGAATTCTAGCTTTTTGTGATTCATGATTAAGAAATTCCTCCAATTCATCCCCACTGCTCTGCACATCCTCTAGATAAGTAGCAACTGGACGGACCCATAACTGCTTCTCCCCTTCTTTGCTGTGTATTGCTTTATCAAAGCTGAAACTTTCTTGCTGGAACAGCACAGCAGGTCAGGCAGCATCTAGGGAACAGAAGATTCGACGTTTCGGGCACATGCCTTTCTTGCTTTATCATGTAACGTGACACAGCCTTTACTTTTCTCCCCCTGATCTGGAGTCTCACTCAAGTAATTCACTTATCCAAGCTTCTTTGCTACACTATACAGACACTAAACCAGGCCTTTAAGTGCTCAACTTGTGTGGGAGCACTAAAACACCCCCTTGCTGAAAAGCCAAGACCCTGACTTCATATTAGTTTTCATTTAATCCCAGGGAAATTTTCAAATGATCTTGAGCCACGCCAGGCTCATGAGAATGGTTTTCAAATTCTGCTACATTATCAAACATGCAGACTACTAATACCTTGCTGAATGGTTCCCCAAAAGCAGGCATGGGAATCATATGTCAAGTCCACCCCGCCCCCTCTCCGGAACCAGACAGGTGGGGCAAATTCTGCAAAGCCCTACCTATTACCTGGTGGAGTTGTGGTCAGTATAAATGCTGGCTGATATGGGCATGCATTTTGTATATACCAACATGCCCAGCATTAAGACTTTCATGAGTTAGCTACAATAATTCCCTCTGATACTGTTGCAGCACCACCATCTGGTGCATCAGTGTCTGGTCCTCATTTGCTGGGCAGTAAGGAGAATCTCCATTTCTTCATCAGAACCTCATTTTTAATACAATAGAATTCAGGGAGTGCTTCAGTGTGAGCAGTCCGAGTGAGTACTTTTAAGAGTGCGTTAGTTTGCTGGGTCAGCAAGGAAGTTCTACTTATTATTTTTTCTTCTATTTATTATTATTTTTTCCAATGGGCTGAGGAGTGGCAGATAGAGTTTAATTTAAATAAATGTGAGATGCTGCATTTTGGAAAGGTAGATCAGAACAAGACTTAATGTTAAGGTCCTGTGGAGTATTGCTGAACGAAGAGACCTTGGAGTGATGGTTCATAGTTCCTTGAACGTGGAAGCGCAGGTAGAGAGAATAATGAAGAAGCTTTTTGTTATGCTTTCCTTTATTGGACAGAGCACTGACTACAGGAGCTTGGAGGCCATGTTGTGGCTGGACAGGACATTGGTTAGGCCACTTTTAGAATATTGTGTACAGTTCTGATCACCCTCCTATCGGAAGGATATTGTGAAACTTGAAAGGTTTAAGAAAAGATTTACAAGCATGTTGCCAGGGTCGGAGGATTTGAGCTACAGGGAGAGGTTGAATAGGCTTGGGCTGTTTCCCTTGGAGCACCAGAGGCTGAGGGGTGACCTTATAGAGGTTTATAAAATCATGAGGGGCATGGAAAGGGTAAATAGAAAAGACCCTGGGGTGGGGGAATCCAAAACAAGAGGGCATAGGTTTAGGGTGAAAGGGGAAAAAATTTAAGAGGGACCTAAGGGGCAATGTTTTCACACCGCGGGTGGTGAATGTAAGGGATGAGCTGCCAGAGGAAGAGGTAGATGCTGGTACAATTACAACATTTTAAAGCCATCTGGATGAGTATATATGAAGGGTTTAGAAGGAAATGGGCCAAGTGCTGGCAAATGGGATTAGGATAGGTTGGGATGTCTGGTCGGCATGGACGAGTTGGACTGAAGTGTCTGTTTCTGTACTGTACATCTCTATGACTCTATTTGTTGCATTTTCTAGACTAGAATAAAGAAAGATTTCAGAGAACAAGATCAGAGACTCTTGTTGCAGTGCCACCTCAGCCTCCACAGGCTGAGCTGATCCAGCCATAAACCAGGTGGTCAGAGTCAGGGAAAATGCCAGGCACTTTCTCCTAAAACTGTTCAACCTCAATGACTTCAACAGGCTTCTCAGAGACCCTGGGAATGCTATTTGATCCCAACAGGTCATTGCCAGGGAGCAGATCGAACCAGTCCACAGACAAACTAGGTATGACTTCTATGGTCACTGGTTCTGACAAAATGTCACACTGGTTTTAACTGCTAGTTTTGACATAATGTCAGACTCCAGATGTACCTAGTAAAAGGGGATGGGCATGCACCCTCCTTCAATCCCTTTCACTTACTGTGCTGTCTGGTGGGGAACTCCTTCTCCCAGCAGTAGAGTTTTGCTCACCCTCTATTCCCTCAATATGAACATAGGCTTATTCACTTCAGCCTGGGGAAAGGTGGCTACCCTTTCTTTGGATACAAAATTCTGGTAACTTTCAGGAATTAGTTTGTCCTCATCTGTATTCTCAGGAGTGCATTTGCCGGAATCCACAACTGCAATTAGAGCCAAAATCTGGTCTGCTATGCTCTGACTGAATATCAGTCTCCGCACAGTGACCCAATAAATGTCACTGGTTTTCCCACAGACACTAGCAATTAGCCCACTCATGCCTTACCTTTCAGCTGTTAAAACATGCAGGTTTCTTAGCCTCGCCTTTCATCTCAGCACCACCCTTTCTGTCCCGAGAAGATCTCCCAGTATTTCCCTCTCTTCCATGGGTTTCCTATCACTCTCTCCAAGTCTATCTTTCCAGTTGGTTGGACGTGACTAGGGACAAAGTTTCTTCTGGAACAGGCATTTGTGAATCAGATCAATATAATTCACCAGCATGGCTGTCACCCTTAAGGAGAAAGTGAGGTCTGCAGATGCTGGAGATCAAAGTTGAAACTTTATTGCTGGAACAGCACAGCAGGTCAGGCAGCATCCAGGGAACAGGAGATTCGACGTTTCGGGCACAGGCCCTTCCTCAGGAATGAGCAGAGAGTGTTCAGCAGGAGAAGATAAAAGGTAGGGAGGAGGGACTTGGAGGAGGGGCGTTGGAAATGTGATAGGTGGAAAGAGGTCAAGGTGAGGGTGATAGGTCGGAGTAGGATGGAGGCGGAGAGGTCAAGAAGAAGACTGCAGGTCAGGAAGGCGGTGCCGGG
>NC_057726.1:61299818-61304871 GCF_004010195.1 Chiloscyllium plagiosum | reverse complement strand
TTTTGGGCAGGAGGTAGAAGCGGGCGGTGCGGGGTTGTGGGACTATGAGGTTGGAGGCGGTGGATGGGAGGTCCCCTGAGGTGATGAGGTTATGGATGGTCTGGGAGATGATGGTTTGGTGGTGGGGGATGGGGTCATGGTCAAAGGGATGGTAGGAGGAGGTATCTGCGAGCTGGCGTTTGGCCTCAGCGGTGTAATGGTCAGTGCGCCAAACTACTACTGCGCCTCCCTTGTCAGCTGGTTTGATGGTGAGGTTGGGGTTGGAACGGAGGGAGTGGAGGGCTGCGCGTTCCGAGGGTGAGAGGTTGGAGTGGGTGGGAGGGGTGGGGGAGTTCAGGTAGCGGTTAATATCGCGGCGGCAGTTTGCTATGAAGAGGTCGAGGGCAGGTAGGAGGCCAGCACGGGGTGTCCATGTGGACGGGGTGTGTTGGAGGTGGGAGAAGGGGTCGTCAGAGGGTGGGCGAGAGTCTTGATTGAAGAAGGCACGGAGGCGAAGGCGGCGGAAGAATTCACCTTAACACAATCACTTTTTGTTTCTCAAGATGTAATTTTACTGGGAGAGAGATGAAGTCTTTAAACTCCTTTCAGGCGAATTATTTCATGGAGATTTTGTAAATGGCTTCCATCTCAAGTGCCTGTACCCACTGGTCAAAAGCAAGCCACCTAACCTTTTCAGGTACTTTCAGTCTAGTCTGGTAATTTCCCAAGGATTCAGAATTTTTGACAGCACATCTCTAGCATTAACCGATACACAATTAAGATAGCCTTTTTTTAAAAAAAGTGCCCTGTAACCAATGGTACTTTCCACAGGCAAGAATAAACTTTGTGTTCTTTCCAAAAGCTTATTCTGCAATTACGAGGATCAATGTTAGACTGGTCGCTTAAACTGTTGCGCCACCCATTTCAAGACAGTATTTACTTCTGTTCCTCAAATTTAGGAATTAAATGAGCAAACCTTAAGTCTGAACCAATAGTACCTTCATGGGACACAGTTAGGTCCTGGTCCTCAGCATGGGCTGTCTTAGCTCAAACTCCTGCAGAATTTCCTGACACTCTACATCTTCCCTCTTTGCTCCATCTCCTTCTCATGCCTTCTCTTTTTCTTGAAAATCTAATTTCTGCTGCTTCAATCTCACAACTCTATCCATATTATTGTCATCAATTTGCACCTGTAAACCACTGGTCACCTCTTTTAAAATTTTAGGCTTTCTGCCTTTTGGGCAAAATTCTAATCTCAAGTGCCTTTCTAAATGTTTTTAACTATCTTCAGAAATAACTTCTCCTAATTCTGCTAGAAAGGTGTCAACATCAAATGTGGATATTTCTATGCTGGAGCAGTACAATCTCAAGAAAACCTTATGCAAATTTTCCTTTAAAATTGGTTTCAAAATGACAATTCACCCACTCCAATTTTTAGTTTTGTCTGTGGATTCAATTCACAGCAACAGGCTCCAAGATTTCCCAATGTGTTCCAGATATGTTACCCCAAACCATTAAACTATCAGTGGAGGATGGATGAACTGGCTCCCCTTCTTTATTCACCTACCCCTCGGACAGTTGCCACAACATTAATTTGGAAAGAATCCTTTGTGTTTCTCCTAAACCAAATGCTTTAAAATTTGAATCAGGCTTTCTCAAGTTATCAAATAATGAATTACTTGTAAACACAAAAATTAATAATGCAACATATACATAGATTATAAATAAAAGTGTAAAAAGAGGCAAAAGTTTAAAAAGCAAATATACAGATCAGTCTGTGAATTGTTTGTATAGAGTAGATAACTGAACATTATAGCTATAGCAATGGAAATTACTGGTGGCTTTGACAGTGATAGCTAAACAGTCAAAATTGAGATTTCTTTTTGGCCAGTTGAGGTTCTAATGGCAGGATTTGATTTCCTTTTAAATTAATTTGCAACAGAGGGGATTTTCTATTTGTCTCAATAAGAGAGGGTTTTCTATTCGTCTGGCTGCTAGCTAGCTGATTTCTAGAAGTCAAGAGTGACAGAGGTTCTTTATCTGCAACACAGGGCTAACTATGAGATAGTTCTTCTACTATAACCTTCACAGAAGTCTAACACTCAACCCAGGCTGGTGCATATGAGACTGTTCAGTTCAACTAGCCCACTCCATTATGGGTGACGCTGGCTTTTTAAATATATAGTCCTTATGTATTTTTCAAAGTGAAAAACACAAACTGTCCGCAGTTTGTATGTAATGTGCAGGGATTTGGTTTGCTGATGAGCACGAGGTTGTCAGTCCCTCATTATTTTTGTAGTCACAAAAGACCACAGTCCAGTCTGAAGCTTCTTTGACATTTTAGGTGTTAATTAAATCATTCGCTTTCTGGATTTACAATTAATTTACATTCACAACTACCTTTTAATATATTAGGCATCTTAAAAATGACATTTTGGAATTAATAGTTGAGAGCATTCATAGTATGTCCTGTCTTGACCCATGGTCATGATACTTTACCAGATTTTTAAGCTAACATATTAAAGAGCTATTAGTGCAGACTCATGAATGAATTTATACTCATGGACAATTTATGTGACAAAATAATCCTTTTAAAATGTAGCATTTCATCTTAAATTTGATTTCTGCTGTTAATTTGAAAATCACAAGTTTCAAGTATTTCAGCACAAAATTCTACTCAGTCACTATGAGATTAAGACACATTCCATTGATAGGTGTGAAGGCTTGGTCAGAAGGTTGATCCTTCAGCTGTAGAAACACACCTTTCAGATACAGATATTTGACACATAACCAGATAGTTATGATAAGTTTACATTTAGGTGAGCATAATAGTCAACAGACACAAAAGAAAATACAGAGCCAAAGGCATACTAATGCACACCATGTTAACACAGAGAGTCTGCATTTTGTGTGATGAACTGGTGGTTTGAATAATCACAAACTAGTAGATGAGATATTCTGTTCACCTGCTCCCCATTTATCACCCTTACATTTTCTCCCACTGTTTTCATTCCTGAAAATCATCCTTCACACCAACAAAATTTGCAACATAAGATCTCAATGATGAAAACATGGGGTTTTAGTAAATCTCAAAAATCTCACTGACAGTAACCCCTGGGTGAATGCAGTCTGGCTGTGAGAATAACCCCCAGGTATATAGAGTCTAGCTAAGAATAATCCCCTGGGTGAATACAGTCTGGCTGAGAGTAACCCCCCTTGGTGAGCACCATTTGACTTGAGTTAACATCAAGATATAAAAATTTCATGCAGTATGACTTGTGTACTCTGTCTAAATTTAGATATTTTCTTTGTAAATAAAGCTGAAAAAAGGATGAAAAACAACAGTTCACACTCAGTCACAGGTAAAAAGCCTAGCTATGTGTCTTTTTTTTATACTTACTGTAGCCCATGCCCTGCAGAAAGTACTTGAATGCCTCTGTTAGTTTCCCAGGCTGTTGGAACAAAACATACAAACTGAAAACTAAGACTGCAGGCATTCTACACAAGATTATAAATAAAGTACAAACTCAATTGTAGCAAGGCATCTTATAAATGTTTCACACATTGTGTATGGGAAATCATGGCTCATGAACTTAGTTGAGTTTTTTGAAGAAATAACGAAGAGGACTGGTGAGGGCAGAGCGGTGGATGCGATCTATATGGACTTCAGTAAGACATTCGACAAAGTTCCTCATGGTTGACTGGTTAGCAAGGTTAGATCTCATGGAGCAGAGGGGGAAACTAGCCATTTGGATACAGAACTGGTTCAAAGCTAGAAGACAGAGGGTAGTGGTGGAGGTTTGCTTTTCAGACCGGAGGCCTGTGACCAGTGGTGTGCCGCAAGAATTAGTGCTGGGTCCACTGCTTTTTGTCATTTGTATAAATTATTTAGATGTGAACATAGGAGGTATAGTTAGTAAGTTTGCAGGTGACACCAAAATTGGAGGTGTAGTGGACAGCGAAGAAGGTTACCTCAGAGTACAATGGGATCTTGATCAGATGGGCTAATGGGTTGAGATGTGGCAGATGAAGTTTAATTTAGATAAATGTGAGATACTGCATTTTGGAAAAGCAAATCAGAGCAGGACTTATACACTTAATGATAAATATTGCTGAACAAAGAGGCTTAGGAATGCAGGTTCACAGTTCCTTGAAAGTAGTGTCGCAGGTAGCGTTTGGTATGCTTTCCTTTATTGGTCAGAGCATTGAGTATGGGAGTTGGAAGGTCATGTTGCAGCTGTACAGGACATTGGTTAGGCCAGTTTTGGAATGTTGAGCACAATTCTGGTCTCCTTCCTAATGGAAGGATGCTGTAAAACTTGAAAGGGTTCAGTAAAAATTTACAAGAATATTGCCAGGGTTGCATGATTTGAGCTATAAGGAGAGGCTGAATAGGCTGGGCTGTTTTCCCTGGAGCATTAGAGGCAGAGGGGTGACCTTATAGAGTTTATAGAATCATGAGGGGCATAGATAGGATAAACAGTCAAGATCTTTTCCCTGAGGTGGGAGAATCCAGAATTGGAGGGTATAGGCTGAGGGTGAGAGGGGGAAAAATATAAAAAGGGACCTAAGAGGCAACTTTTTCACGCAGAGGGTGGTACGTGTGTGGAATGAGCTGCCAGAAGTTGTGGTGGAGGCTGGTACAATTACAACATTTAAAAGGCATTTGGATGGGTATATGAATAGAAGGGGGAGGGATATAGGCCAAGTGGTGGCAGGTAGGACTAGATTGAGTTGGGAATATCGCTGGCATTGACAAGTTGGACCGAACATTCTGTTTCTGTGCTGTACATCTCTATGAATCTATTTGAGAACAGGGAGTGTTGTTTCAGAAAAACACAACTGACATTCGTAGCAGCATAATCAGCAATGAACTGAATGACCAATTGCTGGAAATGTGTTGCTGGAAAAGCGCAGCAGGTCAGGCAGCATCCAGGGAACAGGAGAATCGACATTTCGGGCTCTTCTTCAGGAATGAGGAAAGTTTGTCCAGCAGGCTAAGATAAAAGGTAGGGAGGAGGGACTTGGGGGAGGGGCGTCGGAAATGTGATAGGTGGAAAGAGGTCAAGGTGAG
>NC_057726.1:61246714-61299182 GCF_004010195.1 Chiloscyllium plagiosum | reverse complement strand
CTGACCTATCACTCTCACCTTGACCTCTTTCCACCTATCGCATTTCCGATGCCCCTCCCCAAGTCCCTCCTCCCTACCTTTTATCTTAGCCTGCTGGACAAACTTTCCTCATTCCTGAAGAAGGGCTTATGCCCGAAACGTCGATTCTCCTGTTCCCTGGATGCTGCCTGACCTGCTGCGCTTTTCCACCAACACATTTCCAGCTCTGATCTCCAGCATCTGCAGACCTCACTTTCTCCTGAATGACCAATTGGCCTGCTTCTTACAGATGAATGAGGAATATTAGCCAGAATTTTGGAAATATTCCCTGATATTTTACAAATTATGCTATTTCTCAAAATTTGTTACCTGTCTGAATCATTGAAATAAAGGTTCAAACAGACCTTAATTTAATTGTGCAAAATGGCAAATTCAAACTGCTCTGAGTTATGGCCAAACATTTCTTCCTATCTTCTCCTACACCATTGTAATTCAAGTAGAAATTTGGTTTGCTTCTGGAATTCTTAATTCTAGGAGCTTGGACCATAGTCTTTTGGCCTGAGCAAAAAGCTTCCACCTAGTTCAAGCTGGAAAGTTGAATAAAGACAGCCCTGTCTTTATGAGAATCCAGACAGTTTGTCTGTTACTCACCTGTGTAATCTGTGGCAGACCACCAGAATCAGCCATCTGAAAAATAAAACAAATGAGAACAAGAGGGAGAAGTTACAGCTTTTTTCAATAACATTTCTGTAATAGCTGAATGATCATTATTGATTATTGCCCACAGCTCTCACAAACTTCCAGGTATGGACTTGACCTTCTGGGCAAAACCTCTATGATTTAATGCTCTAGGAATTCTTTCAACATATTCCACCTATTTCATTTGAGTAACCAAGACCCAGAACAATGATCCATCATTTTCCATCACATAACAAGGTTGCTCATCTATTGATCTTATTTACTTGGGTTTGTTGGGTAAGTCTAACACTGGATCTCAACTGATTTGGATGGATCTTTCATGAATATGTTGGTCTTTAGTAATATGCCCCATGGCACTTTAGCTCCATTGCATCAATGGTCCATTTCAAGGTTAAATGAGTTTTCCAAGGCAGCCTGGGCTGATTGTGAGAATAATAGGGTTAAAGAATGATTGCAGTTTAGATCTGTTGGGTAATTATCCAATGGTAATTTATTGGGCAAGGGACCCAGCACTGAGCTTTGTCAACTGTCAACTTGTGCCTGTGAACTTATTAAATGAATATCCCATATTCAGCATGAGAATGTAACATGATTATTTAGCCATGTTTAATGAGTGATGCTTAGAATTGCCTAGATCTGCTGAAGCAATGAAAGCTCATCATTGTGTAGCTCTTGGGGTGAACAAAGCATACATTTCCTGGATCTGTCGAATGAGTAAAACTCATGATTGTGTGATTCAGTGGAATTAATGAGGGTCAGACTGAAGTGTTTAGTCCTGAAAGACTAATGGACTTACCACAGAAAGATAAGAAAATAAAAGATATATATGTTAATGCATACTCAGAAAAGGAGTCAGAGAATATTTCTGAGGGTTATCTTAAAGATTGAATCCTAAGACGAAAATGAAGACTACGGCAGGTTAGTGCAGGGGAGAAATGGGCGATGTACGCCAAATTGTGTTGCCAGTAGCATACACAGGAAGTGTTATAGGTAGCACATGAACCACCTATAGGAGGTCACCTAGGGGTACGAAAGACTCAGGCTAAGGTACAAAAGTATTTCAATTGGCCTGGAATGCATATGGAAGTGGTTATATTTTGCCGTATGTGTCATACATGCTAAATGGTAGGTAAGCCACAGGCAGTAATAAAACAAACACCTTGGTTGCCAATTCCTGCTTTCGAAGAACCTTTCATACAGGTTATGATTGATTGTGTAGGTCCCCTCTCGAAAACTAAAAGTGGGAACCCATGCTTGCTAACCATAATGGCTGTGTCTACCGGATTTCTGGAGGCAATTCCATTACGGTGTATTAAGGCAAAAAAGTGTGGTAGAGAAGTTAGTAGCTTTCTTCACGCGTTATGGGCTACCCAGAGACCAAGGGTATAATTTTACTGCTAGGCTGTTTAAGGAAGTCATGGATAGCTTGGGTATACAGCAATTTAAATCAAGTGGGTATCATCCTGAATCCCAGGGAGCTTTAGAAAGTTGGCCTCAGACCCTGAAGACCCTGTTAACAGCATACTGTTAGGATTACCCGAAGGATTGGGATAAAGGTATCCCATTCGTATTGTTTGCCATTAGAGATGCCCCAAACGAACCTACTCAGTTTACTCTCTTTGAAATAATATTTGGACAAGAAATGAGAGGGCCTTTGAAATTAATTAAAGAGAAATTGACAGCATCTAAGTTGGAGATCTCACACTTGGATTATGTATTGGAGGTGAGGCAGAAATTAAATCGGACAGTGAGTTAGCTAAACAGCATCTAAAAAGGGCATAGTATAGAATGAAGCAGGCGCCAGATAAAAACTCTGAAATTCGGGCATTTTCCCATGGGGATAACATATTAGTATTGTTACCAGTAGGAGGAGATCCCTTCAAAACCAGGTTTAGTGGTCCCTATCAAATTGGGAAAAAGTTGAGTCAGGTAACTAGCTGGTAAAGATGTTGGATAGAAAAAAAAACTATTAGGTATGTCATGTGAATATGGTGAAACCTTATTATACTAAAGACAGGGAACTGGAGAAACAGGTGTTAGTTACTGCCCCGCAGAGTGAGGAATCAAATCCAGATGTTATGGAATTTGATGTGCCTCAAAATACGTTAAACAATGAGGAAGTCCTTGAGGAGTGGGATAGGTTAGTAAATTACCTGCCTCAGGTGCAAAGAAGACAGGCAGGAGGTTGGAAGAACACAGCAGGCCAGGCAGCATCAGGAGGTGGAGAAGTTGATGTTTCGTGTGTAACCTTTCTTCAGGACTGGGGATGGATGTAGGGGGAACTGCAGATAAAGTGGGTGGTGGGGACAGGGCGGTGAACTGGGGATAGGTGAAGACAGGTAGAGGGTACCATCTTGTTGGTCAGTGGGAGGTCTGAATCCGGTTGGTGGCCGGGAGGAGTGGAATGGAAGGGGAGGGGCTGGGAAGGGACGTTATTTGAAATTGGTGAACGCAATGTTGAGTCTCCCAGGCTGTAGGCTGCCTAGGCGCAAGCTGAGGTGTTGCTCCTCCAATTTGAGCTGTGGTTCGGTGCTCGGTGAACTGTTCCCTAAGTTTATGTTCGGTCTCCCCGATGTAAAGAAAACCACACTGGGAGCACCTGATGCAGTAGCAGTAAACGAGGTTGGAAGAGAGGCAGGTGAACCTCTGTCTCACCTGGAAGGACTCTTTGGGGCCCTAGATGGAGGTGAAGGGGATGGTGTTCTAGCAGGTTTTACATTTTTCTGGTTGCAGGGGAAGGTACTTGGGCAGGGAGGGTCATCGGTGGGGAGAGTGGCCTAAACAAGGGACTGTTGAAGGGAATGGTCCTTGCAGAAGGCAGAGGGGGTAGGTTGGGGGAGGACATTCTTAGTGGTGGGGTCTAGTTGGAGTTGGCGGAAGTGTTTAAGGATGATGCATTAGATGCGGAGACTGGTGGGTTAGTAAGTGAGGACTGGGGATTCTGTTTTTATTGCGTTGTGGGGGGGGCGGTTAGAGCAGTGGAGCGGGGAATGGAGTCAGTGCGGTGGAGGGCTGCCTGGATGACAGGGGGAGGAAAAGCACGTTGTTCAAAATAAGTTGGGAAGTTTGGGAGTGGAATTTTGTTTAAAATTACTTACAGTGTGGAAACAGACCCTTCGGCCCAACAAGTCCACACCGACCCTCCACAGAGCAACCCACCCAGACCCATTCCCCTATATTTACCCCTTCAACTAACACTATGGGCAATTTAGCATGGCCAATTCACCTGACTTGCACGTTTTAAAACTGTGGGAGGAAACTGGAGCACCCGGAGGAAACCCACACAGACACGGGGAGAATGTGCAAACTCCACACAGACAGTTGCCTGAGACGGGAATTGAACCCGGGACTCTGGCGCTATGAGACAGCAGTGCAAACCACTGTGACACCATGCCGCCCATCTCCTTATCCGAGCAGATGCAATGGAGGTGGAGGAATTGGGAGAATGGGATGAAGTTCTTGCAGGATACTGGATGGGAGATGTAGTCCAGGTAGTTATGGGAGCCTGTAGGTTCGTAAAAAAAGTCCGTCTGGAGATGGAAATTGTGAGTCAAGAAAGGGGAGAGAGGTGTCCGAGATGGACCAAGTGAATTTGAGGGTGGGGTGGAAGTTGTGGGCGAAGTCAATGAACTGCTCCAGTTCAGCCTGGGTGCAGGAGACTGTACCGATGTAGTCATCAATATAACAGCAGAAAAGGTGGGGCACAGTGCCTGTGTAGGAACTGAAGAGGGACTGCTCGATATAGCCAACAAAAAGGCAGGCGTAGCTGGGGCCCATTGGGTACCAATGGCCACTCCCTTCATTTGGATGAAATGGGAGGATTTGAAGAAAATGTTATTGATGATGAGGACCAATCAGGAGCAAAGAATGCAGCTGAAAGGTTTGTTATAACAGTATGAGGACATCTGCAGGAGTAAGATGCGAAGGACTAACGCTATTGTGCGTGAGGTAGACGTAGGGAATGCTGTTCCAATAAAACAACACATCTACAGGCTTAATCCTTTCAAAGCCAGACAGGTCCAGAAGGAAGTGGATGCGATCTTCAATGAAGATATCATTGAACCGAGTCAGAGCTAGTGGAGATTGCCGATCGTGTTAGTTCCCAAACCTGATGGGACTCAATAATGTTGTGCGGACTATTTGTTGTGAAGGTCAACACCTAACAAAATTTGTCTCATACCGAATATCCAGATTGGAGGACTGTACAGAGAAAGTTGGACATGCCAGTTAAATCATAAAGTTGGACTTACTGTGTGGTTATTGGCAGGTAACTTTATCAGAGAAAGCAAAATAAATTTTTGTGTTTGTAACCCCAAATGGGCTATATCAATTCAGAGTGATGGCCTTTAAAACAAAGAACACATCTGCCACATTCCAAAGACTCATGAACAGAGTTCTGGCTGGGTTAACAAACTGTGCAGTGTATCTGGATGATGTAGTGAACTTTAGTGAGTCCTGGAAAGATCACATAGTACAGTTGGCAGAGCTCTTTGAACGATTAAGAGAAGCAAAACTGGTAATAAACTTAAAGAAAACAGCATTTGTGAAAGCAGAAGTGGCGTTCTTTGGGGCATAGAAGGTTGACTCCAAGAAACGCAAAGATGAAGGCCATCGAGAAATTTCCACAACTAACCTCGAAGGAAAAGGGGCTTCGATTTTTGGGTCTAAGCAGATTCTACCGAAAGTTTGTTCCAAACTTCAGCAGCGTTGTGGCACCGTTAAAAGATTTGTTGAAGAACACCACAAAATTTCAGTGGACTGAACAATGCCAGGAGTCATTCAACCATTTAAAAGCAATATTAACCACTGCACTAGTTTTAGCTACACCAAACGTTTTGAAGCCTTCAAGTTTGCAATCAATGCTAGTGACATATGAGTTGGAGCTGTATTGCTACAGGAAGGTAATGGAATTGAACTGCCAGTTGGTTACTTTTCAAAGAAACTCAACACCTACCAGAGAAAATATGATCAAAAAGGAATTATTGAATTTGTTACTGGCCTTACAATATTTTAGTGTTTATGTCATGAACAATAGGTCGGAGATGGTTGTGTACACAGATCACAATCCTCTTACATTCTTGGAAAGATTTAAAGACAAGAATATGAGACTATTTCATTGGAGTTTTATGTTACAGACTTTTAATTTACAAATCGTACATCTTGAGGGTCGGAAGAATGTGATAGCAGGTGCATTATCGTGGATTTAACGGATAAATTATAGCTAATATTGAACAGATACCAATGTTTCTATGTATGTATGTGTGCAGACGTTAATATGGACTGAGATTATTATTCTATGTCTTTCATGGTAATGGGATTAAGAAATAGAAAAAATATGAAGCCATCTTTTCATTGTGATAGTTCATTTTTTCTTAAGGGGGGTGTAATGAAGTTAAAGGTGTGTACTCTACCTTTAAGGGAGAGTGAAAGCTGACAAGCACCTGTCATGTGACTGACTAACAGGCACAGAGTGTACTAGAGAATTGATGATGTAACCTTAAGATGTAACCTTTGGCTGTAACCTAGATACTGTAATTGTTTTCACAGCAGTTCGAATTTAACCAATCAATCAATTTAAATTATGCCCCAAGATACCAAAACCCAATCAAATTTGAATGTTACTGTCTTGACAATGTCAAACCAATGAGATGATCCAATGACTGGGGTATAAAAAGCAGGCATTTTGGACAGTTAGCCAGAAAGAGCACCACCTGCCATTGTCAGATTGCCCGAAAATACACTCTGTCAAAGGTACCTTTTTCATATGCAAAATCTGTGTAGCAGAAGACCAAAGATGACCCAGGGAGATCTACAAACAGAGGAAGATTGACTCTGGAGACGACAGCTGCTGTCTGGTTTTGAAAACCGAGTCGCTGTAAATTTAATAAGGACTTTATTGGATCAGCACATTGTTACAGAGTGGGAGGCAGATAACAAACCTTTAAGATAAAGGAGGCTTAGAGTTATAAGTAGTTGTTGTTTAATGTTCACATTAGAGTTAAAGAATAAAATTGATATTTTTTGTTAAATAATGGAATTTGAATAGTTCTCTGATACTCATATTTAACAGATTACGAGGTAACGTGAGCTTTTCTGTGTGTTTAGTTTAATTGACAGAAGAGTTTACCGCTGTTTTGTATCAAATATCTAAAAGAAAAGGCCACAGGTCACCTCTTCCTGCCTTGTCCAATTGCTTGGTACATCAAAGATCAGTCAGTAAATGCTACCTTACTAATCTGGGCTAATATAAGTTAATTGTTAAGACATTGCTCAATTATTTTGTTTATTTTAATTAACTTGCTCTGACACATTATAACAGCTCCAGGGCAACTGGAACATTTATATGCAATTAACTGTTTAAGATTACAGCTAGTCCAGGCATTCTATACCTTAAGGAAAGTTGTCTGAGTTGGGTCCAGCTTGGAGTTACATTCCACCTGTGATTGAAAGAGCAGCATTAGTATGAAACCATGATGAATGATAAAATATCTAACAGATTATGAGCACTAATTCCATTTCCCAAAAGAGGGAATGTGTGCTACGATATTGTACATATATTCATGAAGATTTCCTCTGCTCAGTATTTCAGTTTCAAAACAAAGACATATTTGCAGCTTTGTCAGAAATGTTTCTTGGAGGAACTTCAACTGTACAAGTACCCGCCCGTCATCATGTATGTACCATGCCACTATTCACATCAACCAGGACACTCCTTCCTTCACTGTCAATTGTGTTACAATTGCTCTCTGGATTATGGGTCAATTAAATACGTGTAAGTGGCATGCAGTTGTTGCAAGTATTAGACTAACATCTTATGACACTTTCCTTCTCCAAATTTTGCCATTCCTTTGCTGATAAAATGCTTATTATTTCATCTCAGAGAGATCTCAGCTATTGATCCATGTTGGACTAAGGGTATTTAGAATATCAGATACAAGCTTCAATCCAATTTGGTAATACTTGTAGGAAATCTAAAGGCACTAGTGGATAACCTAATGCATTGACAATCAGAGTAAGACATATCAACCTAGCAAAACAATGTCATGCATAACCCACAATATATGTAGCTATGAAAAAGGCACATAAGGAGCATTGTTCAGATTTTTACTGGGCAGACAAAGAGAGATAGAATCCAAACAACATTCCTTCTAAGATCTGTGGCCACGCATACCAAATCAGCATGCCAATGCATGACTTCTAGTTTCAAAAGCTGATGCAGCATACAGATCTCAATGATTTGCACAGTGAAAACAAAATTAGAGGGAAAATTTAACCCATGGCAGAAAAATGAGGACTACTCCCTTGTTATTGCAGTGTTCCTGAATGTTGCAAGCTTCTTACAAATAGCAATGCTTTCTCTTGCTTCAAGGAGATGAATGTATAGAAAATACCCTTCCCAGCCACTGGATGTGATGCAGATTCACTGCTTATACTCACCACACCTTCCTCTGCTGGGGAATTGTCCCCCACAACCAGCATCACTGGACACCTAAAATGAAACAGACCATCAGCCTGCGTTCTTGTGCCTGCAAATTCAGTCAAAGCATGGCATCATTTAATACCTCATATCTGAGGTCATTGTTCATCAAAAGGTAAAGGAGAACATTTCAATGGAATCACAGTAATGAAGTGAGAGCTCCCACTCACATTTAGCACGCTTTCCCTACTGCAAATTGCAAACAAAGTGAGACTGTGAACTAGCTCAGACACAGGGAACAAAGAAAAGAGGGTCATATACATTGTTACAGAGTTGGACATGTTCAACTAGGAGAAAGTGAGGACTGGAGATCAGAATCGAAGAGTGTGGTGCTGGAAAAGCACAGCTGGTCAGGCAGCAACCGAAGAACAGGAGAATCCTGATGAAGGGCTTATGCTTGAAACGTCGATTCTTCTGCTCCTGGGATTCTGCCTGACCAGCTGCACTTTTCCAGCACCACACTCTTCGACACAGAGTTGGATATGTAAGGAAACACTCGCATCCAGGCTTTTAGTGTAGAATAGTTGCACCAAATGAAAAATAAAGATAAACAAAAGTAAGAGACTCACTCCCTAAAAGCTTTCGTGCATTCATTGACAATGCTCACTATTCCCAGCCCATAACCAATGCACTACTGTGATTGGCTGATCATATATCATTATGAACAAATGTGTTTTTGAGAGCTTACCAACTCTGATCTTCATTGTAAGGAGAGTTTCACAAGGAATTTACTTGCTTTCTCAAGGCTGAGTTTTGCACCATCAGTTTGCTCAGTGTTGTACCAATGATCAGCCACGTTACAGCTCACCAAATCTTCAATTTTACACTCAATTTTGGACTATTTGATTTCATAGAATCTATAGAAGTCTCATAGAATCATAGAACCCTTACAGTGTGGAAACAGGCCCTTTGGCCCAACAAGTCCACACCGACCTCCCAAAGAGTAACCCACCCAGACCCATTCCCATGGCCAATTCGCCTTAACCTGCACATCTTTGGATTGTGGGAGGAAACTGGAGCACCTGAGGGAAACCCACGCAGACACAGGGAGAATGTGCGAACTCCACACAGACAGTCACCCCGAGGCTGGAATCGAACCCTGGTCCCTGGCATTGTGAGACAGCAGTGAGCCAACCATTGAGCCACCCCGCCACCCTTATTTCTTATGTTCATGATTGAAAATAGACAAGGAACCTTGCAAGGGAAATCTCTAAGTCAATCTATAAAAGACAGGTGCTGGAGGAGTTCAGATTTGGAGCAAGAATGGAGAGATTGGGATTTTCTTCGAGGAGGAGTAATGGCAACAGTTTTGAAGGGAAAGGAGTGAAAACCTCTGGAGTGGAAACCATTTACAATGGCAACCAGCTAAGGAAGGCTGGATGATCAGCAGGAATTGGGTGCTGGAGGGTCTAAATGGACCAGAAGATGGATCTCATGTGGAAGTAAACTCAAGAGAGGAAACCAGGGAAGGGAAGAGAAATTCTAAAAGAAAATATAGATTCACGGCTAATGCAAGGAAAAAGGAGAAAACAGTACAGGAATGAATATTCTCAATTTCAGTAACAAAGTAGTCCATAAATTGAACTCACTGAGGAAGAGATGTTCTGTGGAGGTTGTCTGGGACTGTTAAAGATGTGGATTTTAAGAGAAAGTCAATGAGGTTGGAGCAAGGTGGTGATCAAAGAAAGACACTGGACAAGTAGCTAAAAAGACCAAGATGTGACTTGATGATAAGTGCAGTGTCGCTGGCTTGTGTAGTCCATGTGAGACAAGGTCAAACATGACCAAACATGGAGGCCTCATTAAGGGGAACGATTCATAGTCAAGTCAGGGAGAGCATGAGCTACATTTACCAGTAAATCAAGATTCTAGAGAAATATGTGGAGCGGGTAGTGATTGTTATTCCATGGCAGGGACAAAAGGAACAGAAGTAGATGGAGTGTATGGGGACAGAGAAGAGACTGGCAAGCTTAGCCACTAGTAGGTGCTGAATGTCTGAAGAAACAAGGAGGATTGGACAGTTCAGTGCTGCTGGTCAGTAGGCAGTAATGGTGCCCTGATGGCAATGTAGAATGCTGGGAAAGGGACTTCCAAGGAAGTTTCAAGTCTGGGTCAACAACAGTGGTAATGGAGCAATGTATCCAAAAAGGGAAAAAAAAAGAAAGATGATGCGACTTGAATAAAACAGATAAACGTAGGGACTTGGGGGTAATGGGATCAAGTTTGGAAAAAATGTGCACATGTTCAGTGTCGAGAAATTTCAGTTCACCCAAGCAAAGGTGTTAACAGAACAGGGAGGAGAAAACAAAATGAAAGCCTAAAATTAAAGCAATGTTTCCCTTCAGAGAACTTGGTATCAGTAACAGTAATACTCCCCCTCCATCTCAGTGACTGGACTACTCACCTCAAATTGAGGCCAATGACAGGAATAACCATCCTCACACTGAGGCCAGTGACCAGAATTCTCATATTCACACTGGGGCCACCGACAGTGATATTCCCACTGACATTGGGAGCTGAGAGTAGAACACTCATCTCACACTGGAGCCAGTCTCAGGGTTATTCACACTCACATTTGGGTCAGTGATGGACTTCTCATCCTTACACTGGGGCTAGTGTCAAGATATTCCCACTCACATTTGAACTCACAATGATGAGAATAATCCTCACAGTGGGCTAAGTGACAGGAATTCTTGATGTCACATTTTTCCCTTTGCATTAGAAGAGTCAGTGACAAGATTATTTCCCCTCATTCTGGGGTCAGTGATAGGGATATTCATACCAGGGCTAAAATAAATCAGGGCTGAAGGATAAGGATGGATTCAGTGTTTTGTAATTTCAGACAATAGATGGAATGGCTGCAGACAGGCTCGGGAATTGAAGAGGATGATAAACTGAGGGTGAATACTTACTGCAGAGTCTTAGCATTGGCCACAGTTCCAGGTCTATTCATTTCCAGATCTCTGCGACTGTCAAGAAGAAATACTTATTGTTTTTAAGCAGGAGTCAAGTTTGATTCCATTTTCATTTCACGAAACAAGTGAACATAGATGCCCTTGAACCACAGAATTTTATCAGGGCTCAGACTGATGTGGAGGGGACTGGATTCCCTTTTCCTGTGCATTCTTCTCTCTGAGGACACAGGATCTGGGTGATACCTTGTCCTCTACATATAATCTCAGCTAACAGAAAGTGAAGCTCAACAATGTCAGGAAATACTAAACACATAACCTTTGAAGTTTTAGTCTCGACCCAAGTAGTCAAGTGTTGTATTTGTCTGTACATCATACAACGATTTCCAACGTTAAATCAGCACAAAACAGGGAACTGGAGTGAACTGGTTCAATCAAAGGCCTGGCACAATGGGCTGAATGGCCTCTGCTTACATTGTCATTTCAGAAGATTCACATTTGGACAAAAGAGTGCAATTTTGAAAACAGTGCAGCTTGTTTTTACGATGAAACATAATGGCTCTAAATGCCCGCAAGCCAATAGCTTTTCCAATGTGAGACCAAAGCTACTGGATTTTTACTATCACTTTCACCGAAGTACTTAAGGTAAAGTGGTGTCAGCTCTCATTACTCAGCCCTAACTTTATACCAACATTGCCTAAATGAACTCTGTCTGTTGAAATGGTGTCTGTACCAAATGATACCTATGACAACGTTGTCCTTATTGAGGTCTATCTGTACTGAGGAGTGTGATACTGTTACTTGTATTGTGAAAAGCTTATGACAGTATTAGTTGTACAGACAAGATTCCCTGCACTGACAAGTGCCTGTGATTGTGTTACCTGTTGTACATGTTCCAGAAGAGCTGCAGATTACTCTGGTTGACGTTAGCTCCTATTTGCTGTCGGAGGCTCTGCACCAGCTCCGTATTGTTCATCAGTTCCTCCTGAGACAGGAGGTAGAAACACTGTTACACACCACTTTGCTGACTACCGTTTCCACCTCCTGCTTTTTCCACAAAAAAGATCTCCTTCCCTCTACTCTCAAAGGCATCAATTCCATGCTGGATGTGACTGCATGGGTATAAACCACCATGGTATCTCTCACAAGAGGGCCCTCCTAAAGTATAGGACCTGTCAGCAATTAGAATCAGGTGTCCTAACCATATATTTCTTCCCTCAACTCCCTCCCAGACTTGGGTCCTCCAGGCTTGTTGTAGTCCTTATTTGGCCCCTGCAGCTCATATCAGCCAATTCAAGAAAAAGAAGCACTTAAATTTCTACAGCAATTCATTATACCTCAAGTGCTTCACAATGAGTTACTCTGAAGTGCAGAGTTTGTTTCTTAATAAGACAATATAGCAGCCATTTAGCAGACAGTATGGCACTACACAAAGCAAATGTCTTTCATCTGATTTTAGTGATCTTGAGCAGGGAGGCAGCACATATCAGGAACCACACCTGTAAAAACAGGTTGCGCACTGTTTGCAGAGTTATCATCTAAGGCTTCAAGTGGGCATTTTCTGAATTTTTATCTGTTAAAGCAGACTGCATAAAACCTGAAGTTAAATGAACTCAAACATGCATAGCCAATGTTACATATTCTAGTGGTAGAAAGAATAGGAGAATCTTGTTGAGGCTTTATAGAGTTGGGGTGGGCAGTTGAGGCGGTGGCAGTGGGTCAAGGAGCAGGGGTATAATTGGAGTGTAATACTGGAGTATGTGTCCACATCAGGAATATTTTAATCCAATTAAATAATGTTCTGCCTAAAGCATTTAAGTCTTGAATTCTGAATAAAAACCAAAAGAACTGCGCGTGCTGTAAATCAAAAACAAATTCAGAAATTGCTGGAGAAGCTCAGCAGTTCTGGCAGCATCCATGGAGAGAAATCAGGGTTGACGTTTTGGGTTGAGTGACCCTTCTTCAGAACCCGAGACCTTGTGAGCTTTTCCAGCAATTTCTGTTTTTGTGTAACCCTTGAATTCTGCTCAGTTAAAGACTGAACAGCCAGCTTAGCACTCCAGCAACACAGTCAGAATATTGTGGTTTCAGGTCTCAATCCAGAGAATTGAGCAACTCATCTAGGGAGATAATCCGATGCAGTACTGAGGGCCTCAGTTTAGTATCTCACCCAAACGATGGGACTGCTGACGGCAGTACTGGTAAATGTGACATTAAATCGAAGGATGTCTGCCCTCTCTGGTGGTATAGAAGAATAATTGCACAATTTCAACAAGGGGAGGGTTATTATCCCAGTGTCCTGGCCAATATTCATCCTTTAACAAAAACCATTAAAACATTATATTTGGTTGTTTATGTTATTCTTGCTTACGCTCAAACTTCAAAGCAATTCATTGGCTGTGGAGCGCTTTCGCATATATTACAAATTATGAAATTCTGTAAAAGCAAGCTTATATCTTGTTTGCTTGCTTTCTATTGATGAACAACACATTATTTTGAACAAAAACGATTTGGAAACAATTTTTTTTTATTTAAGATGATACAGCAAATAAGCCAATATCTTGGACTGTTTCATTCATCTCAAATCCTAAACCAAATCAGACAAGTCCCTCGAACAACATAAACAAAGCAAGAAATAAATTAAACAAGGAATTAGGAGGGCTAAAAGGGGCAGTGAAATGTCCTTAGCAAGTAAGATTAAAGGAGACATATTAAAATATAGAGGGTAGATTGGGCAAAGATAAATCCACTCAATGGCAAAGGAGAGAATGTGGTGCCAGAAGAAGTTGGTAAGGTCCTGAATGAGTACTTTGCATTGGCATTGACCAAGGTGAAGGTCATGAATGATTGTATGTTTAGAGAGAGGTATGCTGATATTCGAGGGCATATTGATATTAAGGAAGAAGTGGTGCTGGGTGTTTTCAAAAACATTAAGGTAATTAAGTCCCCAGGTTCTGAGGGGATCTATCCCAGGATACTGAAGGAGGCAATGGAGGAGACTGCTGGGGCCTTGACAGAGATCATTGAATCCTCTTCAGCTACGGGCGAGATCCCAGAAGACTGGTGAAAAGTCAATTTTGTTCCTTTAAGCAGAACAACAGGGATAATCTAAGGAATTATAGGCCAGTGAACCTTACATCTAGATGGGGAAATTATTGGAGAGAATACTTATGTGAGTCTTTGGAAAGGAATGGGCTTATTAGGGATCATCTGCATGGCATCGCGCAGGAGAGGTCTTGTCTCACAAATGTGGTTGAGTTTTGTGGACTTCAGTAAGGCGTTCGACAAAGTTCCCCATGGGAGACTGATTAGCAAGGTTAGATCTCATGGAATACAGGGAGAACTAGCCATTTGGATACAGAACTGGCTGAAAGGTAGAAGACAGAGGATGGTGGGGGAGGGTTGGTTTTCAGACTGGAGGCCTGTGACCAATGGAGTGCCACAAGGAGCGGTGCTGTGTCCTCTACTTTTTGTCATTTACATAAATGATTTGGATGCGCACCTAAGAGGTACAGTTAGTAAGTTTGCAGATGACACTAAAATTGGAGATGTAGTGGACAGCGAAGAGGGTTACCTCAGATTACAACAGGATCTTGACCAGATGGGCCAATGGGCTGTGAAGTGGCAGATGGACTTTAATTCAGATAAATGCGTTTTGGGAAAGCAAATCTTAGCAGGGCTTATACACTTAATGCTAAGGTCATAGGGACTGTTGCTGAACAAAGACACCTTGGAGTGCAAGTTCATAACTCCTTGAAAGTGGAGTTGCAGGTAGATAGGATAGTGAAGAAGGCATTTGGTATGCTTTCTTTTATTGGTCAGAGTATTGAGTACAGGAGTTGGGAGGTCATGTTGCGGCTGTACAGGACATTGGTTAGGCCACTGTTGGAATATTGCGTGCGATTCTGGTCTCCTTCCTATGGGAAGGATGTTGTGAAACTTGAAAGGGTTCAGAAAAGATTTACAAGGATGTTGCCAGGGTTGGAGGATTTGAGCTATAGGGAGAGGCTGAACAGGCTAGGGCTGTTTTCCCTGGAGTGTCGGAGGCTGAGGGGTGACCTTATAGAGGTTTACAAAATTATGAGGGGCATGGATAGGTTAAATAGGCAAAGTCTTTTCCCTGGGGTCGGGGAGTCCAGAACTGGGTGGGCATAGGTTTAGGGTGAGAAGGGAAAGATATAAAAGAGACCTAAGAGGCAACGTTTTCACACAGAGGGTGGTACGTGTATGTAATGAGCTGCCAGAGGAAGTGGTGGAGGCTGGTACAATTGCAACATTTAAAGAGGCATTTAAGAGGTATATGAATAGGAAGGGTTTGGAGGGATGTTGGGCCAGGTGTTGGCAGGTGGGACTAGATTGGGTTGGAATATCTGGTCGGCTTGGAAGGGTTGGACCAAAGGTCTGTTTCCATGCTGTACATCTCTATGACTCTAAGTGACTAATATAATTGATGAGGATAGTGCAGTGGATGTTGTCTAAATTCATTTTACTAAAGCATTTGACAGCGTCCCACATGATAGGCTGGTCCAGAAAATTAGGTCACATGGGGTTCATGGTGAGTTGATAAGTTTGATACAAAATTAATTTCATCATGGAAGACAGAGGGCAGTTGTGACCAGTGGTGTTCTGTAAGGATCAGTGATGGGACCTCAGTTGCTTGTAATTTATAGAAATGATTTAGATGAAAATATAGAAAGTTTGATTTGTAAGTTAGCAGATGATAATAAAATTGGTGGAGTTTAGATAGTGATTAAAGTTGTCAAAGAATACAGCAGAATTTGGATCAGTTCAAAAGTTGGGTGGCGAAATGGCAGATGGGATTTCAATCCAGACAAGTGTGAGATCTTGCATTTTGGGAAGTCAAATATATAGTAAAGGAACCTTAGGTGCATTGACATACAAAAGGATCTTGTTCATAGCTCTCTGAAGTGGAAATAGAAATGGATATGGTATAAACAAGGCATACAGCATGCTTGCCTTCATCAGTTGGGGCACTGAGAATAAAAGTTGGCAAGTCATGTTGCAGCTATGTAAATCTTTGGAGTATTGTATGCAGTTCTGATCATCACACTATGGAAAGGATGTGGAGGTTTTGCCAGGATATTGCCTGGATTAGAGTACATTGGCTGCAAGGAGAGGTTGGACAAACCTGGATTGTTTTCATAGTGTTGGAGGCTAAGGGTGACCTAATAGAAGAATATAAAATTATGAGCGATATGGACAGGTGTACAGTTGGAGTCTTTTTTCCAGGTTGTAAATATCAAATACGAAGGGGCATAGCTTTAAAGTAGGAGGGAGAAAATTTAAAGGAGATGCAACACTGCCTGGAAGTGCTACCAGGAGAGGTGATAGAAGCAGATAAGACAGCAACATTTAACAGGCATTTAGGCAGACACATGAACAGGCAGGGAATAGAGAAATACAGACCCTTTGCAGCAGATGGGATTAGCTTATAATGGCATCATAGTTGGCGCAGACATGGTGATGTCCCTGAGTTAAGTTGTTGTCCAAGATATACTGTATCCTAATTTTCACAATGTTTGTTAAATGTAATATAATTGTTACTACACTATTCTGGCTATCTCACTATACTCTAACCCTTATACAAAATACTTATTCTGCATCTGAATTATTACATTGTATCCTAGCTTTTCCCATCTGGTAAGATATAATATCTTGTAAACAACATTGTGTTTGCATCTACCTTAGTCTCCAGTTCAATTTTATCTTGAATTCCAACTCTGTAGAATGTGCTGTGAGAAGTGATGAATACAAATTTACCAAATGTTAGTTTCAAGTGCTGTCATCCCATCTTCTGCAGTCACTGCTTCTAAACCTGTCTTTTCAACAAATGTAAATACTTTCCTCTTCAAAACAATGGCACAGTTAAAAGCTGTACCCCTGAAAGCTAATTTTTGAAATTCATGTAACTTTTCTGTCAGTGGTCTTGATAAAGAACTTTCATTGCTACATTCTTTTGATCTTCTGATTAAAAAGGTTTATCTCTACCTGCTCAGGCAGAATCCTGCACCTTTATAAAAGCTTTGATTTTATTGATCTCGATATAGAACATAGAACATAGAAAATTACAGGCCCTTTGGCACTCAATGTTGCGCCGAGCCAAGCCCACCTAACCTACACTAGCCCACTATCCTGCATATGCCTATCCAATGCCCGTTTAAATGCCCATAAAGAGGGAGAGTCCACCACTGCTACTGGCAGGGCATTCCATGAACCCACGACTCGCTGAGTAAAGAATCTACCCCTAACATCTGTCCTATACCTACCACCCCTTAATTTAAAGCTATGCCCCCTCATAATAGCTGACTCCATACATGGAAAAAGGTGCTTATGGTCAACCCTATCTAAACCCCTAATCATCTTGTACACCTCTATCAAGTCACCCCTAAACCTTCTTTTCTCCAATGAAAACAGCCCCAAGTGCCTCAGCCTTTCCTCATACGATCTTCCTACCATACCAGGCAACATCCTGGGAAACCACCTCTGCACCCGTTCCAGTGCCTCCACATCCTTCCTATAGTATGGCGACCAAAACTGCACACAATACTCCAGATGCGGCCGCACCAGAGTCTTATACAACTGCAACATGACCTCAGGGCTCCGGAACTCTGTTAATTTACTTTGTGAAATGAGGGCAATCTCCTACTCCAAATTCAGTTTTCCCGTTTCCTTTGAAATTGACTTATGCTCAACATATTCCCAACAAAATTGAACAGTCTTATTCTTCTCCACTTTTACCAACTGTCCTAATGTTCTTGTGTTTAAAATTGATGGGAAATGTTAACTTTCTAATTATCCATCAGTTAGAAAATCAAAATGTTAATCCATCATTTCCAATGCAATCTTTGATACAGCTGTTCTGAATTCTGCTAAAGCACTTTAGTGACGAACCATTAGCATTTTGCCAGCTCCAAAGCCTCTGACAGAACATGATTCCATGTTATTTTAAACAATTTACTTTTATTCTTTCAGGAGATGAGGGCATCATTAGCTTGGCCAGCATTTACTATCCATCCTTAATTTCTCAGAGGGCAGTTAGGAGTCATTTGTAGGTGAGACCAGGTAAGAATAGCCTTCCCTAAAGGATATTAGTGAACCATATGAGTTTTTATGATAATCAGCAATGGTTTCATTGTCATCATTAAACTCTTAATTCCAGGTTTTTAAACTGAATTCAAATTCCACTATCTGCCATTCAAACCAGGGTATCAGAACATAACCTGGGTCTCTGGTTTAATAGGACAGGATAGGACAGCAGATGCTGGAGATCAGAGTCAAAGAATGTGGCACTAGAAAAGCACAGCCAGTCAGGCAGCAACCAAGGAGCAGGAGGATGAAGAGCTTATGCTCGAATCGTCGACTCTTCTGCTCCTTGGATGCTGCCTGACCGGCTGTGATTTACCAGCACCACACTCTTCGTCTTTGGTTTAACAGTACAACAATAATACCACTAGGTCATCGTCTCCCTATGTTTCATTATATAGTCTCCTCGCAAAACTATGTTCATAACAATCTAATTCTGTCTCAATCACTCAGGATTATTGCTGACAGATTTAGTTCATTCTAGCCTTTATCCCACTTTTCTTCATTCAAGCCCATGTACATCTGGATACTGTAACGAAAATACTTCTTTTAACATCAGTTTTCAATGCCTAAACATTCTTTGATCTTTGACACCGTGCCTTTGGTGGCCCCAACAGTATTATTTCTAAATGCGTTTTATTAATCCCCTCGAATTTAAACTGAATACTCTGATCTTGCTCATCTATAAAGTGGACTCCAAACTTGAGGGTCCTCATTCATGCTAAACATTTCAATCTCCTGTGAAGTCAAATTCTGTCCAGGAATTGAATCTAACTTCTGTATCTGGACAAAAGGTCAAAGAACTGCTGATGCTGGAAATCAGAAATTTCTGGAAAATTTTAGTAGGACTGGCAGCATCTATAAAGAGAAAGCAGAGTTAACATCTTAGGTCCAATGACTCTTTCAGAACCTATTGTAATTAGACAAAAGTTGGTATTTATGCTGAAGATGGAGAGTGGGAGGGAGAAGTAAACGATAGTGGAGATGGGAGACCAAAGAGGTAATAACAATTGGGCACATAAAGGAATATGTGAAAGTCAACCTGGGAGAATCAATAGCTGCTAAGGGAAACCATTAATGGCTGAAAATTGATTGGTTGTGGTAGCAGCCCGTCTGATGACAGGGCTTGAAATGTGGGATTTGGGGTAATATACTCAGGCCTTAAAATTATTGAACTCTGTATTGAGTCCTGAAGGCTGCAGGCTGTTCAAGCAGAAACTAAGATGCTATTCTTCCAGCTTGTACTGAGCTTCATTGGAGCACTGTAGCAAACCTGGGACAGGGATGTTGGCCAGGGTTTGCCTAGTTACAAACAGTTCTGAAGAGGAGCCACTGGACCCAAAATGTTAACTCTGCTTTCTCTCCACATATACTGCCAGACCTGCTTAATTTTTCCAGCAATTTCTGTTTTAGTTCCATGCTTAGAGGAATCTCTCTCTCATCCCCTGCAAAGATAGAGCTAGCCTGTCGAGGGTAGACAATACCACAGGGAATTATTGATGGTAGTCCCTCAGAATTTTGAGTCTTCCTGTTTTGATCAGGAACTCCTGATATTTCTGCCATCCAAACATTCAACTTTTTCCAACCTACTTTGTCTTTCTTTTTCACACTTTTTTTCTACAGTCAATGCTTCGGTGAATTTTCTCTTGTACTTGTTAACTTCCAAATATGCAATATGACATGGTCTGCCTCATCCCACAATCTAACTGGATTAAACCAAGTCTCATCAGATGTTAACTGTGTCTAAGGTTTCTTGAATTTTGAATTTCCCTTGTTTCTTCAATGTCTTTTCCTTACAATGTACAGAATTTTAAAATATATGAGCTTAGAATCAGTGTAACATGACTTTGATTTACTTAATTTTTAATTTTTTTCAACTTTGCACTGCAAGCCTTTTAGTTCGGTTTCTCAAGTTAAAACAAGGTGAAGCCATCAGGGACATGTTAGAGTCAGGCAGATGACATACATAACAAAAACAGGTTGCAGATTTATTTAGATGGCAAAACATTGATGTTCATCTTACATGCCTGGTGGACAAGTGAGTCACTAAAAATGAGCAGGTTATTTAACTTGGTATTTGACCCTTTTCCACCAGTAGCAATCTTTGCCTGCAGGGTTCTACAGGCACATGTGACTCACTAAAGCAGGCAGGGGCCTCATGCATTTATGCAGATCACGGTCCCCTCACTGTGTTGTGACCTGGGCTTCAGCAGAGAAGCCTGATAATGGTGAAGAAGATCTAACTCAAGTGGACAATCTTCACTCTGTGGTGGAGGAGCAGGATTATTACTCCAAGACCCAGACTGGAAATACCTGGTGCATACTATGATTTATCAATCTAAGAGCTTGCCTTTGAGGGCCTGCCTTCCTGACTTTCCCTCCCATTTCTGCCAGTTTAGGTGATATATCTGACCTGCAACAAAGAGATAAACTCAGCTGAAATTATCAATTCCAAGCTCTAGGCTAGCCAAGTGCATTTCCAAATACTTTTCAGTTTCCCACTCTGATGTTAAACTTTGTCTGCTAGTTTCAGTTTTTCAGAACAAAACATGTTAACAAATCAATCAAATGTTGACAATCCTGTGTCTGGACCACCATCGTTCAACCTGTTCCATCTCTACTGTATTAGGATGAAGGTCTTTTATTAGGTTATCAGGTGACACAGCAGGGCCATTGATTCTCATGAAAGATCTGTTTACCTGGCTGCAGAGATGTGACAGGACAGTGTCAGGAAGTGAGCTGGTCAGACCTGAGAGCTGTCAACAAAAACAAACGAGCAATAAGTTTGACTCCACATTCCCTAGTCTCCATGTATTCCCCATTCCTGTACCCCATATTGACATTAAATACAAGCCAAAGTTGCAGAAGGGCCTAAATGTGAACTTTCAATTCTTGTACATTGGAAACTGAAAAAGAACCATTCATTTAGACTGTTGAGTCTAAAGAAACTCTCAAAATTTACTATTATATGTAAACCATCTGATCCCTTTGATTGGATGCCACTCCTGGGTATCCATTAATCAATGGTCTGGATTTTTGCAATGATGGAGAGGTTCTTTACGAAGGTGACAGGTGAGCCTGCAAATTGGAACTTCTGTCTCCAAAAATGGCATCCACCATTTTCTTGGAGGCTAGAATGGGTTCTACACACGTGCGTTTAAAGGAGACAGCTGCCCACAGAAATGGCTTCACTCCTGTGTGACTTGGTAACATGGGTATCTGAAACAAAGCACGCTTAGACTAGACCTGGGAGGAGTAGGTCTGAACTTTGTGGATTCATTTACATAAACAGGGTACCTCAAGAGAGGCAAGGTATAGAAATGGTCCTTGGACACCTTTTGGAGATGACAGTGCCCGTTGGGAGAGATCAGTTTGCTGTTTCACCTTGTCTTCATGACATAAATCTGAGGGCTATAATGACTGGATTAATGTTGCATGAATGATTTCACAGACTTCCATTATCACAGGAGGATATCTGCCATTTCACACTTTATTTGATTTGATTTATTACTGTCACATGTACTGAGGTCCAGAGAAGTGTTGACTTACATACTTTACAGGCAGACTATGCATCAGAGTCAAAAGGTGTGATGCTGGAAAAGCACAGCCGGTCAGGCAGCATCCGAGGAGCAGGAGAGCCGACATTCGAGAACAAGCTCTTCATCAGTGCAGTACGGTGGCTCAGTGGTTAGCACTGCTGCCTCACAGCACCAGGGTCCCAGGTTCGATTCCAGCCTTGGATGACTGTCTGTGTGGAGTTTGCACATTCTGCGCGGGTTTCCTCCCACAGTCCAAAAATGTGCAGGTTAGGTGAATTGGCCATGCTAAATTGCCCATAGTATTGGGTGCATTAGTCAGAGAGAAATGGGTCACGGTGGGTAACTCTTCGGAGGGTCGGTGTGAACTGGTTGGGCCAAAGGGCCTGTTTCCACACTGTAGGGAATCTAAAATCAGGAATGTGGGGGTGCGGGGGCGCCAATGGGGCTGAGAGATAAATGGGAGGGGGTGTGGCTGGGAGGGAAGGTAGCTAGGAATACGATAGGTAGATGAAGGTTGAGGGGTGATGGTGATAGGTCCGAGTAGAGGGTAGAGTGGATAGGGGTGGGAAAGATGATGGACAGGTAGGACAGGTCAGCTTTTGGATAAGGTGAGGGGAGGAGAGATGAGGAAACTGGAAATCGACATTGATTCCGTGTGGTTGGAGGGTCCCAAGGCAGAAGATGAGGAGTTCTTCCTCCAGTCGTCAGGTGGCTAGGATTTAGTGGTGGAGGTGGCCCAGGACTTGCATGTCCTTGGCAGAGTGGGAGGTGGAGTTAAGTGTTCAGCTACAGGGGGGTGGGGCTGTTTGGGGCGTGCGTCCCAGAGGTGTTCTCTGAAACATTCCGCAAGTAGGCATCCTGTCTCTCCAATGTAGAGGAGACCGCATTGAGAGCAATGGACATAGTAGATGAGGTGTTTAGAGGTGCAGGAAAATCTCTGCATGACAGTAACAGAACAGAGTTCAGGATATATTGTTCCAGCTGCTGAGAAGGTGCAGAGAGAGATTGAGATTAACATTTAAGAAGTCCATTCAAAAGTCTGATAACAGCAGGGAAGAAGCAGTTTTTGAATCTGTTCGTACGTGAATTCAAATTTTGATATCTTCTGCCCAATGGAAGAAGGTGGAAGAGAGTATAATCAGGGTGGGAGAATTCACTGATTATGTTGTTTGCTTTCTCGATGCAGCAGGAAGTACAGATGAATTCAGTGGATAAGAGGCTGGTTTGTGTGACGAACACAACTGTGTTCACAAATCTCTGTAGTTTCTTGTAATCTTGGGAAGAGCTGTTGCCATACCATGCTGTGATGCATCCTGATAGGATGTTTTCTAGAGTGCATCTATAAAAATTGATAGTCTTTATGGACATGCTGAATTTCCTCAGCTTTCTCAGGAAGTAGAGGAAAGCTCCAAGTACTTATTGATTCTGTGGAGTTAGGCTATGAATTCCCAGGTATGTGATCTTTAATTAAATGTTTGAGGCTATAGAGATTTTGCAGTTGAAGGAGGGTAATTGTAGTAATGTACTATTAATTAATGATTTTGAAGAAATAAAGACTTCAATAGACACTTGGAACTTTCAACTCGTCATTAGTTAGATGAGGAGAGTGATGGATAGAGGGCTTTATGTTGCATAAGTTGGGGCACGGATGGGGCTTGGCGATTATGTTGGGGTGTGAGGGTAAGGACTGGAAGGATGTTTTTTGGTTTATTGCTTTTGTTCGAAACTTCGTCACAATGACAGATCACCAAAGCAGGTTTTCCAACCATCCTGCCTCCACACTTATTCTGGGGTCACCCAGCCTGTATGCCCAGGAACTCCTGTCACTTGAAATGAAAATGCCAACTTCAGGGGCTTTTTCTCTCAGGTTGGGTTTGCACACAATCAGGAAAAGTTCCAAGTCGGGAGCAAACCATCAGCCCCTCATTAGGTTCTAGTCTGTGACTCATGCCCCAGTATCTACTATTCTAATATATATAAAACATCCAGAAGCCCTTGTTTAGATTCCAATGATCCTGAGGGGGTATTAAAAGGGGTAGGCCATTTAGAACAGAGTCGAGGAGAAACTTCTTCACCCAGAGAGTAGTGGATATATGGAATGCTCTGCCCCAGAAGGCAGAGTCTCTGGATACTTTCAAGAGAGATGGATAGAGCTCTTAAAGATAGTGGAATCAAGGGTTATGGGGGTAAGGCAGGAACAGGATACTGATTGTGGATGATCAGCCATGATCATAATGAATGGTGGTGCTGGCTCAAAGGGCCAAATGGCCTACTCCTGCACCTATTGTCTATCGTCTATTGAGACAAATTCAGAATGCCCCGACGACGCCTTTCTGGACCAGAATGGGCATCGACCAAGATAATTAGTAACAGTATTAGTTTCAGTTCACTAGTTGCCAGCACTGACCTTTGTTGCTGCCCAGTCAATCCAGCCCTTTCCACAGGGGTCAATATTGATGAGAACCATCCCCTCAATCAAATCTGGGAAAATCAGCTGGAAAAAATAAGATCACTCAGTAAATCCAATGTGGTAGATAGAGTCTAACAAGACAGAGGGGCTAGTGCGATGCAAAGGCAAGCCAGACATGAAGACGTCAAAATGAAAGGGATATGTCAGCTCGACACGGTAACAGCAATGTAACAGAGTTAAAGAGTTATAGAGTCATAGTCATATAGCACAGAAACAGATCCTTCAGTCCAACTCGTCCATGTTAAGTTACCCAAACTAAACTAGTTCCATTTTTGTGAAGTCATCTTGCGAACTAAGTAAAATTAGCAACAATATGAATGAATAAATAATGCATATGTCTGCAATTGCTTCTCCGCTATTTTAAAAAAAAGGATTAGTCCATTCAAAATGAACAACATACCCTAAAGAATTTGAATTAAAAAACATCCAATACTACTGCCATATAGCATGATTTCAGCTGGCATATTACATGGTAGAAAGGCAGAGGGTGGTCATATAATTCAGCAAGCTAACCTGTCATGCTTTGGTTATGAAATGCTAAACATAATTTAAAAAGCAGAATGTGCTGAAAATGCCCAGAGAGTGAGTCCGTCAATCAGCACCTGACAGAGAAAGGTGAGGTAAGGGTGCAAAGCAGAATTCTAATCCATCACCAGAACAAAAGGATGACTTTACCAATTCCATAAACATATGCTCAGACTATTACAAAGCTAGGAATGAGTTATAAACATGACAGCCCATTTTTGGGATTATGTAACACAGTATAACCTTGGGCTGGAGCTGTGTTACACATTGGTTAGTATGGCAGTATGTAACTGCAGAAGAACACCGAATTAACAGGGATATGTCTTCTTCAAACTGGGTCTCAGCCTTTTCCCTGTCCATTGGAGAATACAGTGACCTGTGCTCAGCACTACGGACCAGAAACAACTGGGTTCAACACCATTTTTGTTCAACTCACTAATCCAAGTCAGGACAGTGGTGCTGGGTCTCACTGGCTCTGGGAAATGGGGATGAGAAAGACTGAACAAATAAGACAGAAATAATTGTAAATGAATTTTACAAATCCCTAGAACCCGTCTTGCAACTTCAAAAGAAATGATAGGGCACTCACAGCAAATTTAGCGAGGATATAGGCTCCGGCTCCCACTCCAATCCCAACAACACTTTTAAATCTACAGGGAAATAAGACATTAGTATTCAAATAAATTGTTAAACAGCTGGTCTGCCACATCAGTTTACACCCAAGATCACATGACCAGTGCCCAAGAGACACACTTGCATTTGAGTTGCATATACATGTCCCTGGCAAGTATCCAAGTGATAACCCATTATGCCAGCAAGTACCTGATCAATCTATGCACATGTATCTGTACCCCATCCAGCATAACCACCTTACAGGAGTGGTCAAGAGTGAGGACAGCAGATGCTGGAAACCAGAGTCTAGATTAGAGCAGTGCTGGAAAAGCACAGCAGGTTAGGCAGCATCCGAGGAGCAGAAAATCGACATTTCGGGCAAAAGCCCTTCATCAGGAAAGACCTTACAGGAGTGACCCATCATACTAACTTCAATAAATACTATTAAGAGTCATGTCCAAATTACACAAACTGAATTGTTTTCTTTCAAACTATAATGTTTTCTTACATGTGCTCTTGATGGATTTAAAATGGCTTTTATTGAACACAGAATGGATAAGATGGGTGCACCTAGAAATATCCAGTAACTGCCAGAATAAAATATAACTCATCTTGTCTTGGGAATCTCACATCTCTCATTTGCATGAGCATTTTAGTAAAACTCGCACGAAGGAACAATCCAATCAGTTCTAAACAAAGGAAATCATCGAAACTCATCATGACTGAAGTAGCACTAACAGTCTACAGCAAACTCCTCCAGCAAATAGCAGTTATGGATAGGAGACGTCAAAACCTTTAACCTTGTTAATTTGAATTGTCATAGAATCCCTATAGTGTGGAAACAGGCCATTTGGCCAGCAAGTCCACATTGACCCTCCGAAGAGTAATCCATTCCCCTACCCTATTGCTCTACATTTACCCCTGACTAATGTACCTAACCCATACATCCCTGAACACTATGGGCAATTTAGCATAGCCAATTCACCTAACCTGCACATCTTTGGATTATGGGAGGAAACACACGCACACACAGGGAGAATGTGCAAACTCCACATAGACAGTTGCCTAAGGCTGGAATTGAATCCGGATCCATGGCGCTGAGGCAGCAGTGCTAACTACTAAGCCACCGTGCCACCCAAGTTAGTTTGAATAATTTGAAAAAGGAATGCCATCATGACTGAAACTTCTAAATTTTGAAGATTTTTAACTATTTAGATTTTAGATTTTATTGTCACATATATTCAAGTACAGAAATACAGGGGTGCAGTGAAAAATATATAATTTTGCCACACATGGCACCATCCTAGGGACCAAAGTATCTAGGTCGAACAAAAAAGCGTAGGTACAAAATAGTAAGGGAAATGAGAATTAAGAAGTTAAACATTACTTCATAGAATAGTAGAAAAATAAAGAAATAAATTATAGTTTACAGTGAAGTCTTCCAGAGTTGAAACTGGGAAAATAAAGGAATAAGTTAAAAGTTCAACAGTCTTTGATAAGACATCCACTTATCTCGCTCTACTGTCTGTTCTCGATGTTGCTGATGCAAATACCATCACTGCTGCTGAAACTGCTGCCTCTCTCATCTCCCTTGGTGCTTCGCGAACATGCCCAGGCAGGATCCACTTGCACACTGAGCCAAGACACCGCCATGAGCCAAAACGCCATCTTGAGCCATCAAGAGACTGACCAACATACCAGGCCAAACCCGCTATAAGATCAGGCGGGGACCCACCATGAGTTGTCAAGAGACCAGGTCAGGGACCCTCCAGGAGACCAGGTCCAGCAACTACCACCAGTCGTCAAGAGACCAGGCCAGGACCTGCCGTGAGACCAGGCTGAGAGCCACCACAAGCCACAGAGGTCAGACCAGGACATGCTACAAGCCACCGGGTTACCTGGCTGACAGCTAACACAAGCTACCAAGAGACCAGGCTACCAGCTGCCAGGAGCTGATGAGAGGCCAGGGTGACAGCCGCCACAAGCCGCCGAGAGACCAGGCCGGAACCCAAAACATATCTAGCCCAGAACAATTCTCAGACTCCATTTTAACATCAGAACAGACAACAAGCAGTTTCATGCCCATGTTAAGCCCACCTCTATTCTTAACCTCTCTTGGAAGTCAATTTCCAGAAAGAATCCTGTATTTCACTGAAAAGTGAGCTAATTTTCAGTCTACAAGAGTCATATCTCTATCCCTGTAGCTGAGCTCATGCAAGAAAGGATTCTGCTAGACCAGCCAACGTCAAGGACCTTTGCTGGACACTGACTTACTGGACCATGATTCATATGAATTAATGCCTACATTTTTTTAAAAGATTTTTGCAATTGTAACTTCTTTTTATTCTATTTTCTCACTTATATGCTTTTGTGTGTGCATATGCATATTGTGAAATTGATCACCCAGATTTGAGAGTTTGAATAAACTCTCTTGAATAATCCTCTTGTTTATAACCCTAAAAAGAGTTTGTTGCAGGTTATTTAAAAATTGGATTTCACAGACAGAGAGTCTGGAGGTAACATAACATGACCTACTTCAAAAGGGAAGAGAAATAAAAATAGGACAGAAAAATTAAAACTTACCCGATTATGGAAAGAAAATTTTTTTTAAAAATGCACCTTATCCCTTTGTCCCTGAAATAAGTGAAAACATTTTATCCTTTGCCTTTTCTTTATCCCTCACTGACTCTTCATTCCATCCAATTTCACCCCAGCAACTTGCCCTTTGTGCCATTCCTACCCAAAGAAATGCTTCCAGCTTCATGTGCGAGAACTCCTAGTCTGCTGACAGTTCCCATACAAGGGCCAGGCACATCATCTTTAGCAGTAGAATTAAAGAGAGAGGATCTTTGACGGAAGGCAGGCCCGGATCATGCTAATTAATACCAGCAACTACAGACAGTTTTAAAAATTGCTTGAAACTCTAAAGATTGGGACCTATACTGACTGCTGCAATGGAATGACACTGGCCTAGGATGTGAACTCAGATCCAGCTTCTGCTGTACCCTCCGTTTAAGCTGTTTTTAAATCGGTTTTAAATGGGTGACCCTGATTTTAAAACAGTGACCCATGCCTCTAAATTTTCTCATAAAAGGAGATATACTATCTACACCTCCTCTGTCAAGAGCCCTCAAGATCTTATCACTTCTTACTGTTCTAATGTCCAAGGAGGAGAGAGTCTCATCTGTCCAACTTTCCTTCATAATTCAGAGCTGTTATTCCAGTGATTAGTCTGTTAAGCCTTCTCTTAAATGCTTTGAACGTATTTACATCTTTCCTTAAGGTGACCAATAGGAGATGGTATCACCAACACTCTACATAACTGAAACCTACGACTTTTGTATTCAATTTCTCCTACAATAAATTATAACATTACATTAGCTTTCCTGATTACTTGTGCCTGCGTACTAACTTTGTGATTCAATCACCAGGACACCCAGATTCCTCTGCATCCCAGAGCTCTGCAATCACTCATCATTTAGATAATATGCTTCTTTTTTATCCATCTTGCCAAAATGGACAGTTTCACATTTTCCCATATACAGTATTAGCCATTCATTTAATCAATTGATATATGTCTGTAGCCTCTTTTGTCCTCTTCACACCTTACGTCTCGACCTATCTTTGTGTCATCAGCAAACTTGGTAATAATACTTTCAATCCCTTCATCCAAGTTATTCATTTAAATTGTAAAGATTTGAGGTCTCAGCATTGATCCCTATTGTGCAACTACTTGTTACATCTTCCCAACCTGAAAAAGACCCTTTCAGTTCAACTCTACATTGTGTCGGCCAGCCGATCTTCCATACATGTCAATACACTACTCTCTATACCATGAGCTTTTACTTGTTGCAATAACATTTGATGAGCCACTTTATCAAATGCCTCTGGAAATCATGGTATAGTACATCAACCAGTTGCCCTTTATCCACAGTGCCTTGCTATGGCTGATGCACCTTCACTTGGAGACCATTAATTAATCCTATCTTGTTGCACAATACTGTTTCATATAGCCTGTTCTCTGGTTGGCTCCAGAACAGGCTGTTCAAAGAAACTCTTGAGAATATTATATGAATTTCTCATTGAGGCTACCTCTGCCCATATGACTTTTCCAGTCAATATGTTGATTAAAATATTCCATGATTACTGCTGGGACTTCCTGACAAATTCTCATTATTTCTTCCTTTATGCTCCCCCTACCATGTGTTTTTTATTAAGGGCCTGCCACCTCTCCTATTTATCTTTTAACTTAGTTTGCTAATTCACATTAGCTCAATGTTTCATATCCTCAAATTCTCCTTCTTCCTTTGAGCATTCTCATTTCTACCAAACTGTTTCCAAATTTGGTTTCTTGAATTTAGGTTGTCCCCCTCTATTGTGCCAATACTATCATTAAGTAACAAAGCCACCCTTTCACCCTTTTAGTTCTTGGCCAACCTAAATGTCCTGCACTTTTCAAAATTCAGATCACAATCCATGTCACCATGCCGTCATGTCTCTGTAATGGAGAACAGATTCAACTTATTAATTCCTATTTAAGCTCTCAGAACTTTGTTTTATTTTGAATGTTATACATATTTGGATCAGAGAGTTTAGTTTTATCCTTTTGGTTCCATTCTTAGCTCTAGTCAAAGATTCACCCGTAATGATTTATCTTCTTGCTGCCACACTATTACAGCTGGTGGTGTATCCAATGGATCTATTTTTGGTGCTAATATATCAAATGCTTGCATAGTTATAAAATTAAGGCATATAGAAAAGCATCAGTTATTTGTACATGTTATTTAATTTGACTATAAATAAAAATATCTGGAAAGGAGACTGGCTCCTGCTTTTTCCTTTTCCAAGTAGAGGTTCACAACATTATCACTTTATCCCCTTACACTTCTCATCTCAATGCTTCCCTTCAATAACAGCATCTGAAAACACAGCATTAAGAACACTCAGCTATACCTCACCACTTCTCACTACTCTCATCTCCTCCATTCTTTCTAACCTCTGTGACAGCTTCTTAAACATCCAGTGCTGGAGACGCTATTATAAAATCTTAATTCCTTAATGACTAATTCTACTCCTTTCCATTGCAACCGTCAGAGGCAGAACAAGACCCTTAGGTTGTCAAATTTTGACCCCAAATTGGACTATCAACAACATATCTGTGCCATCAGAAGATCATCTATCATCTCTATAGCATAGTCTAAACCCATTTCTGTCTCAGCTCATTAGGTTTGAAGTTCTCTGGCCTTACACCTTTCCTATCTCTGTAATCTCCTCCATCCTTGCAAATATTCAAGATATCTGAACTCCTCCAATTCTGACCTCTTGTAAACGCTCAATTTTATTCAACCGATCACTTATAATTGTACCTTCAAATGTTAAGGCTCTAATCACTTGAATTTCCTTTCTAAACTTCTAAAACTCTTATCCTTTAATACGCTCTTTGAAAACCAATTGTCAAGCAAGTTTTGGCCAGCTCCCTGATTATCTCCTATTGGTTATTAAAACAAGACAGCATTTTGGAACAAATTTTATTACATTAAAAAGTTTGAGGAGATGATGTCAGTGATAATATCACTGGGCTGGCAACCAAAAGGCCCAGACTAATACTTTGGGAGATGAGTTCAAATTACACACTAGTAGAGATTAAAATTTAAATTTAAGCAAATCTGGAATTAAAAGCCGATGATTAGGAAACCATTGCGGATTGTATTAAAAGCCCATCTGGTTTACTAATGTCCTTTAGGAAGGAAATCTACCCAGTAAGTATTAATCAGAAGAAGTGAGAGCAGCACATACCAAGAGCAATTTCAGTAAGGCGTTTGATAAGATTCCCAACGGAAGGCTATTGCACAAAATACAGAGGCATGGGATTGAGGCTAATTTAGCAGTTTGGATCAGACGTTGGCTAAGTAGAAAGAAAACAGAGGGTGGTGGTTGATGGGAAATGTTCATCCTGGAGTTCAGTTACTAGTGGTGTACCGCAAGAATCTGTCTGGGGCCATTGCTGTTTGTCATTTTTATAAATGACCTAGATGAGGGCATAGAAGGATGGGTTAGTAAATTTGCAGATGACACTAAGGTCAGTGGAGTTGTGGATAGTGTAGAAGGATGCTGAAGGTTATAGAGGGACATAGATAAGCTGCAGAGCTGGGTTGAAAGATGGCAAATGGAATTTAATGCAGAAGTGTGAAGCGATTCACTTTGGAAGGAGCAACAGGAATGCAGAGTATTGGGCGAATGGTAAGATTCTTGGTAGTGTAGATGAGCAGAGAGATCTCGGTGTCCATGTGCATAGATCCCTGGAAGTTACCACCCAGGTTATTAAGAAGGTGTGTTCACTTTTATTGGTAGAGGGATTGAGTTTTGGTCATGCTGCAGCTGTACAAAACTCTGGTGCGACCGCACTTGGTGTACTGCGTACAGTTTTGGTCACTGCATTATAGAAAGGATGTGGAAACTTTGGAAAGGGTTCAGAGGAGATTTACTCGATGTTGCCTGGTCTGGAGGGAAGGTTTTATGAGGAAAGGCTGAGGGACTTGAGGCTGTTTTTGTTAGAGAGAAGAAGGTTGAGAGGTGAATTAGTTGAGACATACAAGATAATCAGAGGGTCAGATAGGGTGGACAGTGAGAGCCTTTTTCCTCAGATGGTGATGGCTAGCACAAGGGGACATAGCTTTAACTTGAGGGGTGATAGATACCGGACAGATGTCAGAGGTAGTTTCTTTACTCAGAGTAGAAGGGAACATGGAACGCACTGGCTGCAACAGTGGTAGACTTCCCAACTTTAAGGACATTTAAATGGTCATTGAATAAACATATGGATGAAAATAGAATAGCATAGGATAGATGGGCTTCAGATTGGCTCCACAGGTCGGTGCACCATAGAGGGCCAAAGGGACCGTACTGCGCTGTAATGTTCTGTCCTGTGTTCTAACTTCAATCTGCACATAGACTAGATGAGCTGACCAAGCACAAAAGGTGTGGAGGACAAGTTTTCAGAATGTTAGAGATGTTTCTAAAACAGTGTGTTGATGAGTCAAATAAAGCATGTACTATTTTGGGTCTCGTATTACATAACGAAAAAGGACTAATTCTCAACCTTGTTGTAAAAGAACCTTAAGAAATGACTAATCACAACATGATAACATTTAAATTATGCTTGAAAGTGATGTAGTTAATTCTGAAGTAAGGGTGTTACATTTGAATTAGAGAAATTATGAAGGGATGACAAATTGGCTGTGCTGGATTGCGATAATTAAACAAAAGGAATGGCTGTACGTCGGCAACGATAGTCTTTAAAGAACTATTATATCACTGGCAGCAACTATACATTCCTTTAAGATGCAAAAACTCAAGGAAGGTCAGTCAACTAATGGGTTTAGTAGATTTGAAGTGGATAAATCTACAGGTTTAAATCAGATCTATTTCAGGCTGTTGAGGGAGGAAAGGAAGGAGGTAACAAGGAACCTGACAGTAATTTTGAACTCCGCTCTGGTCACAAGTGAGATGCCTCAGGAGTGGAGGGCTGCTAACATCACTCTAAATACCTAAAAATAGGACAAAGGAAGTAATGGAGTTGAGGTACAAATTAGCCATGATCAAATAGAATGACAAAACAGCTCAAAGGTTTGAACGTACTACTCCTGATGCTATTTCCTGTGGAAGGGCTTCATGTGTAACAGTTTATCATATGGATTTGAAAAGGAGTTACACAATACATTGGTGTTGAACCCAATTTCCAGTGGAACACAATTCATTATTAAATAGTCATTATGGACATGGCCAAAAGGCAGAAATTCTGAATGATGGGGCCTTGAGCACTCAGTCACTAATCTGCACATTGTGAAATTACTGTGTACAATTCTGGTCACCCTTGTATAGGAAGAATGTTGTTAAACTAGAGAGGATGCAGACAAGATTTACACGGGTTTTGCTGGGACTGGAGGGTCTGAGATTTAGGGGGAGGCTGAATAGGCTGGGTCATTTATGCCTGGAACACTGGAGGCTGAGGAGTTACTTCATAGAGGTTTATAAAATCAGGAGGTGCATTGGCACGAGTAAATAGCCAAGATCTTTTTTCTAGGGTGGGAGAGTTCAAAACTAGTGGGCATAGATTTAAGGTGAGAGAAGAAAAATATAAAAAGGATCAGAGGGCTAACTTTTCACACAGATTGATGCGTGAATAGAATGAGCAGCCAGAGGAACTGGTGGATGAGGGTACAATTACAACATTTAAAAGGCATCTGGATGGGTATTTAAAGCAGGGCTAGAAAGGTATGGGCTGGCAGTTTGGGATGTCTGGGCGGTATGGACAAGTAGGGCTAAAGGGTCTGTTTCCATGTTCTATGAATCGAAGTTGGTTAAGAGCTGGAAAAAGGTTAGTGACTTCAAAAGGGGACAGTTATGATTGGGAATCTCAACAATTCCTGATTCTAGTCGGACACATTCTGCATGTTCTTAAAGGACTAGACAGAACCTGAAAAAGTGACACGGAGCTATAGTGTTACTTAGAAATCCTGGATGCTTAGCAACAAAAAGTGGGGAAGTGTAACTACAAAAATGGTCTGTGTTGGGTGGGAAGTTAAAATATCAGAAGTCTGAAACTAAACTTCCAGTTTTCTAGAGTATATAGAAAAGCCGGCACCCAGCACATTCACAGGAGGGAGGTTAGCAATTTAATTATAGTAAACCGTGTTAATATTTATGAACTAATATAAACTTAGTCCTGGTTAGCTTAGATTCTAAGCCTCAGGAACCCAGTGATTCAACAGAGGTGAGAACTGTTGGATCCAGAGCCTCTTAGTTACCTACATGATCCTGTTTACTCCTTCATTAACAAATGGTGATGGGATACCCTGTGACAGGGTACGATCTTTACCCCAGTATTAGCCTAGACTGTCCTAACTCCAGTATCCTAACTGTCTCTAGACACTGACTGTCCCCATTCCAAACTTCGATCTCTGCCTTCACTGGCCTCCCTGAATTCAATCTTTGCCCAGCCACTTGCCGTTTTCTAGAGTTTGCTCCTACTCTGAAAACGATTTCCTGGCCTACTCTGGCTTCCCAAATATTCCTGGTTCTGAATTCCAGATTTTCTCCCAGGACTCCATTCTTCCAGGTTTCCTAACTTTGAACCAGAAATCTCTATTCCCAATACACCCTTACCTCCACACTAACACCACCATATAGCATTCAGTAAATACTGAGTGTTTCATAACATATAATTAAAGTTACAGGACTCAAGGCAAAATTATACTGTATACAAGACAACAGTTAATATAGGACAACTCACCCAAAATGCTGAACTACACTTGGCAACATAGCAGCCAACTGGTCCATGGTCGGGAACTGGTACCTTTGTAAAGGACACACATGCAAAAGCAATTAGTGACAAGAATACCTTCCATACATGAGATAGCATAGATGGAGAAACTGGAGATAACATAATAAACACCAATGCATTACCAAGGTGACAGGAGTCAAGAGACAAATACTTAACAGAGGGTAGAGACAGAAATTGTACATGAATTCTCCTGATATCCTGCTGCAGAAATTCTGGAGCAATAGCTTAAATTATCATTCAGCTATTTCACTAGGTCATATATTGATCATTTGCCAAAGTTAATGTGAAGCATTGGGATAATCCCAGCCCATAGAAACTATACTATGTAGGACTGGGTATCACAAATTTCCAACAATGTACTCCAAGTTTCAAAAACTCTATTTCACAGAGGTTGGTAACTTTGCATATGCTGAATTTTGCATAATTATCAGATAGATAATCAAGGAATGGCATATAGGAAAGTGTGTCACTGGTGACAGAGGCAAAGTTTGGACAGGCAGCCGGAGTGGTTGTGTATGCAGACACCTAGTTTTCAGTGTATAGTATAATCGCAAAAGTGACAAGTCCTTGCATACCTACAACTTGGTAATCTAACCACAGACTTTATTCATAGAATAATGGTCACCTAAGAGTGAATTAATTACAGGACACAACCTAATCATCGGGTTTAGATTATTTTATCTATATAAACTATGAATATCGAGAAGAAAAAGGCCAGCATGATCTGGTTTCTTTTCTTTTGTTTTAATGGGGTGTGGGGGTTCTTCGTAAGGTCAGCATTTATTGCCCATTCCTAATTTCTCGTGAACGGAGTAGCTTGTTAGGTCACTGCAGAGGGCAGATAAAAGTTAGCCACATTGTGAATCTGGAATGACTTGTAGGCCGCACCATGAAAGGATGGAAGATTTCCTTCCCTACGTGGTCAACCAGATGAGTTCTTACAAGTCAGTGGCAGTTTCATGACCCCCTGCTGTGATTAGTTCATATGCCAGATTTATTATTAATTTAAACTCCACCAACTCTTGCAGGGAAATTTGAATCCATAGTATTGGTCTGGATCTCTGGGTTACTAGTCCAGTGATGCTGCTACTCTATCACCTCCTCCACCATGTAATACCACCATCTGTGTTCTCCTCGAAGCCACACATTGACCTAATGTGTTCAGATACCCTCATTTCTTCATCAGTGCTGGGTCAAAATCCTGGAACTCAGCACCTGTCAGCATTTTAGGTGGGCTTATTCCACAACAACTACTTAGGAAGGCCCATTGCCACTTTCTAAATAAACACCAGATCTTGCCCATTACTCTTACACCAAAGAATTAATATAAATGAAGGAAATTTGGAAGCCACTTACAAGCTGGTGTCAAATCAAAAGGTTCACATGGGTTACATGTGGAAGAATGGATACTCTAAGGGAAGTTACGACTAGAATGTAACAGTGGAGAGTCGAGAGTGTGGTGCTGAAAAAGCACAGCAGGTCAGGCAGCATCCAAGGACCAGGAAAAATCGACGTTTTGGCCAAAAGCCCTTCATCAGAAATACGGATGAAGGGCTTTTGCCTGAAATGCCGATCTTCCTGCTCCTTGGATGCTGTCTGAACTGCTGTGCGTTTCCAGCGCCACACTTTCGACTCTAATCTCCAGCGTCTGCAGTCCTCACTTTCGCTCTGTAACAGAGTGGAGGTTATGAAATCTGGAGAGAGGTTTGGCAGATTTGAATGTAACTTCATTCAATTTTACACTACGGGGCTGAATAAAGAATGGTAAACTGATGTGGATTGACACAATGTCAGTGGGACTCACCCTGAAGGAAACTGCGAGGCATTTGTCTGCTGACCTGGAGCATCGATGTGGCACACGACAAAATGCTTGGTGATTTCCTGCATATCCTCAAAGTTGAAGAATGTGTTGAAACAAAGTTTATCTGAAAAAAAATCCATAAAAATCAGTGGTTTTAACATTGACACTTCCTGAAGGTACTGGAAGATTGAGAAAAGCACTTGGTCAGTAATAGTGGATCAGAAGAAACAAGACTAATACAACCTTAATCTTATTCCCACACTTCTGTACCACAGAAACTGGATAGAATTCAAACAATTCATTCCTCCTACAACCACACTTAATCCCAAAGTTCCTCAGTTTGACAGTTGGTAACTAAAACTATCAAAAAGTGTGCCCAGCTACATCTGCCCCATCTACCTATCCACTAAGTCAAACTGACACCAAGGGCATCCAGTGACCTAGTCCTGGACCTATTTTATGGAATGTGAGCTTTGTTGACTGGGTCAGAATGTATTGTCCATCTCTGGTTGTCCTTGAAAAGGCAAGGGTGAGCTGATTCTTGAACCACTGCATTTACCATAAGTAAACCCACAATACTGTTAGAAATATAGCTCCAGGAGTTTGTACCAGTGATACTGAAGGAACAGTGATATATTTCAATGATTGGCTTGGAGGAGAACTTGCAGCTGATGGAGTCTCCATGTATTTGCTGCCCTTGTCCTTCTAGTTGGTAGAGGCCTTGGGTTTTGAAGGTGCTGTCTAAGGAGCCTTGGTGAATTTCTGATGTGCATATTGTAGATGGTGCACACTGCTGCTTCTGAAAATCAGTGGTGGAGGGTGTAGATGTGTTGCCAATCAAGTGGGGCACTTTGTCTGGATTGTGTCATGGTGCTTGAGTGTGATTGGAACTATACCCATCCATGCAAGCGTGTGGAGTATTCTATCACACTTCTGAATTGTGCCTTGTAGATCATGGACAGGCTATGGGGAATCAGAAGGCGAGTTACTTGCTGCAGGATTCCAAGTCTCTAGCCAGTTGTTGTAGCCACACTATTTATACAGCTAGTCCAGTTCAGCTTCCGGTCATGGTGTTGATAGTGAAGGATTCAGTAATAGTAATGATATTGAATGTTAATGGGAAATGGCTGGATTCTGTTTTGGAGATGGTCATTGCCTGGCACTTGTGTAATGTGAATGGTATTCTAGTTTCAATGCTATTTCTCCTAATGCCCTCTTCTTACTCATTTTCCAGAAGACCAACTTTCTGCTCCCAAGAACTGCTGACCACTTCCCTTCTTGACTCCGAGCCAGGAAAATATATTAACTTCAATTGTAAACAAACTCGTCTCTTCAAATACCATACCCATCCCTTCATATTTGCTATCACTATCTCCCCTCCTTCAAAAATGCTGGACACCTTTGACTTGTAAATTATGACTATATCTCTGATCTCACTTTCCTCTCCAGGGTCAATGTACGTTGTTACCTCTCAAATCATATCATATTCCCCCATCCCTACAATTCTTTAACTCTTCAAATCAATCAGGTTTCCAAACCTTCTACATCACCAAAATTGTTCTAATCAAAAACACATGAAGTATAATTGTGACTATAATGAACTATCATTCTCAACATTTTCAAATTCCTTGTAGCATTCAACGGAATTAATCACACTAATCTCCTCCACATTCTGGAGGCTCTACTATTGGTTTTCCTCCTTTTTGTAATTTATATGACACATCTCAGGAACATCATTCCAATACTTGACATTAGGTTCCAACAAATGAAAAACAATAGAGACAGAGACAGATCAATGTGTTTCATCACTAGGAACTAGGAGAGGTGACTTGGTTGAAGAATACTTGTAATTATGTACACTGTTGAGTTGATTGATACATCAATAAATTTGATATGAGCAGGCTGCCACCACACTGGGGTGGTAATGGATCCACACGGTTGTCAGGTCACCACTCAGTATCTCAACTCCACCAGGAAAGCCAACAAACCTCCTAAGCAAATTCAGCAAGTCTGCATTTTAAAAATTGTGGTATTACAGCATCAAAATCCATCAGCAACATGAATATTGCAGCTCCCACATTGCTGGGCCAGCACTTCACACTCTATAACTCATCCACAGATTCAATCAATAAGCACATCGACCTGGACCCGATATACCGGACACTGCAGCGGACAGCTGAAACTGATAACCGGAAGCGGCAGATACAAATCACTATAAATGCCGGAGGAAACATCACAGAAGCGCTTCACAGGAGGCTCCCAAGCACTGAGGATGTCACCTAGACAGGGGACGAAACGTCTGCAACACAAATTCCCAGCTCGGCGAACACAACCACAACAACGAGCACCTGAGCTACAAATCTTCTCCCAAACTTTGAAGATTATCTGTGTCCAAGAAACATTTAGTCACCACCCTTAACCAGCAGCATGCCATCAATATGATCTGCATTCAAGAAACACATCTTCCAAGACATGAATCTAGGAGATATAAGAACCTATTAATTGTTAAGTACAAAAGTACTTCAGATGAATTAAAATACCTCAGTTTAAGGGAAATATTTGACTGGAGGCATAATCACAGGATCCATCTCTATCAGCAAGAAAATGAAAGTGGTCATTGTCCACAGAGGATCACAAGCTATTCTGTCATTAGAGAGAAATGGCTCATGGTGAAATTAGCCCAAGGATCATCATGCTTCAGACAAAGGTGCAATGATGAGAAGGCAGGGTCTTCAAGATGACCTCTGTGGGTACAGGATCTAAACTCATGCTGCTGGTGTCAATCTGCAGCACATGCCAGTTGCCCAGCTAACAGAGCCAAGTTAACTCTCAAATACAAGTTAAAAAAAAATTGTAATTTTTCTCAGTATTATTCTGAAGTATGTCTTCCAAGCTGATTTTAGCAAAAGGAAGTCTTATACCACGTGGAATGCTCCAGGAATTCTGCAGCAGTTAACTTGGTCCTGTCTTCCCTCGTACTTATCCACCATTTATAAGGCTCAAGCCAGCAGCTTGTTTGGATGGGTGTAGCTCTAATAACACTCAAGAAGCTAGACATCATCCATGGAAAAGCAGCCAACTTGATTGATACTCCATCCATCATTTTGAACATTTACACCATTCACCACCAATGCTCGGTAACAGCAACAAGAATCATCTTTGAGATGCATTGCAATAACTTGCCCAGGCTCCTCCAACAACACCTTCCATACCCATGATCGCTACCCCTTACAAAGGCCAGGGTAGTAGATGCATGAAAACATAACCACATGCACGTTCCCTTTGAGCCACACACAATCATGACTTGGAACAATATCACTGCTCTATCACTGTACAGAGTAAGAGTCAAAATCATAGAACTCGCTTCCCTCAGTTGTGTGGGCGTGTCGACATTACAACAGCAACTACAGAGAAACCTCAATTATCCGGCATTCAATTATCCAAATTTTGGATTATCTGGACAAGACCAGTAAGTCTCATGTCTGTCATCTGCAAGGTGTTAGAAAGGATTCTGAGGAATAGGATTTATGGCCATCTGGAAGAGCATGGCTTAATTAAATGCAGTCAACACAGCTTTGTGAGGGGCAGGTCATGCCTCACAAACCTTATCGAGTTCTTTGAGGATGTGACTAGAAAAGTTGATGAGGGTCAAGCTGTGGATGGTGTATTTGGACTTCAGCAAGGCATTTGATAAGGTTCCCCATGGTAGGCTCATTCAGAAGGTCAGGAGGAACGGGATACATGGGAACTTAGCTGTCTGGATACAGAATTGGTTGGCCAACAGAAGACAGCGAGTGGTAGCAGAAGGAAAATATTCTGCCTGGAAGTCAGTGGTGAGTGGTGTTCCACAGGGCTGTGTCCTTAGGCCTCTACTGTTTGTAATTTTTATTAATGACTTGGATGAGGGGATTGAAGGATGGGTCAGCAAGTTTGCAGATGACACAAAGGTTAGAGGTGTCGTTGATAGTATAGAGGACTGTTGTAGGCTGCAGCGGGACATTGACAGGATGCAGAGATGGGCTGAGAGGTGGCAGATGGAGCTTCACCTGGATAAATGCGAGGTGATGCATTTTGGAACGACGAATTTGAAAGCTGAGTACAGGATTAAGGATAGGATTCTTGGCAGTGTGGAGGAACAGAGGGATCTTGGTGTGTAGGTACATAGATCCCTTAAAATGGCCACCCAAGTGGACAGGGTTGTTAAGAAAGCATATGGTGTTTTGGCTTTCATTAACAGGGTAGTTGAGTTTAAGAGTCGTGAGATCTTGTTGCAGCTCTATAAAACTTTGGTTAGACTGCACTTGGAATACTGCGTCCAGTTCTGGTCGCCCTATTATAGGAAAGATGTGGATGTTTTGGAGACGGTTCAGAGGAGGCTTACCAGGATGCTGCCTGGACTGGAGGGCTTATCTTACGAAGAGAGGTTGACTGAGCTCGGACTTTTTTCATTGGAGAAACAGGAGGGGGAGAGGGGACCTAAGTCAGGTATACAAGATAATGAGAGGCATAGATAGAGTCGATAGCCAGAGACTATTTCCAAGAGCAGAAATGGCTAACACGAGGGGTCATTGTTTTAAGCTGGTTGGAGGAAAGTATAGAGGCGATGTCAGAGGCGGGTTCTTCACAGAGTTGAGAGAGCATGGAATGCGTTGCCAGCAGCAGTTGTGGAAGCAAGATCATTGGGGACATTTAAAAGACTGCTGACATGCATATGGTCACAGAAATTTGAGGGTGCATACATGAGGATCAATGGTCAGCACAACATCGTGGGCTGAAGGGCCTGTTCTGTGCTGTACTGTTCTATGTTCTATGTTCTAAGATCGCAAGGTCCTGATGCAAGGCTAAACTAGTGTAATCTGTCTTTCGATAACGCACACATTCGATTATCCAAACAAAATACTCCCTGCCCATGTCGTTCGGATAATCGAGGTTCCTCTGTATGCTTCAAAGTACTTCACTGGCTGTAAAGCATTTGAAACCTCTAGTGGTCGCAAAAGGCATTAATGGTGGAGAGAGTAGCCCAGAGCAGACAAATTGTCTGTCCCCTAACACCAAGATCACTTGTTCTATACATCAAGATTATATGTGCCACATACAATCTGTGTCTGTACTAGGTTTGTACTTCAGTGTCTGTGCCAGTACATTACCTCCTCCTTCTTAAATATAATCTTCCAAACAAGCAGCATTTACCACCCAAAAACAGGACAGTAAGTGTATGTGGGAACACCACCATGTGCAAGGTTCTTATCAAATCATATTCTTTCCTGATTTGGAAATGGATCATTGCCACTTTGTCAAAGCCTTGGAACTCACTCCCTAAAAGCACTGCATATGTAGCTTGAGCACATGGTTCACAGTGTTTCATGAAGACACCTCACAACCATCTTCTCAAGGGCAATTAGGTACAGGCAATAAATGCTGACTGAGTCTCTGGAATTAATAAAAATGGACAGTAAGTTTTCCTGTCGCAGAAACAGATGAATCTGATTGTTTTAACTGTACCCTGTTACAGAATCCAGCATTCCACTGATGTCTGTATCTTAATAACTTAAGTGAATTATGTTTATATTTATGTTTCATACTCAAGACTTGGCTTTGACGAAGCACTATACTTCTGATTTTCCAACTCCATCTGCAGAGATTTCAAGGTGACCTCCACTGGCACCACACATCATATTAGCCCTATTAAAAAAATAAAATGCAGAACCTGTTATCTGCAGAAACAAGCAATTAAGGACAACTCCCATTGGCTTCATGACCCTGGTCTATCATTTTCATAATCCTTCAATGAGTTACAATTCTCACAATAACAAATCATTCCCAAAAAGCAACAGATCTCCGTGCTCTGCATCTTAATAAGCTTGTTGCACCAAAGGAAGTTCAGGCATCATTTTCTGGATTGCAAAGCTGGATTTCCTACTTTATAAAACACATATACAGGAAGAGATGAGCAAGAACAGGAAGAAAGACAGCCTCCAATTGTAGGTTAGCCCTATGTAAAGCCCCCACAGTCACCTCATAAGTGAAGACACTGACTCTACCACAGTTCAATCGTAAAGGTCTGATTGAAAACATTTAATCACTCCACTATTGGTAGCCATGTTTTCAACTGCTGTGCCCTGAATTCTGGACACCCCTCCCTGAACCCCTCTGCCTCTCTACCTCACTTTAGGACCTTCTTTAAAGATGTTGACCAAGCTTTCACTCTTTCACCCTAATCCCTCTCTATGTGGCTCAGTGTTAATATCTTGCAGTGCCTCCATTAAGTCTCATGGAACATTTTGTCATATTAAAAAAGGTGCTAGGTAATAACAAATTGTGTATTTGTCCTGTGGACTCCCAGGAAAAATCTTCGTCATCACTCTGCACTGCAAATGGATTCTGGGCTTCCACTTCTGGGTCCTGCTTGGCATTTTAAAGGCCTATAATCTTGGCACAAATCCTTAAAAATCTAAACCTTAGCTGAGCAGTTTAACAGGATAGTTTGTAGTTTTTGCAGATTCACAAATAGTAACGTTGGTATCAGAAGAATTGAGGGGTTTGATTGCTGAACTCTCTTGCTTTACTTAATCCTTACTCATTTTTGCTCTTATTGATAAATCATACAAAACGGTTATATGAAATGATGATGACATTTGTTCCTTGGACCATGTGACCCATTGAGTTGTGGCATTTTTCCATGCGACATGGAGCACCTTTGAAGCTACATTCTCTGTGGTGATTTAAACAGTTCTGACATCTTGAATGCTCAAAAGGCATAACATTTTCATTTGTATCAATATTGTCATTGAAGATTTCCTCCCCCATTTATAGAATACTTAAGTCTCACATCTGCAAACACACCATCTCAGCATTTTTCCCATTATAAACACTTATGCCCACTTTTATGATGGCGCTTAAGTAAGTCAACCTAACATTTAAAAAAATATATTCATAAGCGGGACCTGGGCATCGCTGCTGTGACTGAGCGTCAGTGGTGGAGGAAGTGGATGTGGTTGCCAATCAAGTGGGTTGCTTTACCCTGTTTGGTGTCAGGCTTCTTGAGTGTTGGTGGAGCTGCGCCCATCCATACAAATAGAAGTATTCCATCATACTCCTGACTTGTACCTTATAGATGAATGACCAGAGCGAGGAGCAAGGGGCTGAGCTGGTTGGAGGTGGAAGATGATGAGATAAAATCTCTAGGAATACATCCAACTAGAGTTTGAAAATTAGGTTTGCTAAGATTACTTTGTAAGAATAACGGCACAAGAGGTGGTCATGGTGTCAAGACTTCCTTTGTGGAAGGAATCCACATCACAAGGCCTCCATAATAAGATATCTAAAAGGTAAGGCTATCCCTTAAACATGAGTCATGATGGCAAGGGTCATTACAGTTCATGCTTTCTCTTGTGTTTTCAGTTAATGTTCATCACAAAGATGGCTACTCAATAGGTATGTGTTTCTTATGAATCTAAGGTTACTTTATGTTAGAAATGAATGGAATAATGTGTAAAGAGTCACTAACAACCCATGTACACTCCAGGAAAAATAGTCTAGATACCCACCGATTATCCCTCATGTCTCAAATAAGTAAAACTCGTTTAGGAATACACCTTGACTTTCAGGTTAAACAAGTTTTTTAATATGACAAATCTGTATAGAAACAGTGAAATGAGCAGAAAAACTAAATTTCATTACTACTTCAACCTTTTTTCTGCCACACAAATAAAAATGTCTTTCAGAGTTCCTAAACTTCATTATTCCATGCCTTTGTGCTCAAAGCTCTGTTTCTGTGCAGTGGCATAGAAGTACAATGAAGAGTTGTGGGAAAGCGATCAAGTTTGGGCAATACAAAAATAGAACTCTACATTAAGAGATTATTTTAGAGGAAATTCCAAATCATTTCATACATAAATGGAAAGTTCAAGGTCCTGGAACAGGCTCAATATCAAATATACTTGAAATCTGACAACCATTGGGCAATTCCAGGCCCCTCACTTCACCTCCAAGTCAGAAAACTAATAATCTCATAAATGCACAAAGATTTTATGTACCATTAACATAATGCTGATAGATAGAACTGCGCCTTTACTACTACATATGCATTTAAGGAAAAAGGCAAAAGGAATTTCTTTGAGAAATAGCAGACCAAGTTTTTGTGTAGATTCACAAAAAAAAATTACCTCTCCAAGATTCATTTGGACTTTTAGTCTTTTCATACAAAATTAAGGTTCACAGTGTATTTTGAGAGCTCTAATTACATGAATGAGCTTGGATGAGAATATAGAACAGTTAGAAGGCTCGCCTTGGTTCTCCAACACAAGCAGCTCAATTCCCAACATAACTTCAAGGTTCCCTAAACTTCACAGATTCAGCAACCCATGCCAGCCCTCCCATGTGCCTTTAGATTGATCATACTGTTTTCATGTGCCTCACATCCCCATTACCACACATTTCACCTCCATTTCGCCATGTAGCCTCCATATCCACTTTCTCAGTATGCACTACTTAGCACCCACCAGAGCCATACAACAGCAATGGGAATTATTTTTAAATTGTTGGAAAACATTTATACTTCTAATAATCTAATAAAACCCTGTACTCAAAACAGATTCTCAGTGATTCCAGTAAAGAAACTACCTTCAGTTGGAAATAATTTTAAATTCTTCAAGTGCCTGCTAGGTTTGCAAGTGACAAAACAAAATCACGAAGGCATAATTTGTTCTTAAAGCCGCTTAAAATTTTCAAAAATTCATGGATTATAGAACACTTCTCAGCTAAAGCTATTAAAAGCTTCTAAAATACAGACAACTATTTTAGCAGCCTGGTGGTTCAGTGGTTAGCATTGTTGCCACATAGCATCAGGGACCCGGGTTCAATTCCGCTCTTGGGTGACTATGGAGTTTGCACATTCTCCTGTGTCTGTATGGGTTTCCTCTGGGCGCTCCAGTTTCCTCCCACAGTCCAAAGGATATGCAGGTCACGTGGCTTGGCCATGGTAAATTTCTCATAGTATCCAGGGATATGTGGGCTAAGTGGACTAGCCATGGGAAATGCAGGCTTACAGGGATAGGGTGAGGGATCGGTCTGGGTGGGATGCTCTTTGAAGAGTTGGTGTGGGCTCAATGGGCTGAATGGCCTGCTTACACACAGTAAGGATTCTATGATTCTATTCATAATGGCTACAGCTGTCGAAACAACAAAGTCTCCTGCTACATTGCCTGAAACTGACGGAATAAAATGGCATCCCATTCCAAACCTGAAAATCTATCAAATTGGGAGGGGTGTGTACAAGCACAAAGTTTTTTTCTTCAACTTCAAAACAAATTGCACATTTTGTCAATTTAAATCAAAGTGCAAATCGTGACAGCAGATAGTATTTGGGCTTTTATTCCACCATTTTTAATGCATTATCGTGCTTTTGACAACTGGAAAGGTACTATAAAGAATGGCAAAATGCATGTTAATTCAAGGATTAACTTTTCTTTAAAAGGATAGATCCCTATGATGAATCACTGCATTAGAAAAAATCCACATTACATTACAACATATAATAATGACATATAATAATAATTTGAAAATGGAAAAAAAAGAGTTTACACACATCTTTCAATATGTCCCTGACTCCTCAAATGGTCAATCCAGCAATCAAACTGTCTGGAGGTACATTTTTTTTCCACAATAGCTTGCAAAACTCACAACATTCAAAAATAGTGTGCAGAAAGCAATAACTTTTTCCTGTGTGTCCGGACACTTGAGAAACCAACCTCTGAAGAGGTCCATGAGTATTTTGCAGCCAAGCTTTCCTGACCCAACAAACCAAAACAGCTTTTTTGGACCAGGAAGGCATAGGAAAATTTTCTAGCAAAATGAAGCGATCATCATTGTTCTGTGACCTGATTTGCACCTCAAATAGGAGGTGGACACACAACTCAGGATTGTGTTTAATAATTTAATAAAGTTAGTGTCCAGTCCAAATTAAATTCATCAATATAAATTTAATTTGAATCAATTTTATAAATTGGCCAGAACAAAACTCAAGTTCTTCATGAGGATTACTGTTCAATAGCGATCAAAAAATTGGCACTCATGCTTCAATTCCTTTCAATAAGGATTATTCATTAAATAGAGGTGTACACCACACACAAAGTGAAGCCATGAATAAAGCGATACACAAAGCTACAGTCGACATGGGAAGGGGTGGACAACGGTTTTTTGAAACTTGCCTCCTTGCAGCCTCTTGCCAATACATTGTTCAAAGCTGTCATTCTCGATGGAAGAGGAAGATGGACAAACATCTTATGACAAACAATAAAATAAATTGGACAGTTTCCCACTGGTAAAATGAATATTGCAAGGTAGGAAGATCACTATTTTTAAGATTCTTAATGATGAAGGACAGGATTTACATGTATTTGGAAAAGCAAGGACTGATTAGGGATAGTCAATGTGGCTCCATGCATGGGAAATTGTGTCTCACTAACTTGATTGAGTTTTTTGCAGAAGTAATGAAGAGGATTGATGAGGACAGAACAGTGGGTGTGATCTATGAAGACTTCAGTAAGGCACTCGACAACGTTCCTTATGGTAAACTGGTTGGCCAGTTTCGCTCAGATGTAATACAGGGACTGTTTCTCGTCATTTGTATACATAACTGGCTCAAAAGCAGAAGACAGAGGGCGGTGGTGGACAGTTGGTTTTCAGACTGGAGGCCTGTGACCAGCGATGGGCCACAAGGATCTGTACTGGGTCCAATGTTTCTCGTCATTGTATAAATGATTTGGATGTGAACATAGGTACAGTTAGTAAGTTTGCAGATGACACCAAAATTAGCGGGAAGGGCCTGGTGAATGTTGCTGAACAAACAGACCTTGGAGTGCGGGTTCACAGTTCCTTGAAAGGAGAGTCGCAGGTCAATAGGATAATGGAGGAGGTATTTGATATGTTTGTCTTTATTGGTCAGTGCATCAAGTATAGGAGTTGGGAGGTCATGTTGCAGCAGTACAGGGCATTTGTTAGGTCCCTATTGGAATACTGCATGCAATTCTGGTCTCCCCGCTATAGGAAGGATGTAGTGAAACTTGAAAGGGTTCATAAAAGATTTACAAGAATATTGCCAGGGTTGGAGGGGTTAAGTTATAGGGACAGGCTGAATACACTGGGGCTACTTTCTCTGGAGCCTTGGAGGCTAAGGGTTGATCTTATAGAGTTTTATAAGATCATAAGGGGCATGGATAGGGTGAATAGATGAGGACCAATCCCTGGGCTGGGGGAGTCCAAAATTAGAAGGCATAGGTCAAAGGTGAAAGAGGAAAAATTTAAAAGGGACTTAAGGGGCAATTCCTTCATGCAGAGAGTGGCGAGTGTATAGGAATAAGCTGCCAGAGGAAGTGGTGGAGGCTGACACAATTACAACATTTAAAAGACATCAAGATGGGTATATGAATAGGAAGGACTGGGAGGGATATAGGCCAAGTGCTGTCAAATGGGACTAGATTTATTTATGATACCTGGTTGGCATGGACAAGTTGGACTGAAGGGTCTAATTCTATGCTTTACAACTCGAGGATTCTATGACTAAATAATACAAACCATTAAATATTTAAACTTGAAAGCAGAATCAATTATAACAGTGCTCTATTTGAGGCAGTTGTAATGGAGTGGATTGCAGGAGTATAATTAATCTGCAAGAATAATATCTTAATGAATTTATGGAACAGACTACTCAGGAAAATCGTACAGGCATCCAACACGTAATAGATTCTTTGTGAAAATAATATTTTGGATTACAATGAATTCATAATATAAAACATGTGGTAAGTAATTTGAAAGGAACAGATGATATTGAACCTATGGATTCACAAAACTATCAAATATGAGGGGCTAGTGTTTCTCCCCTCATTCCTGGATAGTGGAAGACTAACTGATAGAAATTGCTGTACTTAGTGAATGATTTTATTACCGTTTTATTATGGTGGTGGGTGTCGAACTAGTTAGAGCTTGTTCTTCTGTTATGTAGCAATTCATAAATTCCTATGAACCAAGATACTGAATAATGGTATTGAACCAGACTATGTGAGCAAAGGCAAAGGTCACATTTAAAATGGATTTGATTTCATTCTCAAAGCTACTAAGAAAGTTACATTAAACACTGTGATCCAAGGCGGTTTCCCCTTTTCTTATGCAGGCTGCTGTCAGCTAATTCTAGCATAGTCAATTGGATCAGCCATACATTACTCAACAGCCAGCAGAAATTGAACATTCATCATTCTGCCTGGATATATTTTGTTGCATCATTAAACTGTGCTTCTCCTTACTACTGTAGTGGAAAACCCTCTTCAAACATATAGGAAACAATCTATTTCCACATAATTTTTTAATCAGACAAAGCCCATTGGAATCATTCCTATTGTTTAGAATTCCAATAGAGTGAACTTTTTTCCCATTCGTTCTATCACTAAAAATTTCATTTAATTCCCATTTAATTAAACGTATAGAATTCCAATAGCCCAAACTCCCCCTCCCCTTCAATCCATTATACAGAATTCCAGTACATGAAAACCTTTCCTATTCAATTCAACTATCGAGTATTTCAATAAATCAAATTCTTTCTAATTCAAATCTACTAAATACAATTCCGCTAGACCAAACAACATCTCATTCACTCGATTATATAGAATTCTGACAGCTAAATCCTCTTCCCATCAAATCCATTACAAATAATTCCATAAATTAAGCTCTTTTAAGTTCACTTATCACCAATGTGCGTAATTCAGTGGGAAAAATACTTAACCTTTTCTCTTAGGGTATAGAAACCTGGTTCCAAAAAAAAATTTAAAGTATTATGCTTGAATCATGTGTTTTTCTTATAGTGAGGTGTTCAAATATCTATACTTACGGTTCATCCCAACATCATGATAGGTCAGAATTGCTGGTCGGTTTCCTTTTGGTGCACCACGTATCACCACATGCAACATCCCATAGGGGGTTTCAATGTCATGTTCCTAGTGAAGTTCAACAAAAGTGGCAATCAGTGACTGGAAACATGTCTTTTCATCTACCACTCAGAGTTGATGACTATGCAGACCCAAACGTTATCTGTAATAAATCTCTTGTGAAAGTAATTAGTCATTACTTACAGGCTCTGCCTTGACAGTAATTGTACAGATACCGCTCTACATTTGTAACCCTTGATCAATCAATAATGTCAAGACCTCCCATCACATAACTTGCTAGTAATGACCATACATACTTGCCTCCATAAATACCCTTACAAAAATCAATAATTAGATAGATATGCCTCTTTCAATTCGGCACTGTGTAATCACTGACTTTGCCCCTCTAAATTTTAACGCAATGATTGCAAAGTCTTTCCTCTTCAGTGGTTCCATTATAAAATTATTCACTACCTGTAAACACACACTCGCACCCTAACATAAATATGTAAATATCTTGTGATAACCAGATTCAATATTATAACTGTACACTGGTACTGTAAATGTATTCATATTATCAAACAAAAACCCTTACACTGTGATAAATACATGCAAGTTATTATAAGCCAGGAAAAAACATGCAGATAAGTATTATTATAAATAAACACATTTACAGTGTTAACGTTCGTGATCAACGCACTCAAATAGTTGTCAGCACAAAGTGATGAGTGCTTTTGATGGAACACAGATGTACTTTTTGGCAGACAGGCCAGAAAATAAAGTGTGTATGGGATCCAAGAGAGTGGCGAATTGGATCCAAATGTAATTTAGTGGCAAGACAAAAAGGACAATATTCTTCAGATATTTTAAAGCAGAAGAAGACTTTCGCTGAAGTTTCTGTTTCTGGCTTATTACTCAGTTCCTTGACTTTCATGATATATCTCAATGATTGGACTTCAATTAGAAGACACTATTTTGAACTGTACAGATGATACAGAAATTGGTCACCTGGTCAATAGTGAGGAAGAAAGTTGTAGATGGCAGGAAGATGTCAATAGACTGGTTAGGTTAGCAGAATAGTGACAAACTGAATTCAATCTAGAGAAGTGAGATAATACATTTTCTTATGGGATGACAAACAAGGTACGGGAAGACACAATAGATGCTAGGATACTGAGAAGTGTGGAGCAAGAGGGAACCTTGGAGTTAAGGTACACAGATCCCTGAAGTGAGGTAAATGAGATGGATAAATTGGCAAATAGGATAATTATTAGCTAAGGAACAGTGAGGTTATGTTATAAATCTACAAAACACTAATTAGACTACAGCTAGAGTACTTTATACAGTTGCGTTCAAACAAGAGTGATGTAGCATGGATTTACAAGACAAGTACTGGCATAGAGGATTTTAACTATTAGGAAATATGAATATGTTGTGGATTGTTTCCTTTAGAATAAAAGAAGTTGAGGGATGATTTAAATGAGACAAAATTATAATGAGTTTTGACACAGTGGACAGGAAGGACCTCTTTTGCATAGCGAAGAGAAGAATAATCCGGGTCCACTGATTTAAAGCAATTTACAAAAGCATTTCAGGAATTAAAGCATTAAATCTTTAAATTAGCTACAACACAGGAGGCCATTCAGACCACTGAGCTCAGGCTGAACCTCTGCAAGAGCAATTTAACTAGTCTCCCACCCCAGCCACCTTCCTCTTCCAACATATCTTTAACCAAATTTTTTAAAAAATTTGTTCACAGGAGGTGGACATCACTTGCGATGTCAGCATTTATTGCTCCACTCTAATTGCCCAGTGGTACATGAGTCAACCATATTGCTGAGAGAGTCTGGAATCTCACCTGTACTAGGAAAGGATGGCAGATATCCTTCCCTAAAAGGACATAAGTGAACCAGATGGGTTGTTATACAATATAGAATGTTAGGCTCATGTTTTAATTCCAACTTTTTTATTGAAATTTAAAATTTCAACATCTACCATGGTTGAATGGAAGTCCAGGCTCCGAGAAGATTAGTTTGGTGTTTCAGATAACTAATCCAGTGACATTACCATTACGCAACTTTCTCCCCACAAACTGATCCATTATCCCTGCAATCAGTGACCTGTTCAGGTTTCCGATCCTAGACTGAAAGATTTGCATACTAATGCACATTTTTTTAATATATATTTGTACATTGGATATGGAATCATTAACTAGGCCAACATTTATTTCACACTGCTAATTGCTCTTAAAGGTAGTGTGGTGAGCTGGTTTTTTTTGAATTGCCGCAGTTCATATGGCATAGATACGCCTACACTGCAGTTACTGAGCCAGGATTTTTGGCCCAATGACAAGAAATATTTCCAAGGCAGGATGTTGAGTGGTTTAGACTGGAACTTGCAGATGGCGATGTTTCCATGTATCTGTTGCTCAGTCCTTATTGGGGGGGGGGGGTGTGAACTGTTCAAAGATGCTGTACAAAAGAGCCTTGGTAAGCTTTGCACTGCATCATGTAAATGATGTACACTGCTGCCACTGTACATTGCAGGAGGAGAGAGTGAATGTTGAAAATGTTAGATGGGGTGCCAATCAAACAGACTGTTGTCTTGAATGGTGTTGATTTTCTTGACTACTTTTGACACTACACTCATTCACACAAGAGGGGAGCATTCCAGTACACATGACTTGTCAAAGTCTGTCAAATAGGCACAAGTGAGGAGATAAGTTACACAATGCAGAATTTCTAGCCTATGACCTACTCATGAAGCCCCATTATGTATCTGGCTAGTCCAGTTCAATTCTGATCAATGCTGACTTGACATCAAAGGCAGTTACCCTTACCATCCATCTGTTGTGCATGCTTTTACCAAGACTGGAGTGAGGTCAGGCACTGAGTGGACCTTACTGAATTGAAAAATGTGGTGCTGGAAAAACACAGCAAGCCAGGCAGCATCCGAGGAGCAGGAGAATCGACATTTCGGGCATAAGCCCTTCTTCAGGAATGAGGCTGGTGTGCCAAGCAGGCAGAGATAAAAGGTAGAGGGGAGGGAATTTGGGGGAGGGGTGCTGGGAATACGATAGGTGGAAGGAGG
>NC_057726.1:61234188-61245300 GCF_004010195.1 Chiloscyllium plagiosum | reverse complement strand
GGGTGGAAGGTGTTGGTGAAGTGGATGAACTGTTCAACCTCCTCATGGGAGCACGAGGTAGCGCCAATACAATCATCGATGTAGCGGAGGAAAAGGTGGGGGGTGGTGCCAGTGTAGCTACGGAAGATGGACTGTTCCACATATCCGACGAAGAGGCAGGCATAGCTGGGGCCCATGCGGGTGCCCATGGCTACTCCTTTGGTTTGGAGGAAGTGGGAGGATTGGAAGGAGAAGTTGAGAGTGAGGACCAGTTCAGTCAGTCGAAGGAGGGTGTCAGTGGAAGGGTACTGGTAGGGTCAGCGGGAGAGGAAGAAGCAGAGGGCTTCGTGATGGGGGATGGAGGTATACAGGGACTGGATGTCCATCATGAAGATAAGGCGTTGGGGGCCAGGGAAGCGAAAATCATGGAGGAGGTGGAGGGCGTGGGTGGTGCGCCGAACGTAGGTGGGGAGTTCTTGGACTAAGGGGGACAGGACAGTGTCAAGGTATGCAGAGATGAGTTCGGTGGGGCAGGAGCAGGCTGAGACAATGGGTCGGCCGGGGCAGTCAGGTTTGTGGATTTTGGGCAGGAGGTAGAAACAGGTGGTGCGGAGTTGTGGGACTATGAGGTTGGAGGCGGTGGATGGGAGGTCTCCTGAGGTGATGGGTTGTGGATGGTCTGGGAGATGATGGTTTGGTAGTGGGAGATGGGGTCATGGTCAAGGGGACAGTAGGAGGAGGTGTCCGCGAGTTGGCGTCTAGCTTCAGCGGTGTAAAGATCGGTGCGCCAAACTACCACTGCGCCTCCCTCGTCTGCCGGTTTGATGGTGAGGTTGGGGTTGGAGCGGAGGGAGTGGAGGGCTGCGCGTTGTGAGGGAGAGAGGTTGGAGTGGGTGAGAGGGGTGGACAGGTTGAGGCAGTCAATGTCGTGGCAGCAATTGGATATGAAGAGATTGAGGGCGGGTAAGAGGCCAGCACTGGGTGTCCAGGTGGATGGGGTGTGTTAGAGGCGGGAGAAGAGGTCGTCAGAGGGTGGACGAGAGTCCTGGTTGAAGAAGTAGGCGTGGAGGCGAAGGCGGCGGAGGAAATGCTCGATGTCTAGCTGCGTGTCGAACTCACTGATCCGGGAGCCTAGGAGGATGAAGGTGAGGCCTCTGCTGAGGACTGATCGTTCATCCTCAGAGAGGGGGAGGTCTGGAGGGATGGTGAAAATATGGCAGGGCTTGGAGCTAGGACCTGGTGTGGGGCTGGAGCTGGGAGTGGGAGTGGAGTTAGGCATGGGGGCGGAGTTAGTCATGGGGGTTTCAGAAATGATGGAGGATGATACAATTATCCGGAGATTGGTGGGGTGGAAGGTGAGGACCAGTGGACCTTACTGAACCCAAGCTGAGTATCAGTGTACACTTTATTGATTATAACTGAGTGGAGACTGATGATGCAGTGTTACATTTTGTGTACAGGATGTCCTTGTGCATTTTCCATATTGTGAGGCAAATGCCAGTGTTGTAACTGTGATAAGTTAGCCTAAGACTGCAGTTAGTTCTAAAGCACAAATCTCAGTATATTGCTGGAATGTTATCAGAGCGCTTACCTTTGCTGTATCCAGCACCTTCAGCCATTTCTTGGTATCACATCGAGTGAATCGAATTGGCTGAAGATTGGCAGTGATCAGGTCTGATGGTCCACTCAGCACTTCTGGTTAAAAATTAGGGAGGGAGGTATGTAATAATCAGCAGGAGGTTTCCTTGCCCATCTATGACCTGATGCATGAAACATCATGAGTTCATAGACAATGTTGAGGACTCACGGATACTCTTGTGCTACAATGTCTAATAGTCATACTGAGGGAAGGAACCTTTTCATTTGTGGGATGTGGGCATCGCTGACTGGCCACCTTGAGAAGGTGATGTTGAGCTGAGTTCTTGAACCACTGCAGACCATCTGCAGTAGGTTGACCCACAATGCTGTTAGGAGGGAATTCTAGCACTTTTACCCAGCAACAGTGAAGAAACAACGATATGCGACGGAGGGGAACTTGCAGGTGGTGGTGTTCCCACGTATTGGCTGCCCTTGTTCCTCTAAATGGAAGTGGTCATGGTTTGGGAACTTGCTGTCTTCCGGATCTTTGGTGAACTTCTGCACCGCAGCTTGTAGAGCACGCTGCTAAAGAATGTAGGTGGTGGAGGAGCGGAAGTTTGTGGATGTGGGGCCAATCAAGCAAGCTACTTTATCCTGGATGGTATCAATCTTCTTAAGTGTTACTGGAGCTGCATCAATTCAGGCAAAGTGGAGAATATTCCATCACACTCCTGACTTGTGCCTTCTAGATGATGGACAGGTTTTGGAGAGTCAGGACCTGAATTACTTGCCACAATATTCCTAGCCTCTGGACTGCTCCTGAAGACATTGTTTATGTGGTGAGTCCAGTTGAGTTTCTGGTCAAAGGTTAGATTTCCAAAAATCATTCAATAAGGTGCCACATAAAGAGGTTCTCGTTTTTAATTCAGAGTTAAGTAGTAATTTCTCTCTAGGCAATCTTAATCTTGGAATTCACTAGCCGTAAAAGAATTGAAGGCAGAGTCATTAAATATATTAACGCTGAGTTAATCAGAATTTTGCTCTACGTCAAGGGTTAAGAAGGGCATGTTGGAGGTGAAGCCATAATCATCCCAACCAGGATCTTACTGAAAGGTAACAAAAGCTTGATGAGAATGGTCTACTCCTGCTCCTATTTCTTGTATCCTGAGAGGGTAAAAGCAGCTTTGCCTTATTGGCTCTTCTATAAGATGGCACTTCCTAAAGTGCAGAATTCTCTCAGTACTGACATGAAGTGTCATCTAGATTTTGTGTGAATATCTCCAGAATTCAGCTTAAACCCATGATCTCCACCTTAAACGTCAAAGTGCTACTCATGAGTGACACCCAACATACACAAACATGTTAAATGTAATAAATGCAAATATACACATACCCACATCGCACATCACAACATATCCATGCTCAAATGCACATCTACTTGAATACACATATATCCATACTTACATATATAAAAACATTCACTAACATACCATACCCATATTTGCAAACAGTCACATTTCTACAATTGCAGATGTATATACAGTCACATACAGTTACATACACATTTGTACATATCCAAAGTAAGAGAGCTAGTAAGAATGGATCATGACCTTCTGAGGTCAGCTCATGTAATCTTGAGTGATATCCTCCACTTTGCACCCAGGACCTCAAAGTTCACAAGAGACTCTACAATTTCTGGCTCAGACTTCAGACTGGAAAGCTGACAAACTCTTTGCAATTTTCCCTTCATGTCATCCACATTGATACCATATTCCAAGGGAGGTTCACAACAAGAATTCCAGTTTAAGGGGCATTCTTTCTTGTCTGTGTCCAGTCCTGTCACATGCCTTCTTAGAGGCTGAGGCACTACATTTATTAGAACTGAAAAAGGTTGACAAGTGATTTAATTGAGGGTTTTTAAAAAAGGATCTGGAAAGGGATAACTACTATTTCTTCTGATGGGAGAGTCAGAGGTGAGAGGGAAAATTATGGTCCAGTGGTAGCTCATTTATGTACTTTGACAGGAAGAACAGAAGAAATGAATATTATTAAATGGAGAAAACATTGCACAAAGCTACAAAGCAGAATGGTTTGGGAGTCTTTGGGCATGAGTCAAAAAAGCTAGCATATAGGTTCAGTGGGTAATAGGGAAAACAAATGGATGGTTGGTCTTTATTTCAAGGGAATAGGGAAGTCTTGCTAAAGTTATACAAACCACTAGTCAGGCCACATCGGGAATTGTTCTGAAATCTGTGCATGGTTTTGGGCCTCAAATCTAAGGCAAGATATATTGTCATTGGAAGCAGTTCAGAGAAGAGCTGCTGCAATTGATTTCTGGTAGGATGGCTTTTTAAAAAAAGCAAGGAGAGGTTGGGTTGGTTGGGTCTGTACTCATTGGAATTTAGAAGAATGAGAGGAGATCTTATTGAAACATATAAAAATCTTAATGGGGCTTGATAGGGTTGATGTGGAGTGGATGTTTCCCCTTGTTGGAGAGTCTAGGACCAGATGGCATAAGTTCAGTGTAAAGGCTTACTCATTTAAGGCAAATGAGCTGGAACTTCTTTTCTCAGAATGTACTGATTCTGTGGATTCTCTAGCAGAGATGCCTTTCAAGGCTGGGTCATTAAGTATGTTCAAGACTGAGGTAGACAGACTTTTAATAAGTAAGGAAATCAAGGTATGGAGATAAGACAGGAAAATAGAGTTGAGGATTATCAAATCAACCATGATTTCATTGAATAGCCGAACAGACTCGATGTGTTAAATAGCCCACTTCTACTCCTATATTTTATATTCTTATGGCATCTGAAAAGAAGCTCTGCATCTTCAGATCCAGGGAGTCTTCTAAATCCAAGGGAGTCCAGGCTTAACACTAAAATTAGAGGCATACTAGTTGGATGATGTCAGAAAACATTTCTTCACACAAAGGTTCATGGAAATTTGGAACCCTCTCCCAAAAAAAGCTACTGAGGCCAAAATTGTAATCTTTAAAATTGAGACTTATCAAATTGTTGCCTGGCAGTATTAAGAGGTGTGAGGAAGACAAATAAACAGAGTTTGGGCCATCTCTCTCCAAATCTACAACAATAAACCCAATGTATTTCAGGACTATTATATACAATTATGTACCCTAACATAAAAAGACATTCCCATTATTGCATGGTTGCACAAACAGACATACAAAGTCAAATAGAAATTACGTACAGTCACATGAGTGCACACAAAATTTTTTTTTCATACATGTATCTATATTCTAACACATACAACCGTGCACACAAATGCAAATCCATATACACATCACAGTCACAAACATAAGACTCTCATAACATCATTCGTGCATACATCAACACAAACGTGTACAAATACATATATATTTACACGGTTAGAAATATTTGCACCCACCCTGTGAATTTAAGTATATAGTATGCAAATATTTACAACCATATACACATTCATGGTGACATACAAGCCATGAAAATAATATGCTATCCTACATAATACATGCACATCCACACTTAAGTATATATTCTAATCTACACATATGCTCACATTCATGACCACAGAGATTTCCACACAGACACATGTACACTCACGTACCTGCCAAACGTACCTACACACTCATGCAGTCAAACAATTGCGTAATGCATCAAGCGATATATATAGTAATTGCATTCACATATACTAAATGCTTCTAAATGCAAAAAATACCAAATACCTGAATCTTAATATTAAGCGCACTCACTCCGTTACATCGACCTTCACATTACAAAGCACTCACTTCCCAACTGGAAAACATTCACCGCAGCACATTCACTCATGCGCTCACGAGACAAAAGACAAATCATTTGCAGAATGCCCTTGTTCTGATGGCACGGTGGCTGCTGATCTGTAACGGTGTGCAATTGCTGCAGCAAACTGGTCCTTGCTTTCCCTTTACTGATTGAGATGCCGCACCCTTCCTCCAGCCCAGAGAACCTCACCAGAAATTAAATTGGTTTAGCTATTCCACCCTCCACAACAATGGGATCAAATAACACATGCCATATATTCCATCAGTCTCCACCCAATTTTTGCTATTAAGGGTCTTAATGCAGCAACTACGTTCTTTCGATGCACTAATGAAGATAACATCACTCATTCCTCCTCCGATCCCTTCAACTGAAGGGAGGAAGGACACCATCCTCTTCTACCAGAGCACTCAAGTCCCCGTGGCTGATGCCAGCGATAAACATTGTATGCTTACATACCTTGATCAGCCCCAAATACCAACAGGCTCTACACTGAGCAATGAAGAATGGTGTGCGGTCGGGAAAAGCATAGGAAAGAAGGGAAGATGGACACAAAGAGTCGCACTGTTGGTTGTCCTTCACTTACCCCATCCCAGCACTCAGGCATTTTGAGGTCAAATTAGAGGGAAGAGCTCCAACTCTGCAGGTACGGAAATTCCTGAATTCAGTCTCTTAGAAGCTCAGGTACATCAATCTCCTAAACCAGCTCTGCAGCCTGTCAGTCAGAAGCCGCGTCTTTTATAGGAGCCCAGCATCCTGCAGTCACAGGCAGTGTGCAAAACTCGTCCATTGGTTGCTACAGAAACGATTTCTGCTTTGATTGGTTCCAAAGCTGTTCATCTGCTTGGTGTTTCTGTTCGTGTGTTTGTGTATGTGTGTGTGTATATATGTGTGCATCGCCTCTATCATGTCTGCTCAGAGATGTTGCTGCCTGGCGATTCCAATGAATTGCATTTTTACAGCCTCTGTAGCTGATGCGAGTTCTGTTGTGAGTTTCAGTGTCTCATATCGAGAGACACGATGCCATCGCAATGTCTTTCCGTCATTGTTCACAGTGTCTCAATGTCGCAATTCTCTCGACTCTGCGCTCCTTGAATCTTTGCTTCCCATTGCCCAGCACATAAATACATGCCACAACCAACCATTCACCAGCATGATTTCCCATCCCCCATATAACTTACCATCTTCTACTGCAATAATCCTAATCAATATGCACGAACTGTGTTTTTCTGGAGAAAGTCAACCCTGCATCAGCACCAAAGCAGAGAAGCGAGGAGAGTGGGAGAGAAAGAAACGAGAGCGAAAGTCAGAATGAAAATACCACAAGCGGGAGAAGAATGGAAATGGCAAGTGGAATTTTTTTAAAAATGGAGTAAGAGAGAGAGAAGGGGAAACAGAATGAATGCAGGACAAAAAGGACAAAGCTAAACTTATTTATTAACACGCATGATAAATTTGGAACTGTAATTGAGAAGAACATCACAATAAAATGTGGTCTTAATTATAGCAAAAATGTTTTAAATATAATAAATACCATACTGGTAGGTACAAATGACTGCTAAATTGCGAGTTACTCTTATTCTCTGACCCCTGCACGACCATGGCTCAATTTTTTGGGTCATGGTCATCTCAAGCACTCTAAGACAAGGTTGAGGCCAGAAGGTAATAGTATTCCCGAGAAAGACTGGCGAAAGAAACCATCTAGACTGACTTCAAATACAGACACGTGTGGGTGCCTCATCCATGACTGATAGGAAGGAGGTGTGATAGCACCACATTAAAATGTAGTAGGCAGGAAGGAACAACAGAGCTGGTGGTCCCTGCTGGGACCAGAGGTGGGGAGCTGGAGAGGAATTCAAACAAAAGGCAATGATTAAGCACTAAGCTTCACTGACCTAAATCGTTCTGCATTCTACCACTATCCTTGTGCACAAATTGAGTTATGCTTTGCTTACACACTACCAACAGGAATCCAAAGGATCTGTAAAGAACAAAGAACAATACAGCACAGGAACAGGCCCTTCAGTCCTCCAAGTCTGCTCCAACACATTTTGCCCTTCCATACTAAAACGGTCTTCACCTACAGTATCCATATTCCTCTATTTCTTTACTTTTTCATGTATTTGTCTAGGTGCTTCTTGAATGCTGCTATTGTCTGCTTCCACCACGTTCTCTGGCAGCTCATTCCAGGTACTCACCACCCTTTGTGTGAAAAACTTTCCCTGCACATAGTTTCAAACCTTCTCTCCCCTACACCTTGAACCTGTGCCCCCTAGTAACCCTGGGAGAAAGCCTCATACAGGTAGTTCGTCTAGAATACAATGGTTGGATTCTTATGCAACTCCGCATTATAGAAAAACTGTGCTTCAGAAACAGCACAAAGTGTTGGCTATGTAATCTCGTAACAGCCAATGCACATTTTAAAACGTTCATGCTTTAGAAACAGCGCCCCCAATTTGTAAATCGTGTTACAGCAAATTCACATTAACGAAACGTGAATTGTAGCAGAACAACCTGTACTTTCCAGTCTATCTATGCCATTCACAATCTTATAAACTTCCATCAGGTCACCCCTCAACCTCCTGTGTTCCAGTAAAAAAAAACTCAATCTGAGCTTTTTTCATAGCCAAAATTCCCCATATCAGGCAACATCCTGGTAAACCTTTTCTGTACTCTCTCCAAAGCATCCACATCCTTCTAATTGTGTAGTGACCAGAACTGTACGCAATAGTTCAAGTGTGGCCTAACTAAAACTTCATAATGCTGCAGCATAATTTCCCTATCCTTATACTCAATGCCCCTTCCAATGAAGGCAAGCATGCCATAGGCCTTTTTTACTACCTTATCTACCTGTGATGCCACCTTCAGTGATCTGTCAACCTGCATACTCAGATCCCTCTTCATATCAATACTCCGAAGGGTGCTGTCATTCACTCTATAATTTCCATTTGCACTCGACCTTCCAAAAAGCATCACTTCACATATGCCTGGATGAAACTCCATCTGCCATTTTTTTGCCCATGCAGAAAATAGAAAGAAAGATTTGCACCTATTTACTGCTTTTCACAATACCATAATGTCCCAAAACATTTTAAAGCAAGATCCCAGAAATAAAAATGTAATTACAATAAATAAATGTAGGATAAATTTGCAAGGATGGTGGGAAAATTCTGACTTACAAAAGTTGCATTATAAAATCTTTCACATAGACCTAAAAAGGGAAGATAAGGCCCTGGGTTAATGTCACTTCTGACTGCTCAAAACTCCCTTCTTTGCTGGCATTAAGCCATCAGCCTAGATATTGTGCTCAGCTTACAGAAATGGGACTTAAGACTATATCTTTTTGATCCAGGTGAAAGTGTTACCTCTGAACTACAGCATATAATTCAAAGTTCCATGCAAAAAGCAGATTTGTGAGAAAAACCTGGTGGAAACCAACTAAGATTTGTTATATTTCTGCAAAATTATGGGTTAATTTATGGTCTTGTAAACCTAGCCTACTCCAATTGACTTTGGCAGCATAAGGATTTGCAATGTCTCAAATTGCAATGTCAAGTCTGGGACTATCATTACCTTCAAGAGTGGCTCCAACATATCACTGTTCAAATTGCTCCCCCACTGTTTTAGATTAAAGTCCATTTGAATGCACATTGTGGAGCAACATAATAAAATGATAATCTTGGATTTTACCCCTGAGAATATGCAGTCATTTCAGAATTCTTTAAAAATGTCTTCTGTTAAAATTGGGTAAAATGGTTGTTTGCATGGCTGCTTGCTTCACAGCATTATACTAGGCAGCTAGTAAATGTAACTTTCTTGGAGGCAGTATAAATCATTGGTAGATTGTGAAAAGAAGGAAATGCTAGATTACGAACAGAACAAATAGTACTTCAGGAAGAGGAGCTGATAAACAAATTGTTCAGTGAAACTTTCCTTCAATACTGAGCAACACGTGATCTTAGAAGCAGATCCAGGCCATCAACTAGCTGCTGTCTGTAGAACCTTTATACCAATTGTTTTGAGCAGGAATTACTGCTCCTTGTTTTAACTGTTTATTTATGTAGCAAGCAGCCTTCAATTGATTGCCAGCGCAATAGGCTCATCATTAATACCCTGTGCATCCAGGAGAGAAGCAAGAATTTGCAGTTTTATGGATGGCAGGATTCTATCATGGCCAACAGTAGGGCTGACCCATATAAACCAATAAGGTTCTGTACACAATATGCTTTATGAGCCATGAATCTTTACTTTACTGAACATAACTGTAGAGCAGCAATAAATGACCTTGTACTGTGAAGTCAGGCATATTAGACAACTAATGTCTGAGGGACTAAACTGAGATTCCAGCTCAGTGTAGTGGCCTGGGTTCTGCTAAGCCTTTTTAAAACTGTTTGTGAATTTTCAGTCCTCTTAGACAATGTAGATGTGAAGAGCACCTCTTGGGAGAGGAGTCTTATGACACCACTGTCCAGAGTTGACACTTCCAATGATACATGATAAACGCTAGGCTCACACCATTGGTATAAAAATGAAGTGACCTTGCTCTGATTTCAAACACATTGGGGTCAGGGTAATATTGTCAGACCAACAGATTTCCAGCTGCTTCCTCTCTCAGAAACCCAACATTCTGAAACTCCTTCCAACACAAAACAGGATTTCTAAATCAAATCTTGATGTCACCAAATCACTACTCTTAATGTAACCCCTTTCATCTCCATAACCCTGAAACTCCACCAGGTTCTACTGTAATTTCTGACAGACACCCAACAGAACTTGTCAGGATGAGAGAGTTCTGGCTATTATTTTGTGGCAATGAATGTGTTTTTCCAGTAGAATTATGGTGAGAAACCAGAAGAACCCTCCAGGACTTTCATATACTTTTCAATCATGATGTAATGATGATGCCATGCTAATTGCTTACATTAAAACTCAGCTATAAAGACTCATGGATTGCCTCACTTATGCTTGTTCTCCCTGACTACAGGAATCAAACAAACCATGGTTGTGGGACATTATGTCACATCCCTCCCATTGATTACTCATATATCAATTCACTGAAGCAAGCAAATTCTGCTATCTGGGAACAATACTGGCAAACAACCACTGTTGATGTAGAATTTAATTTCCACATAAGGAAAGCACATTGACTAATTCACAAAACATGCATGGAATGAAATATAACCAACCTTTTAAAGCCAAGATACCAGTTGCCTTGGCAATGGATCATAGCACAGAGTTGCTTTTGGACAAGTCAAACTTAATTTTTTTTTAAATAAAGAGGACATCCAAGTCAGAGATGGTGCAAATGCAATTCAGTGACTGTTTAGAAAAAGAGTTTGTCCTTGACAGAGACCAGGGAATGTCACACCTGGCAGGGTGTCATGTATTTTAAGGGAACTACTTCAAAGTGAGAGAGACAATGCAGAAACTTGAACTATCCCCTGTGAATTATATCCCCAGACTGTGGACATAATGTGAGGGAAAAGAAAACAAGGATAATCCAGGGATTATATAATCACATGCTGGAGGAGAAAGTGAGGTCTGCAGATGCTGGAGATCAGAGCTGAAAATGTGTTGCTGGAAAAGCGCAGCAGGTCAGGCAGCATCCAGGGAACAGGAGAATCGACGTTTCGGGCATAAGCTCTTCTTCAGGCCATTCCTGAAGAAGGGCTTATGCCCAAAACGTCGATTCTCCTGTTCCCTGGATGCTGCCTGACCTGCTGCGCTTTTCCAGCAACACATTTTCAGCTCTGATCTCCAGCAT
>NC_057726.1:61228033-61234118 GCF_004010195.1 Chiloscyllium plagiosum | reverse complement strand
AAAATGTGTTGCTGGAAAAGCGCAGCAGGTCAGGCAGCATCCAGGGAACAGGAGAATCGACGTTTCGGGCATAAGCTCTTCTTCAGGCCATTCCTGAAGAAGGGCTTATGCCCGAAACGTCGATTCTTCTGTTCCCTGGATGCTGCCTGACCTGCTGCGCTTTTCCATAATCACATGCTAGCCAAACAATAGATTACTTCACTGATCCAGAAAGGATTCTGACTGGTTTTAAATCATTCACAAAAATAACCATCATTCAAATGCCACTAATTCTGAGAATGATACTTATATATTAATATATAACACATACATTTCTTTACAACTTCTTTACTAGACATTAGATTGTGGTTTGAGTTTTCCTTATTAGAGCCCTTCTCTGAATTGGAGGCTTTATTTTAAGATCAGCAGCCTTTTATACTGGTATTCCTTTTGGAATTCCTTTTGTAATTCCCTTTGTTTCCCCTGAATCTCCAGTTCCACCTTTTAAAATGCTCTCTCTTTATCCTTCTCCTTGCTTTCCCCTATCTCATTGCTTTTTCACGTTCAAACTGCTTCAACTGTAACTCAATTCTAACAAGACCTTATTTGTATTAACAAATTTAGCTTCTAATATGGAGCAAATGGATTATTAAATCACTAATAATGCAAACTTAAAACTATAACTCCCCTTACATCCAAACATGCTCACATTCATTGATCAATAGAATGGACAGAACAGAGAAGACTAAGTTTTGCAAAAACATTATGAGGGACAAATTTCATAAAAATGTCTATGGAATAAAGATTATAAACCAAAAGGCAAATGAAGTGACTTTCTCAGTTCTTTTTGCGTTTTTTAGCAATGATATCATGTTGTTATTAACTGTGCCAATCCTCAATTTGGTAGCTGATCAGCTGGACCTAGGTCTTGATTTTGCTCTAAGTCTTTTCTGTTTTGTAGAGTCTTTGAGCATTATTTCTTTTTCACTTACCTAGGGAGAAAGTGAGTGATCTGGCTTGCTTACAGACCTTGGGGTTGGACAGCCCATCTACTCCCTCTCCTCTCAATTCTCTGACAAACTAAAAACCAATCCGAACACTGTTGCTGAGCAGTTTTTTTTTCCTCGCAACCCAAAGAAACCTGATGCGAGCTTGTGTCACAAAATAATCAAATGTAGCTACATGTCCATACATAAGAAATAGATGACTACACAGTTCTGCTTTTTCCTTCGAGTTGTAATTTAAAAAACTATTTCATTCTTGACAAAGCTGTCCAAACATCTATTTTATATTTTAAAAGTTCTCCTTATGAATTAGAAAAAGAATAGGTGACTTTGAATCTCTGTTTAGAAACATAGAAAATAGGAGGAGGCCTAACAGCCCATCAAGCCAGTTTTGCCATTAAAAATGGTTATAGCTGATTATCTATCTCAATGCCATAGTACTACCCACTCCCCATACCCCTTGACACCTTTAGCCTTTAGAAATCTATTAATCTCTCAGTGCCATCACCTCCACAGCCTTCCGTGTTAGAGAACTCCACAGGTTCACCATCCTTAGAGTGAAGACATTTCTCATCTCAGTTCAAAATAACCCAAAACATATCCTAAAATTATGCCCCCACGTTCTGGACTCCTTTTCCCGGTTAGGGGAAAATATCATCCCTGTGTCCAGCCTGTCCAATCCTATCAGGATTTTATACATTTGAATGAGATGCCTTATTCTTCTAAACTCCTGTGAATATAGGCCTAGTTGACCCAACTCCTCCTCACAAGAAAAACCTGTCATCCCAGGAATCAGTCTGGTGAACCTTCACTGCACTCCCTCTTTGGTAAGTATATATTTTCTTGGGTAAGGAGACCAAAATGGTACAAAGTACACCAGGTGAGGATGAGGACAGAAAAACAGGGAATAAGGAGAATCAGAATAAAGCACCTTCGATAAAGCAAACAATGCACAAAACAACTATACAGAGATGCCTGATCTTCATAACAGCTTCATATTTTCAATTATTAACAACAGTGTGTTTGCTTAATGCTAATTCACCCTGCCAAAACATATCTGGCTCGCTACACATCTTAATGTTTCACTGTTTTGATTAATAGGCATGCTTTTGGGTAACAATCCTGTTGAAAACTCTTGCATTAATTCAACCAGTTGGCTGACAGAATAACAATAATAATTAACTCAAAAGTCAACACAGATGGTGACCTCCCCCACTCACCCGAAGCAGCATCGCCCACCATAGAGAGGCACAAACAGACACGGACACAACTGAGAAATGGTGGATACATAATGCAGGCCCTATAAAGGTCCTACCCTATTCTTCCATTGATGCTCCATTTTGGGCATCAATTAAAGCAAGCTCTAGATGCCACCTGGCAACCAATTTGTCTTGTTTAAAATGGCTAGGTGCCTTACATCTTATAGGGGCAGAAAACTGAAATAAATATGGGTTGAGGCATCACCTTCTTATACAATAATTTTGCAGCTTCATTCCAGAGTGACTTGTCTTATCATTATTAAGCCAGCTTGGTGTCTCTGTTCATAAATGTGTGTGTGTGTGTGTGTATATATATATATGTGGGCAGCATATACGTTGTTTAAAATAACTGACTTCTTGTACTTATGTCTGTTCATGTTTGGGCATGTAGGGGAGTGTGCCCATGTGAATATCTCTGCTTTAGGGTAGATCTGTAACTTAATGTCAGGTGCGTAACAGCTAGGTAGAAAAATGTGTCATTAATATGACATATGGAGTCGCAGATGGATTTAAACAGGTTGAGTGAGCGGACAAAAAAATCTGGTAGATGCAATATGTGGGAAAATATAAAATTGTTCACTTTGACAGGAAGAATTTTTTTTAAAAAAGTATTACAATTATAGAATTTCAAGGTACAAAGGAATCTGCTTGTTCTAGTGCAATAGTCACAAGAAGTTTACTACGCAGGTATGGTAAGTGGTTAAGATGGCTAATGGAATGTTATTCTTTATTACGGGTGAAATTGATCACATAAGAGAGAACATAATTTATCAGTTATACATGGCTTTGGCGAGACCGTATGTCATATAGTATGTGCAGTCTTAAATATTATTTAAGGAAGGATGTAAATGTGTCGCAGGCAGTTCAGAGGAGGTTCACTAGATTGATACTTAGAATGAACAGGTTGTCATAGAAGGCAGATTTAAATAGGCGGGTCTTACTTTCAATGGAGTTTGAAAGTATGAGGAATTACTTGATTAAAGTATAGAAGATCCGAAATGGTCCTGACAAGGTGTGGGGAGTCTAGAACTAGGAATCATTGTTTTAAAATTAGGAGTCACCCTTTTATAATAGAGATGAGGAAAATTTTCTTTTTCTTTCAAAGTTTAGAGACATTGGAAATTTCTACCCTGAAGGTGGCAGAGGCGGGACCACTGAATATTTTTACAGTGGAGATTGATTGATTTTTGAGAGGCAAGGGAATCAAGTATTATTGAGAGTAGTTGGGAATGTGGAATTCAAAATAAATGGATCACCCATGATCTGAATGGCAGAACAAACTCAGAGATAAATGGTCTACCTCTGTTCCGAAATCATATATATATATGTAGCAAGACAGCCAGATCCCTCTCCACCTTAGAGTTCTGTAGTCTCTATTTATTAATCAATATGCTGCTTTTGTATTCTCCCTGCTATAAAGTGTAAGTTCGTACTTTCCTGAATTATACTCTGCTCCATCTGCCAGATGTTTGTCTGCTCACTTAACCTGTTAATATCCCTTTTCAGGTACCCTATGCCCTCTTCAAAACTTACTTTCCTACTAATCATTGTGCCATCAGCAAATTTAGCAACCTTAACTTTGATCCTTCCATCCAAGTCATTAATTTAAATTTTAAGTAGTTTAAAGTCCAATACTGACCCTTGTGACAATTCATTTGATAAATCTTGCTAACCCAAAAATGACCCATTTACAGTATGTCTGCCTCAATTTATTTTTTAGGTAACCAATTCTCTATCTGCATTATTATGCTACTTCCTATGCCATGAGCTCATATTTTGCCGAGTAACCTTTGACACAACACTTTGTCAATGCTTTCTGGAAATCAAACTACATTACACCCATCGTGTCCCCTTTATCCACACTACGTGTTACTTCCTCAAACAAAACTCCAATATTAATCAACCATGATTTTGCTTTTACTAAATGATGTTGACTCTGTCATATTATACTGAGATTTTCAAAGTGCCCAATTATATCCTTCTCAAAAATAGACTTTAGTAATTCCTCATGACAGATTTTAATCTATCGGATCTGCAGCTTCTTGTTTTCTGTCTTCACACTATCCTGAAAGTCACATGCGCTATTTTCTGATCTGATAGGACCTTTACAGAATACAGAGAATTTGGGAAAATCAAAACCAATGCATCTAGTATTTTAGCAGACATTTCTTTTAAGACCCTAAGATGAAATTTAGATTTGAATGTAGGAGGGTTGATTAATAAGTTTGTAGATTATATGAAAATTTGTTTGGTTATAGCCTTAACTTAGAGGATATAGATGGGCTGATCGTGGCAAATTGAATTCAATTCAGACAATTGTGAGGTGATGCACTTAGGCAGGACAAACCAGGCAAGCGAATATATAAAGAAGGGTAGGACCTTGGGAAGACTGACACTCAGCAGGACCTTGCTGCACATGTCCGCTGTGGGGCGGTAGTGGGGCGGGTAGATAAAGTGGTTAAGAAGCCATTTGGGATACTTGCTTTTAATACAGCCGAGATTTTGAGTTTAGGAGTACAGGGATTAAGCTGGAAGTTGGTTATAGAAGGGATGAGAGTGGATTGGACATTTTTCAGTTGTTGCTTGAGCTGGAGAGTTTCAGTATGAACAGCAATCTGATAGACAGAGGTGGTTTTCCTCGAAGCAGTGGAGACTGAAGGGAGACATTGAAATGTATAAAATTCTGAGGGATTTAGATAGGATATGCTGGAAGAAACCTTTGCCATTGGTAGAGGATATCCATTAAGGGGGCACAGATTTTGTTGAGGGGATGTGAGGAAATTATTTTTCACCCAGATGGTTTGGCCATTTTCATACAATCAATGACAGCAATGTCCCCAAAGATCATCTGTACAGTAAATTGGGCCACATCCTGCTGGGTGTACATCTATATAAGGGCATCTGTATGGAAGATATGTAGATTGTGGACATTGAACCAAACAACTACAAGACCTGACCAATGGCTGGAATTTTGAAAGAGGATTGTTGGCAGGTGTATAGAAAGAGGCAAGCAGAAACAGAAAATTCATCTGGCAGAGAAATGGACACAAATCAAACTTTTGCCTGTGAATCCTACAACTTTTCATCTCACTTCTTCATCTGCAGCATGTGGCAGAGATTGTCATGGTAGAAGGGAGTTCTTGAGTTACACCAGGTGATAGTTAACTCTGTGTTATGTCAAGATGCAACCAATTGTCTCATGGGTCAGATGGCAGCCAGGGAACCTAACAGTGGAAACCTGCTTTCTACATTCCTCAAAACTTATCAATTTCTCTCTACCTCTATCCTCTGTGTTTTAAAAATAAAATAAATTTGCTAATACTCCGAACTCCACATATCATTACCTTTGTCATAAGTCTACCATTTGATACCATATCAGAATGGTAAGTGTATGCTAGTGTGTCAATGTGCACATGCAGTTGTGCATTATTGAATAATAAGTACAAATGTCTGTTGTGTTCGTATGTGTAATTGTCGTAATCTAGTCGCCAATACTCATCCACGTGCTTGCTTTTGTACATGGTTGCATTTGTCCATATGTCATAATGCAAACATGAACAATGTAGTTAAACACAGAGGGTGTGTGTGGAGGTCAGATAGAGGCAGAATTGGATATTTCCTTGGTGGCCCTCAATGTTAAAATAGTCTGTTGTCACACAAGAATGGTAGTTTTCGTCAAGTATTTCAAGCATGTTTTAAACTATGTCTTAGCATCCATCAGGTTTTAGAAGAGGCAATGAATTCAACATTGCCAAAAAAGAAAGCTAGGAGTCTCAGCACAGAAGAGCAGACAAAGGAAGCACATGGTGAGGACAGTGCAGGAGAGAGAGAGAGAGAGAGAGA
>NC_057726.1:61219001-61220833 GCF_004010195.1 Chiloscyllium plagiosum | reverse complement strand
AGGCTGCACAGGCTGGGGCTGTTTTCCCTGGAGGCTGAGGGGTGACCTTATAGATGTTTACAAAATTATGAGGGGCATGGATAGGATAAATAGGCAAAGTCTTTTCCATGGGGTCGGGGAGTCCAGAACTAGAGGGCATAGGTTTAGGGTGAGAGGGGAAAGATATAAGAGACCTAAGGAGCAACATTTTCACACAGAGGGTGGTACGTATATGGAATGGTGGAGGCTGGTACAATTGCAACATTTAAGAGGCATTTGGATGGGTATATGAATAGGAAGGGTTTGGAAGGATATGGGCTGGGTGCCGACAGGTGGGACTAGATTGGGTTGGGATGTCTGGTCGGCATGGACAGGTTGGACTGAAGGGTCTGTTTCCATGCTGTACATCTCTATGACTCTATAACTCAATTGAGCTGAACAAGAACTAATGTTGTTTCAGCCAATCTACTGCGAAGACAACAGGCTTTTGTTAGCCCCACATTAAACAATTTCAATATCCCTTTGGTTGGCCTCCCATACATTTGGGGTTATTAAAATTCTGAGTTAAAACTCACACCACACAAGGTTGTAGTCCAACAGGTTTATTTGGAAGCACTAGCTTTCGGAGTGCCGCTCTTTCATCAGGTGATTGTGGAGAATAAGACTGTAAGACACAGAATTTGTAGCAAAAGTTTATAGTGTGATGTAACTGAAATTATATATTGAAAAAGACCCAGATTGTTTGTTTAGTCTCATCCTTTAGATTGACCATATTGGTTTCAGTTCTTTCATATGTAAATCGCAAAACCTTTTTCAAAAGTTACAGTCTCAAGTGCACTTTAATAATTGGTGTCATGTCGGCCAAGATAAGGTATTGAAGGTGTTAACTCCCTGTGAGGTTGCCTGTGCCACAATGGTTAGACTAATTCTAATCTAAAAAAACTATAACCTGGTGTTGTGTGATTTTTAACTTTGTACACCCCAGTCCAACACCGGCATCTCCAAATCATGACACATATACACAAGTTTGTGGGGTGAACTTGTACTTGCAGAATTACATTCTACTTTGCTCAAATTCTGTAAATCTGTTTTTTAGATTAGAATCAGTCTGACCATTGTGGCACAGACAACTTCACAGGGAGTTAACGCCTTCAATATCTTATCTGGACCGACATGACACCAAATGTTAATTGTTAAAGTGCACTTTTTAAAAAGGGTTTTGCAATTTACATATGAAACAACTGAAACCAACATGGTCATTCTAAAAGGTGAGAAACTTAACAAACAATCTGGGTCTTCTTCAATATATAATTTCAGTTACATCACACAGTAAACTTTTGCTATAAATTCTATGTCTTACAATCTTATTCTCCACAATCACCTGATGAAGGGGCAGCACTCCAAAAGCTCATGCTTCCAAATAAACCGATTGGACTATAACCTGGTGTTGTGTACAAAGTTAAAAGTCACACAACACCAGGTTATAGTCCAGCAGGTTTAATTGGAAGCACACTAGCTTTCGGAGCACCGCTCCTTCATCAGGTGATAGTGGAGGACACAATTCTAAGGCACAGAATTTATAGCAAAAATTTACAGTGTGATGTAACTGAAATTATACATTGAAAAATACCTTGATTGTCTGTTGAGTCTTTCATCTGTTCGAATACCATGATAGTTTCACATCTTCCATGTGTAAATCACAAAACCATTTTTTAAAAGTTGCATTCTCAGGTTAGCTGTAACAATGGGCGTTAGCTAGACAATATGTTGAAGTTGTTAGCCCCCTGTGTTCTTTGTCTATGCCATGATGTTTAGATCGATTCTAATCTAAAAAGTGAGATAACAGAATTTTA
>NC_057726.1:61197659-61218009 GCF_004010195.1 Chiloscyllium plagiosum | reverse complement strand
CCATGGGACAGGAGAATCGACGTTTCGGGCATAAGCCCTTCTTCAGGAATGAGGAAGTCATTCCTCATTCCTGAAGAAGGGCTTATGCCCGAAACGTCGATTCTCCTGTTCCTTGGATGCTGCCTGACCTGCTGCACTTTTCCAGCAACACATTTTCAGCTCTGGTCATTATCTGATCATTGCTTGTGGGATCTTGCCTGTGCAGAAATTGAAGGATGCCTTTTCTACATTACAAATCTTCAAAAGTAGTTGCTGATTGGACTTGTGATCTACTGAGCTAGTGAAAAGATTTTATATAAACTCGAGTTCTTTCTTTCTTTCCCAGAACCTGCTGGCTGTTTTCTAAACATATTTGGTGTTTTTTTAAAATTTGCTTGAATGTACAGAATTATCCAAAGGCCAAAAAATCCAATTAGCGCTTGGAAGCTGTGACCAACTGTCACTGGCACCAGAGGTGTGTGTTAATTGAGATGCTGACATTTGAAAAAAAAATCGAAATTTAAAGCCTGTGTTTGCTTTCTTAACAGGAACCGAACTCTCATCAATTAAGGAAAAAGGATAAGCGTAATTGGGAAAGCAATGTATTGAATGTTCACATCACTACTGTGATGGTCATTAAATTTTGGTTTGTAATTTAAATTGACAGTGGATAATTATGCAAATTATTGTGTGACCAACACCGTGACTAAATCTCGCAAATATATTGTTGGATAATAATCTGACAGACATTTTAAAATTATTCTATAATCAGCCTCAAAAACAAGGTCAGTATTGTTAGCATCACCGGACATGTGATGGCAGTGATTATTGCTCTTGTACTATCACCTTTGTGATCCAAGTGCCTATTACTGTAGGACTATAAGAGACTGGAATGAGAGGAAAGTTCACCTACTCTGGAATTCATTGCCACAGAATGCTGTGGAGGCCATGGAGTATATTTGAGAGAGAGCTACACAGGTTCTTGAGTATCATGGGGATCAAAAGGTTATGGGGAGAAAGCAGGAGAATGAGGCTAAGAAACTTATCAGCCATGATTGAATGGTGGGGCAGACTCAATGCGCTGAATGGCCTAATTTCTGCTCCACTGTCTTCATCCCACTCATACACAGGAACCTCTCTAGCTATTTTCAACTTGTACTATAAAGACAAAGTCATGCAACTTTACTTCCGAGGAGACAAAACAGAACTCAAGACTGCATCAGGATCTCAAACACACAACTGGGAGCAAAGAGTCACACATTAGGATTTTCAACAGGGCATCTTCTTAACTGGAATGGAGATAGGGTCCCTATTCAATTAAGGTCAAGAATATGTTCTTAAAAATTGAGTTTCAACCAATGGCCTTCTAGCCTGGAAAGTGCAGGAGTTGCAATAAGGAATAAAGGACAGGAGAAGTCTCCAACATGGAGATGACTTCTTCACACCTTTTTAAAACATTTTACATTAAAAAAATATTTTAGGCTGGAAACCACTATTGGTCTGTACAGTGAACTTAGTAAAATTCTAAGACAGCCTAATCAGTTACCACTGTGAGCTGAGATGCAGTAAAGGAACCAGTAAATAAGCTAGTATTGCTAATTTTCAACAACACCTGCCTCTAATTCCAACCTTAGTGGTGGCTAAAAATAAAGTCTTCTAAGTTGCGTTTGAGGGTGATGCTGGTGCATGGTGGGTAGCAGGTTAAAAATACCATTTTTGATTATAGGAGTGTTGCAAGAATAAGAGAATCAGCTGAGAGCGAGACATAAAACACGTGCCTTTTTCCATAATTTCTTGCCAAATCTGCACAATGGAATCTGTGTGATATCAGACAAAAACAGATGGAAAATAATTGATGTGGTCTGGGCAAAGTAAGTAGTCAGATCCTCCTTCATAAGAATCACATTGGAGGATTGTGAAATGGTTAGAGCACAGAAGAAAATCATTTAGCCCATTAAATCCATGCCAGCTCTCTCCAAGAGAAATTTAACTAGTCCCAAATTCCTATAAGCTTGCAACTGTTTTCCCTTCAAGTACTTACCTACAGGGGTGAGGGTAGCTGAAGACAAAAGTTATCTAAAAATTAGTGACTCAAAAAAAAAATTTGAAGATGTTGTTTGACAAGGAATCATATAATTATAGCACTTACAATTTTTTAGTGAAATACAAATGCGTCAACCCCTTTTCAAGTTAATGGCATTATCAGACTCAAGTAGATAGAAATTTAGTTGTTTCTTTTGATTACTGCCAGTAATGAGCAATCCTTTTCTATCAAATCAGAAATGTGATCTTAGCATTTCAGCATTCAATACAGTTAGAAGTACATGCAAACTTAAGAACATAATTTTGCTGGATAAGGCAAAGGACAATGGTAGTGCTTTGCACACTATATTCCGATGGGATCCCTTGCAAACTCACCACCACCTTCAAGCGCAATTATGGATGGGCAGTTTTTTTTTTAATTCATTCATGCAATTTGGACATCTAGTGCCCATTCCTCATTGCCACAGAGAAGGCAGTGGAGAGCTGCTTTCTTGATCTGCTGCAGTCCATTTGCCATAAGTAGACCCACAATGCTATTTGGAAGGGTATTTTGACAAGGCAACACTGAAAGAACAGCAATATATTATCAAGTCAGGTTAGTGAAAGGCTTGGAGGGGAACATGCAGGTGATAATATAGATCCCGTATATCTGCTGCCTCTGTTCTTCCCAATAGTAGCGATCATGGGTTTGGAAGGTATTTTCTAGGGGCTTTGGTGAATTCTTGCAGTGCATCTTGTAAATGGTACTGTTGTGAAGTTGGGTAAAGTATTTGTGGATTGGAAGGCAGGAAGTTAGAATTTGATGTTTGTAAAATGATAGGGGGGAAAGAGTGTGTGGTCCCTTTAAAAGATGAAATGTATTTTTTCCCTCTATGTTTAGCAATTAGAAAATGATTATCTGTAGGCAGCAGCTTGCTAGTTGCAGGTGCTCAAATTGAAACATCTGTACAAAAAAGCTGTACTGTCAGCAGACAAAGCAACATTTTTACCAAGACAACACATTTTTAAATTTGGCAAATTAATTTAAACCTGGCAGTTGGAGATTAAGGACCAATTAAATTTAAATTTGATGGTTTTGACAACCGAGAACCAATCCAACTATAAGGAAGTTAATAGGTTATCAAGGGTATAAAATAAGAGGGCATTTGAAAATTGGCAGAAAGCAAACTGCCCTCTGAAGAAATTAGCTCTCTCAGCTCTCAGAGTAACCATCATCTGACCAAAGGTACAGCGGAACTTTTATCTAATATTCCTGACACCAGAATTCAATGCAGAGAAGCATTCCTGATGCAAGAATTTGAAGGAGAAGGCATTCCTGAAAGATGACCAGTGGAAAAGGCATGGAGCATTCCAGAAGACAAATCCTGGCCATACTTTTGAGAGACTAAGTTTAATATTTTTATAGTATATATTGGAAGTATACCATTAGAATTTCCTTTTATTCAGAAATTGTTAGAGGGGATTGTACAGTTTGTTAGTGGTTCTGTTGATTCATTCACTGTTGGAGTTAGATAAATAAATTGTTACTTGTTGATTATAGACTAAAAGAAAGGATTATTTTCAGTTAACCACTCCGTTATAACAGATTGGGGTATGAGAGGTAAAACCACTTGTCACACGCCTTTAAATAAATCATGAAGCAAGGCGATCTTCTCTAGATATTTTGGTTTTAGTTATCAGAGGAAGGTCGACCTCCACTTTCTAACAGTACATACTGCTTCTGCTGAATGTCAATTAATGGAGCCCAGACACCAGCAAAAAAAAAGTAGCAATAAGGCTGCATAATAACGTTTGGTGCATTAATACTAAAGTTTGCATCTCATAAATCAACACAATTATTAACAAATAAATCTGAAAAATCAATATACTTTGTAAAAATATTATTTTCTGTGCTCATGCATGTTTCAGCCAAATTCTACAGATTCCATGGTTAAAGTAGACTCAGCAAAACCCAATCCTACCCAACCACCTGGTAATCAGCCCCTTCACCCCACCCCACACATCCTTTTTCCCAAACTGCCTCCCCTCCCATCCACATACTTATGCATACCTACCTCCCCATCCAACTCAGTATATAAACACTTATTCCTGTCCTTTCCCTCCTCAGCAACTACTGACTCAGTCATGTCCTCCCATCTCTATCCACCCTAACTCAATCATCCCCTCTTCCACCCTACCCCCATCTGGATTTCTCCATCTTGTCCAGATGGAGAAAAGCTGGAATGCAAAGCAGTAGTTTTATGTCCCCAAATCCCAGTTCCACTTTCTCTGCAATCAGCTCTGCTCTGTCTTATTTCCCTACTCACTCAGCACCAGTCTTGAAATTCACACCAAGCCCTTTTGACCCTGCTCTGAGCTCCCCACCATGACTACTCAAGTTCACCATTCTTGAACTCTTAGAAAGAGAAAAGCTTTACAAGGGTTTTACATCCTTCCCAATGGGCAGATCCCAGAGTTAAATATAATGTTTCAGCTAAGGTCCAAATACTGTTTTATACATGTTTTGTCAAATTTTCTTTTCTTTGTACAGAATATTTTAATTTATAAAACTCAGGATACCAAATGGCTTATTAACTATTTTCTCAACTTGTCCTGCCTCTTCCAAAGATTTATACTAAAATACCTCCAGATCTCTATGTTTTTGCTCTCTTTGGAATTGTGTTCTTTAGTTAATATTGGTTTCCCTGTCTTCCGACCAAAATGTATGACATCACACTTTCAAACATTAAGTTTCATCAGTCACTTGTCTGCCCATTCCACCAGTCTACCCGTATTCTCTCAAAGTCTTTCATCATCTCTACAATTTCAATTTTAGTCTAATTCAAGTGTTTTTTTTTAAATTGTGCATGTACATCCAAGTCCAAACCATTAGAATACACTTAAAAAAAAGTGGTCCCAGTACAAACCCATAGAAACTGAAAGAACTTCACAAAGGCTGGTATCTTATCAACCAAGTCACCTTTTACTTACACATAGAAAGTCTTTGTGACACTGATCCAGCTCTCAGTGTGAGCAGAACCTCTGACACTCCTGTTGATTTCTTTTTACTGAGGATATTCTAAATCTCCTGGTTGGATTTTTTTTTAAACATACGGACTGTAGCACCAGCCAGCATAGAGTCAGTGCTCTAAACTGAGAAAGTCCTGGTTTTTTTAATAAAATTGCCACACTTCCGCCTAACGTATATTTTCCTCAACACCCATGTTGTGTGTGTGCAGGTGTGAGAGACACAGTGAAAGAAACTGTGTACAAATCTTTATTCAATTTCCATCACGAGGAAGAAAGGAAATAGATCTCAGTTCAAAGATCAATTTCTCTAATGTTTCTTCTCATCGTTACAAAGAATTCCTGGTCGCAAAGTGCTGGGTCATTGTAATTTTTGTCTACAATTTTCTCCAGATATTTCCTGCTCTTGGACGAAAAGACAAGGAAAAGAGTAGATGTATACTGTGATGAGAGAATAAGGGGCTTATTTACCCAGTGTGAATCTGAGAATTGCTCATATAAGTAGTGGCACTGGCAACTAATTTTCTTACCACAGCAGAGATGAGGTGCTGCCTGCTTCGACTGTGGTGTATTGCTGGCAGAACAAGCAGAACCCGTAGGAGAAAACACATTAAATACATTTCAAATTGAGAAACAGTAGGAAGACGATAAAGCATTCTTGAAATGGTTCACATAGCAACAGGACACATTCTCTCTCCAGAAATTTCCCTAATGCCAGAGAACTCATGACTCTTCTTCAAGTGATACAATGTCAAAAATAGTTGGCATACAGTACCTGCCAGTCTGAGTCCATGGGGGGCAAGAACATGTCGCAAGTTTCCTGCAAAGAGAAAAAGGGAATGTCACATGGAGCAACAATGGAAGATCTTCATTAGCCATGCTACTATGTTTTAGATTTTAACAGTAAACAAGACAAAATTAGAGATGCAGTGTAACCACACAGTCAGGGTGGATTCAAGGCAAGTTTTATGCCTAGTTTCTCAACAACAGCACAGCAGCCATCTTAATAGAGAGAGGCAACCATTTATACATTTTTTAAACAACACTGTTTTTGTATTGGTCCTATCTCCAACATTTATTTTCTGCTTTCCTTTGTTAAAAGATTATCTCAAATCAAATTGCATCTTAATGTCCAGCCGAATTCATAAATGAAGCGAGTGATAATGTGTGATGATGCTCAGTGGATCACAGTTGTAGTAAGGCAGAAAGCAAGTGGAGCACAGAAAATTCTTTTTGATTGGTTCAAATTATATTATTACTAATTAGAATAAATAGATGGTGCAACATTTCTTGACTGTTATCCAAATAGAATAGGGAAGATTAAAAAGGGAAAATTTAAGAGATTTTCAAATTTATAAAGGATTTTGAAAAGGTAAATAGGAAAAAAATGTTTCTAGTGAATCATGGAATCCCTACAGTGCAGAAAGAAACCATTTGGCCTGTCGAGTCTGCACAGAGTCCCTCTCCAAACAGCATTCCATCCTGACCCCCACCCTACCGTACCCCCATGACCCCACATTCACCATGGCTAATCCATCTAGCCTGCGCATCCCTGAACACTATGGGGCAATTTAGCATGGCCAATTCACCTAACCTGCACACCTTTATATTGTGGGAGGAAACTACAGCACCCGGCAGAAACCTACACCGATCCAGAGAGAGGGAGAATGTATAAACTCCACACATATAGTCACTGCGTAGGGCAGTAGTGTTAATCACTTAACTACTGTTTTGACCAGTGGCAGGAGGTTTGGTCAAATATCTTAAATTCAAGATACTAGCAAAAGAAAAAAAATTGATGAAATAAAGATAATTTAACTTTTCATAGAATACATTGCCATCTGGATTTACTGCCTAAAATTTTAAATGATTTTCAAATGGAACTAGGTATATACGTATAAAGAAAAGAAAATGCTGGGCTATAAAGAAAGAGCAGGGGACCGGCACTAATTGGATACCTCTCTAAGAGCAAGCGCAGGCTCAAAAGGTCAAATGGATTTCTATCTATGTGGTATGATTCTGTGCTTCTCATTAGAAAAGCATGACAAGTTTGTGTGTGTCATTGACACTTAAATTTTGATGCAAATTATACACCTCTGACACATATCTTTTAAGAATAGATTTGAACAATTCAAAAATATTTCACTGCAATTGAGCCAATAAGTAAACTTTTAAAAATTGTTTGTATTTTTATGTCAGCTTCCTTACACACCACAGTTTCTTGGATCTTCTGGCTGCTGATTTCTGACTTTACATTTGGCAAGCCAGAATTATTTGCCTTGTGTGCTCAATAAATGGTTTGACAGATTTGACTTTCTAACCTTGTCCCTTGTCACGTCAGAATATCACAAGCAGAGCAACTTTACATATCAAATTCTGTCTATGAATTCCCCGACCAAAATCGTGGACAATGTAATTGCAATGACCCATATCCTTCTGCACAAAATCAAGGGTGACTTCTCTCACCAAAGGCCACACTGTTCAAATTATACATAAACAACAAGGAGAAAGATGTACAAAGTAACCAGTAGCTGTTTTCTACACATCAATGAAACAAAGAACTCGAAGATAATTTTAACCCCAAACGCATGGTCTGGAGTAAAGCAAGGTGTAAAAGGTTTAAAAATTTCAAACCCAATCCAAAAACCATCTCTTATTTGTCCACTTCCCAGTGTGATACAGGCAGTATCAGAAGTCAGGAGGAACAAGGGCACTTCAACCTACCCCATCAAATTACCTTCTTCCTTGCCATTAAAACCCCACCTGGAACCCTCTTGAATTCACTCTGTGCTTAGGAATAGTGAATTGGGCAGCAGATCCTAAAGATTTCCCAGACTCCCACCAATATAGTAGCAGATTCTTAATTTGTTGTCCTACTGCTGATTCCATTAAAGTGCCTTCACTTTAAAGGAAGCCAGCACTGTCATTCAGGTTGATTAAAGGCAGCATTAAAACTGCATCCCCCTGATCTTTACATCCCATTGATTAATAATCATGGCCTTACAATCAACATCAAGTTGCCACGCACAAATTTTTGCCTTGTTTACCAATTCCAAGTCAACTGCAATTCTAAGTAATTTATTGTAAATACTGGGTAGAAATGATTGTGACAGAGAGATAATAAACGTCTTTCCACATTCTGCAACATTTTGTATAGAATCAAAATACTGCATATGCTGGAAAAACAAAAGAAAATAGTCATCAACTCAAAATGCTAAATTTGTTTCACTTCATGGATGCTGCCAGGCCTTGAGTATTTTCAACATTTTCTACTGTTAGTTTAGCACTTAGAACCATTGATTAGTAACATTAAAGTGTATTAGATTTTGTGCATCAATGAAGACCAAAAATTGAAATACAACAGTGCATTAAGTTCAAAAGTACAGCCAGAACAATAAGGAAAGTCATATAAAGTCACTACAGCACTGAAACAAACCCTTTGGTCCAACTCATCCATGCCAACCAGGTTTCCCAAACTAAGTTAGTCCCATTTGCCTGCATTTGGTCCATATCCCTCCAAACCTTTCCAAGTCACGTAACTGTCCAAATGTCTTTTAAATGTTCTAACTGTACCTGCATCTACCACTTCCTCTGGCTGTTCATTCCACACTCGCACCAACCTTTGTGTGGAAAATGTTGATTTGCGGGTCTCTTTTAAATCTTTCTCCTCTTACCTTCAACCTATGCCCTCTAGTTTTGAACTCACCCATCCTAGGGAGAAGGCACCTGTCATTCACCTTATCTATGCCCCACATGATTTTATTAACCTCTAAGATCACAACCTCTTGTGCTCCAGGGAATCAAAGTCCCAGCCTGTCCAGCCTTTCCCTCTAATTTTCCAGAAAAGGAAACTTTAGAAAACACAGAAGTAACATTCACTGTTTTAGAAAAGTAGTAGTGAATTTTCTGTCATAGTTTGGACAGAATGACAGAAGTGCATGGAAGTAAAACAAGAGACTGAAGTCAGTCAATAGTAGTAATCCCCTTTCCTATTAAATTTGAACTAATCAGAAAAAAACAGTATATATTTTAATCATGTCACAAACATGTCAAGGGTTGAAAATTCTTCTTGAGCTGTGGTGTAAAACAAGCAGTATGCATCCAAGGCAATACCAAACATTTTAAACAATCACTCAAGATGGTTTTCTAGCCACTTTAATTGGGCATGTGCTCTACACAATTTGAAAGTAATTTTTATACATACAGAGTCTCATCAGATCTTCCTAAAGTAATTGCATTCAAAAGCTTCACTAAAGGTGCTAAATACTACTTTGTGCATAGATCTCCCAAAATTGCAGAAAGGCAGATGATTAGTTATTCCGGTTTCAATGGTGTCAGCCAGTACAAATTGGTAAAACCTATTCTTTATATAACATGACATCTTTCACATCGCTCTGAACAGTAAGAAAATGTTTCAATTTAACATCTCATCCAAAGAAGAACTGAATTAGCTTTAGCTTTATTGTCACATGCACTCAAATGAATACAATGAAAAGTTAATAAGCAGCCACGTGGAGCGCCATTTTAGGTACAAAGGTACAGCATCTTCAGTTACAGATTATTTAAAGTATAACATTGTCACAACACACGGCACCAGTTTAGGTACTGAGAATGACAATGGAACACTCCATTATAGCACTAGAACATCAGCCTTGATTAGATTAGATTAGATTACATTAGATTAGGTACTGAGAATGACAATGGAACACTCCGTTATAGCACTAGAACATCAGCCTTGATTAGATTAGATTAGATTACATTAGATTAGGTACTGAGAATGACAATGGAACACTCCATTATAGCACTAGAACATCAGCCTTGATTAGATTAGATTACATTACATTACAGTGTGGAAACAGGCCCTTCGGCCCAACAAGTCCACACCGACCCGCCGAAGCGCAACCCACCCATACCCCTACATTTACCCAACGGCCAATTCACCTGACCTGCACATCTTTGGACTGTGGAAGGAAACCGGAGCACCCGGAGGAAACCCACGCAGACACGGGGAGAACATGCAAACTCCACACAGTTAGTCGCCTGAGGCGGGAATTGAACCCGGGTCTCAGGCGCTGTGAGGCAGCAGTGCTAACCACTGTGCCACCGTGCCGCCCACAAATGATAAGCTTAAGCTTTGAAAGATGCCTCAACCTGTAACTACATGATTCATAGGCTGTATGTAACTGAGCTAAGCTGATAGCAAGTCTGTCGATATGATTTTATCTTAACATTTACAAAAACAAGTTCGGAAATATAACATTAGTTATTATGTCAAGGCTAAAAATAAAGGTGAAAACTTAAAGCTGAAACTGACATATTTAGTATCTATTAAAAAACAAAACACACTGAGTGACTCAAGAGTTAAGGATAAATTCAGAGATTGAAATCCTGACTGTAATTAAAAGCAGACAAGAAAACATTCAAATAGTCTTTGGGAATATCTTGGCATTCTGGCAATAGATTGAGCTCTGTGGTCCAGTTAATCTTTTAAGGGATCTGTTGAACAGATAGACAGAGGATCAGTTTAGATAATTGTCCAGTGAATGGATTCTCCATATCAATCATCACAAGTAATTATTAAGTGATCCCCACATCGTGTAATTTTTTTTAACATGAACCTATAGTATAAATACTAGAACCATATATCACAAAAAATGTGAGAAATAAAAAACACAATTACGCCAGCTGGGTCAGATATCAAAAACTGGAGGGAAAACCTCAGGGCAAAATTTCTACAAGTAACATTAACATATGAGCTGAGACTAGTGGGCAAGAAAGAGGAAAGAGGAATAGGTTAACATGCCAACTCTTTCTGATTTGGTATCAAACTTCATATTGCAATTCTCTTATCATATCCTTCTAACTGATATTTTGAGCATTCTTATTACTGTTCAGAAAAACAAATAAATTCAAATCAAAAGTGAATTTGTTAGTACTTCCTCAGTCTTTTTCTACCGATACTTGCCATCTACTTGCTTCATTATGTTCCCTACTTTTATACTCCACATGGATAATACCCTTTGCATTTTAAAATTTGCCCTCAAGTTGTCAGAACGACTCATCATATACTTTCATCATTGTTTTTTAAAAAAAATGTAGATCACTTCGAAAACCCTTTGGTCTTTTTCCAGCAAGGATACACACAGCATTTTTGCTTCAATTGCTATCCCAAAGAACCTGATTTTGGCAGCTCTAAACTACATACTTTCAAGAACAATATCCTCCATATGACATATTCCTGACCGAAATAACACCCTGATTTGTATCTTCTCCACCTATTACTAGAACCCAAGGGGCTGTCTCTTTCATGGTTGCTATGAGCCATGCAATTTCAATGTTTCAACACAATAACCTTTTAATTTCTTTCATCACACTGGGTCAGTGATACTATTAACACTACTTCAAAACATTATTCCCATCATAATTACTTACATTTAAGTCCACATTTTTGGCAGAATTCTCATCTGGAAGATTGGAATCATGAGCCAGAATTTGCCTGGCCCCACAAATCCATCTCCGTCCTGGAAGAGCCTGCCTTGCCTATTTTCATCAGGGAGACAAGCAAGGAATGGAGACAGTCCCAAGGTGGCAACAGAAGCAAGCAGCTGGCAAGGTCAGCAGATAGAGAGACAACCCCATGCATTGGGACTATAGGCCAGTTGAATTTAAGGCTGTTAGGACCTATAGCCCTCACCCTTCATACCCCCTCCATTCTCCCTCATAGCTTCCATTCCCTTATCCATGGAATGTATACTCTTCCAGTATTCATTATATTCAGAACTAAATTGATAAATATAACAAAAGTATTTGAAGTGCTTTTGAAACTGACACAATATGCAGAGTGTTTGAAAATTTCCTTTGACAATTTAAGAATGGTGATATGAAGTTTATTTCAATCACACACAGCCATTCGTAATGTCAAAGACAAAAAATAACTTTAATGCACTTCACCTCTCTTAACCACGGCGGCACAGTGACCTTTGCTATTCACCTTATCTTACCCCCCATGATTTTATAAATCCCTGTAATGTCAGCCCTTAACCTCCTACGCTCCAGTGAAAACAGTCCCAGCCTATTTTTATTACATAAAATCTCCATTCTCAATAATATTCTGATAAGTCTTTTCTGAACCCTCTCCGTTTAATAATATCCTTCCTGTAACAGGGGACCATAACTGCCCACAATACCACAGAAGACGCCTCATCAATGTCTGATACAACCACAACACGACATCCCAACTTCTCTACTCAAAAAGTTCTCAGCAATGAAAGCAGGTATACCTGATACCTTCTTAACCATCCTGTCTACCTGTGATGCAGATTTCAAAGAAATATATACTTGAATACCTCTATTCTACAACACTATCCAGGGCCCTACCATGAATTGTGTAAGTCCTGAACAAAAATAGAAATTGCTGGAAAAGCTCTGCAGGTCTGGCAGCATCTGTCGAGAGAAATCAGAGTTAATGCTTCAAGTCGAGTGACACTTCCTCAGATCTGATGGTAGCTAGGAAAATGTCTGTTTACATGCAGAAGATTGTGTTGGGGGAGGGGTAAGGATGAAACAATATGTGGGGATAGAGCCCAAAGAGAGAAAACAGCAGTTAAGTAGATAAAGGGGTAGATTACAATCTGGCTAGGAGGGTGAATAGCTGTTAATGGAGACTGCCGGCAGCTAATAATGGGTGCTGTAATAGCAGGCTGTGTGATAACAAGGCCTGGTTCTGGGGAATGGGGTAAAGACAAGGGAGAGCTCAAGCCCTAAAGTTATTGAATTCGATATTGAGTCCGGAAGGCTGCAGGGTCCCCAGATGGAAAATGGAATGCTGTTCTTCCAGCTTGCATTGAGCTTCACTAGAGCACTGCAGCAAACCCAAGACAGAGATGTTGGTCAGGGAACAGGGTGTTTTGAAGTGGCAAGCAAGTGGAAGTTCAGGGTCTTTTATGCAAACAAACTCAATTAAGTTTGCGAGATGATTTCCCTCGCACAAGACCATGCTAATTATCCCTAATCATTCCTTGCCTCTCCAAATGTATTTAAATCCAATCTTTCAGAATTACCTCCAGCAACTTACCCACCGGTAAATTGACTCATAGGTCTATAGTTTCCAGGCTTCTCTTTACAGCTTTTCTTAAATAAAGGCACAATATTAGCCTTAAGTCCTTAAGCACCTCACTCATGGTTATAGACAATACAAATATTTGAATTGGAAACCCGTCATTTCCTTCCTAACTTCCTACAATGCCCTGGGATACACTTGATCAGGTGGAGATTTATCCACCTTTGTGTTTTCTAAGACCTCCAGCACTTCTGCTTCTGTAATATGAACAGTTTTCAAAACATCAATATTTATTTCCTAGAGCTGTTTAGCCTCCATTTCTTTCTCAATAGTAAAAACTGATGCAAAATATTCATTTCATATCCCTCCCATCTTCCGAGGCTCAACACAAAGATGACCTTGTTGATCTTTAAAGGACCCTACTCTCTCTGCAGCTGTTCTTAATGTACTTGTAGAATCTCTTTGGATTATCCTTGACCCTATCTACCAAGGTCTGTTTGCCTTCCTGATTTCCCTCTTGCAAACAGAAGACTACCAACTCAAAATCCTGGCAGTTCAGCTAAATTCTGGGTTGGTATCAATGGTCAATCTTTCATCGCTACCTTGTAGCGCTTTTTAAAAATCTCTTAGTGTTGCTAGGAACTTGGATGTTGATGTGACTAAAAGTAATTGAGACAGGCAGTCTACTTTGGAGTGAATTTTATGCAGCACAATGTGAATTGTGTGTGCTCTGTACAAGCCAGTGAGAATATTCCCCCTTTTTTCACCCAGAGACTTTGCTGACATGGTCCTTCCAATTTGGGAATGCTGCCATCAGCCTTTCTACTCTTCCTGCTTGTCCTCCTTCCATTTTTCCCACAATTAACATCCAAGAGGGACAGACTCACTAGTGACTCTGCTACAGCAGTGACATTAAAACAGGCATCATTAGTCAATGACCAAATAGCAGCCATATAACAATGACAAAAATCAAAGACAACAATGTATTGAAGGCAGAAAGGACAAGTATATACAAAATCTAAATTAGAACAAACAGTTTATGATTGCGTTTAGAGGAATTTTAACCCTCTCTCATTTGGTCAGAGAATTCAACACAATTGATCATCACAGACACGTAACTATACTTTAGTCATAGGAGAGATAATGACAGAACAAGGCTTTTATGACTATTTAAAACTAATGTCAGAACATACTCTACATGTTTTGCTTAGTGTGAAATCTGTTAAATATAAGAAGGCTGTTATGCAACTGCTTATGAATGTGACTATGCATTCAAATACATCATTTGGCATGGTCATCTGGATAACCGGTGTGAAATGTGGAAATATTACACTCAAGCGGCAGTTTTGAAATTGGTGTCATTTTAATTTTGACAAAACAATTAACTTGAACTACAACTGATCAATGCTATATCTGATTGGGGTGCTTGCTGAGATAGAGTAGAACGAGTTCACTGCATATCCGGAATAAAAATAGTGCAGCAGGACAGTGTGGAATTTTATTGTCTATCCTGCCTAGGAGGATTTGACAGGGCTGCATATCTTGAACAGACACCAATGATCAAATCAATGAGAAAGAAATAGAAAATGTTCCATTTCTTAGCAACCTTTGCCTAATTGATAAATACATCTTTAAGAGTAATATCTGAATTTCCAAGCTTCTCTAAATTCATATGAAATAGTTGAGATTTTTTTCTATTTTGACAAGATCGCTAAGGAAATGTTAATATTTCAAGAGGTGCGAATGACATCAGGCAGAGGAGTTGGAACAATTTGTAACTGGTTGTGAGAACAGAGCTAACTATTAAAATGGAACGGTTCTCAGCAGTTAGCTTGGTAAGGCAAAAGTGAGGACTGCAGATGCTGGAAACCAGAGTTTAGAGCAGAGTGGTGCTGGAAAAGCACAGCAGGTCAGACAGCATCCGAGGAGCAGGAAAATCGACGTTTCGGGCAAAAGCCCTTCATCAGGAATAGAGGGTTAGCTTGGTAATACAAGTGAAGAGGTTTGCTTTAAGCTTCCTCTACTAACTACCTGCGTATTAAAGTAAGCAATTTAAGATGGAAGTGGGAATGGGCCCCACACACAACTTAATCATAGGTGAATTATCAGCACTGCCAGTGTGCACGAGACCTTGACAGAGCAAAACAAAGCCCAAGTAAATTACTGTATATTGCTGGAAATTCATTGCAAAGAGGGACAAGATGCTTTAACTACAGTTGACTGCAAGAAGTAAACTGTCCAGAGAGAGGTGAGTGGGAGAAGATAAAACCTGTGAAATGAAGGAGCTACCCTGCAGCAAGCTGAGTGGCAGAACCAGAGATTAGTCTACATTGCAAGATAAGAATCTATGGTGTGGTAGGTAGTACATTAACATGGATGGAGGATTAGCTTACAAAGGGAAGACACACTTGGGATAAGTAGCGGCATTTTCGGGATGGCAACCTGTAACTAGTCAAGTGCAACAGGGATCAGTGCTGGGGCCACAATTATTTACAATGTAGATTTATGACTCGAACGAGGAAAGTGACCATATTTCAGCCAAGTTTATAGATGACACAATAAGGCTGCAGCGAAATATAGACAGGTAAAGTGAGTGCGCAAAATGCTGGCAGGTGGAACTTAATGTGGGAAAATGTGAGGTTAAGCACTTTGCTCGGAAGAATAGAGAAGCTAAATATTAATCGAAAGCAGAAAGATTACAGAAAGTTAAAAGAACAGAGGCATTTATGAAATCTCATGTGTGACTCAAAAAGTTAGCATTGAGATTCAGTGGCAATAGGGAAGGCAAATAGAATATTGGTGTTTATTTCAAAGAAAATAGAGTATAAAAATACAGAAGGCTTGTTAAAACTATAGAAGGGACTACGCAGACCACAGCTGAAATACTGTGAACAGTTTTAATCCCCTTATTTAAGGAAAGGTACATTGGCATTGAAGGTAGTACAGAGCACGTTCACTGGGCTGATACCAGTAGAGAGGGACTTTCTTATGAGAGGTTGAGGAGGTTGGGCCTGTTCTCATTGGAGTTCAGGAGAATGAGAGGTGACCTTATTGAAACATGCAACATTCTTAATGGACTTGACAGGGTAGATGGAGAAAGTTTGTTTCTCCTTTGTGGAAGAATCTAGGACCAGAAGGCATAATCTCAGAATAAGGGGTCACCCATTTAAGAGAGCGATAAGGAGGACTTTTTTTTCCTCACAGAGGGCAGTGAATCTGTGTGATTCATCGCCAGAGAGGCTGTAGAATCTGGACTATTCAGTACATTCAGGGCTGTGATAGATAGATTTTTAATCAAAAAGAGAATTGAGGGTTATAGGGAAAAGGCAGGAAAGTGGAGTTGAGGATCATCAGATCAGCGATGATCTCAGGTGATTGGTGGAGCATACTCGATGGTTCGAATGGTCTACTTCTGCTCCTAAGTCTTATATCAGAGAGATTGGCTTATTTAGCTTTAACTGTCAGTGCAACCGCTGACATACCCACAGTGCAAAAAAGACTCTTTTGGCCATTTCACCCCATGGTATCCTGTGATGGGTAGGATAGGAAATAGAAAAACTACTGTGACAATGCTGTGACTTTAAGAAGTTATTTTGTCCTGGTTTTGTTTAAGAGAAGTTGTAAGGCCAATGAGCCGGTTAGTTAAGGACACTTGAGTAAATAGCTTGAGGCCTTGGGTTTTTTTTTTATAAAGCAGCCTGAATGGGTATCAACAGCGCTCAGATCAGGATTTCTAGGTTTTAGGTTTAGCTTGAAGAAGCAGTTATTAGGGCCTCAACAGAATTGGAAGCCTCAGTGAATGTCTCCTGGCTGCTATTCTCTCAATTTTGTCTTGACATTTTTTCCCCCTGGATTGGATAACTGCGTGCGAGAATCTGTGTCTGCATTTTCCTTTTTGACAAGAGGTATGTTTATAGGATGTTCCTATAGTGGAACAGGTAATTAGCAATAGTTACTGTATCAATTATTCTGTTAAGTTTTCCAATAAAGTTATTCTAAATTCCTCATTCTTTGGTTGTATTTTTAACTACAGTGTTTAAATAAATTGTATTTTGCTTAAAATCAATTAGTTTGACCAGTGCATCTGGAAGAAACACTGCATGTTTGCCTTTAAAAATAAGAAACAAAGTTGGGTCTAGGCTATTAAAATATTTGAAGGGATCTGGTCTGATCCATAACACTGCCAATCTGGTAAGATAAAAAATACTTTTGAGATTTAAAACAGAGCATTTAAGGTACAGTAATGGGACTCATTCCAGATCCAAGGGTATGTGGTGCAGATGGAAGAGTGTGTCCCAGAATAAAAAAAAAATCATCAAATGTGTCCTGCAGCTCACCACTTGCACCATAACAATCCTACCCAAGGACAACAGTCTCTGTCAGAGCCTGCCAAAACAGGTGTCCTTATAGCTGATGAACTGCATTTAAATGCCTGATTAGTATTCACAACTTGGGAGATGTATGCTGCTAAAGGTCTGAAATAAAATTGTATTATTATGCCTGAAATACACAAAGTAAGGAGAGCAAGAGAGAGGGGGTTTGTGAGAGAGAGGGAGGAGACAATGCGAGAGGGTGTGTAAAAGAAAGAGTGCGAGCAAGAGAGGGTATGAGAGAAAGCGAGCATGTGCAGGAGAGAAACTGAGGGAGAGGGAGCGTTTGAGAGACAGTGCTAGAGAAGATGTGAGACAGTGAGAGTGAAAATGTGAGAATGGGGTGTGTGTTTGGACTGAATATACCAGAGCAAGAGTGGGGGTATGAAAGAGAGCACAACAGGGATAAAGAATTGGAGGAGGGAGACAGAGAAAGACAGACAAGACACAGAGAAAGGGAGAGGGGTGAGAGTGAGACACAGAGAGAGAGAGAGATAGAGTCTTCAGACTACTGGACATGAAAACACAAAAAAAACAAACAGAATAGACCATAAGTCAAAGCTTGGTATATCTTGGACAAATGTATTGGAAATATTTAGTATTAAATGCAGAGTGTTACTTTGAAGTCCAAGTCAGAAGACAGTTCTTAAGATTGCATTTTCCTCAGTCTGTAAAGAACCCAAAATAAAACAGAAATTGCTGGAGAAACTCAGCAGGTCTGAAAGCATCTATTGAGAGAAATCAGCATTAACATTTTGGGTCCAGTAACTATTCTTCAGAACAGGGTCACTGGTCCCGAAATAATAACTCTGCTTTCTCTTCACAGATGCTGCCAGGATTGCTGTGTTTCTCCTGCAATTTCCATTTTTGTTCTGGATTTCCAGCATCTAGTTTTCTTTTGGAAGAACCCAAACTCGATGTGGCAAACCACATGACAAAAGATAGTGACAGCAATAGGATGCACTACTTAGAAAAGCACGGCTGCTGTGAAGATCCAGAAGAGCCTCAAGAAAAGTGATAAATTCAAAAAATGATTTGCTAAATCAAGAAAGCATCCATACAGCTAGGAGGTAAGCCAGCAGCCAAAGAAAAGCCAAGCAGTTAAGTAGCTGAACATCTCTAACCTGAAAACCCCACCCACAGAAACCATCAGAACAGTAAATCTCAAAGTTGTTTACAGTCCATAATAAGGGAATAAAGCAGTGAAAGCAATAAAATCCCCACAGCAGCTAAGGGGAGAATTCGAAACTGAGCACCCACGAAAAAGGTAGATTACCTTATACTCAAAGCAGATTCGATTCCTTGAGGGAAGGAAACAAAACAAAGCGTTGTGTTTGCCTGGAAACCAGACTGAGAAGCACAGTTAGGACTTCTAACAGCAAGGTATTTCTAAACTATTTATTCAAATGACAAAGTTGATAACAGCACATTAAGATAATTCTTCAGATAGAAACTTAAAGAAAATTAATTAAAACAGAAGAATCAAAGTAAAATCATTATTTCAAGTCAAAGTATCAATGCCCTAACAGTGAAGTTAATGAAATCTTTATTATTTTGACAGCTTGAATGAAATAAAATTCAAAGTTTTATTCAGCAACTCAGAAGTTTTCTTGATTTTAATCATTAACACACGAGAAGTTGGATAAAGAGCAAGAGCATGAATCTGGTCGCATTTTGTCAAATGCAGCAAGAAAATCGTTGGCACAGTGGTTAGCACTGCTGCCTCACAGTGCTAGAGACCTGGGTTCAATTCCCGCCTCAGGCGACTGACTGTATGGAGTTTGCACATTCTCCCAGTATCTGCGTGGGTTTGCTCCGGTTTCCTCCCACATTCCAAAAGATCTGCAGGTCAGGTGAATTGGCCATGCTAAATTGCCCATAGTGTTAGGTGAAGGGGTAAATGTAGGGGAATGGGTCTGAGTGGGTTGCGTGTCGGTGTGGACATGTTGGGCTGAAGGGCCTGTTTCCACACTAAGTAATCTAATCTGAAATATCTCAGACAGAAAAAAAAGTTCACACAAATGAAGTCAGGGCAACCATCAAAAATCAATGATTCTGATTCAGTGAAATCATTTTGAGAGAGTTTTACATACGTCCAAATCTTTGTGAATTCCTCAGCCATATTTGAGGAATATCTTAATTTTTCTCTATAGAGATGCCATATTGGTAAAGGAAAACTGAATTCTACATTGAAAACAACAGAATTTCAACACTTCTCAGTTTTAATACCACAAAAACGTAACATCTTAAGAATACAACATGGTAACAAAACAAGTAGATCAAAATCCTATTATCTCTATGACTATGTCTCTATAATATTTTACCAAATCAAGGAAATTATCAACAACCTGAAGTGCCCATCAGTCAAATACAACAAAATTCAGTGATATTGATCTTTCAACCAAAAGGAACTCAAGACAAAAAAACCATTAGATAGATCAACAAATTGGCAGATAAAGTGAATCATAACTCTTGAGATTTTGAACAGCTTCAACATTAGCCACCAAATTAAATTCAGAACAGATTAGCACCATTATAATGAGCTGCGTGCATGTGAGGCAGCTGAAATTCAAAAACACGCACATTCCATCATTCTCCTCTAAATAACTTCCTCACTGGTTTAACTGTACCATTCATGCTATTCAGAAGGCGACACTGGGACAACAAAAATCTGACAGACATCTCATCTGAACAACACTACATATGATAACATCAATACAAAATCCTAAAATGGAGTTTAATTCAGATGTATGCGAGGTGCTGCATTTTGGGAAAGCAAATCTTAGCAGGACTTATACACTTAATGGTAAAGTCCTAGGGAGTGTTGCTGAACAAAGAGACCTTGGAGTGCAAGTTCATAGATCCTTGAAAGTGGAGTCGCAGGTAGATAGGA
>NC_057726.1:61110805-61197400 GCF_004010195.1 Chiloscyllium plagiosum | reverse complement strand
TGGGTATATGAATAGGAAGGGTTTGGAGGGATATGGGCCGGGTGCTGGCAGGTGGGACTAGATTGGGTTGGGATATCTGGTCGGCATGGACATGTTGGACCAACGGGTCTGTTTCTATGCTGTACATCTCTATGACTTTAAGCATTCTGACCCTATTGTATCTTGACACTGATGTGGTTCCAAAATCCACGTCAGCACAAAAGACAAAGAAACTGCCCAGACTTCTGCCAACAATGCACCAAGCAACAAATCAAATTGTTTCCAACCAAAAGTGTACATTCCATGCCTTGAAACAGAACATTGAAGAGCATGTCAGTACTGCAAGGGAGCAAGTTCTTTTACATGAACAACAGCAATGCATGGATGGACAACTTTATTTCTCTCTGGAGAATGAGCAGTGATATCTGATGCTAATAATGGAACAAAAGAGAGTGTAATCATCTCAATTCTCAAATACTTCTGAAGTTACATCACTGCAAGTTTGTTCAGCCAGATCAATTGAATCTTTGACATAGCATAAACCAGCAGAGGAAGTACAAAATCATCACTTTACCACAAGTGTTTCTTTATCTGGTCATAATCATAAACTTTCCTGATCCACCTGTTGAAACAGATGAATCAAGTCAAATAGCTGGGGAGAAACAAGAAAAATAAACAAAATGGTACAGTAAACGTTGTAAAGCAAAAACTTGGTTAATTCGCATGAATATGTATATAACAGTTAATTGATATTCTTCAATAGGTTAAAAAGCAGGTGTAAGCCATGCAATGATGTTATGGAGCTGGAAACCACCAGGTTTAAATTGTAGACATCAAACTCTCTGAAAGAACACCAAGAGATTGCAACACTGTAGAATAAATGCCTTGAGGTAGGAGTACACAAAGAAGATAGCATAGTCCTTACCTAACATCACTACAAGTCTGAGGCTGGTACTTCTAGGATTACCTAATATAGTAGTATTTATTATTTATAATAAAATGCTACCTTGAAGTCCAAACCTTCTGTTCAATTAGTCTGTCTCAAATGCAAACTCAGTGTGGCATCAAAGAACATAATAAAAGAAAACAACATGTACAAAAGACATAAAATAATCTGTGTATAAACTGGGTAAACCAATTGAGCAGGAGTTTTCAGAGGATGTGATAGAGATGATTTGAGGAGCCAATTAGAGGTCAGGTTATTTTAGATGGAGTATTTTAAGCAAAGTGAAAGGACAAAGAAAGATAATTAGATTACAGCAAGATTAAAAAAGTTACTAGAAGTATTAAGAAATCAGAGAATTGGAAGCTGTTGTAAAATATAGTAAAGGTGGAACAATAAACAATAAACTAATGCCCGAAACGTCGATTCTCCTGTTCCCTAGATGCTGCCTGACCTGCTGCGCTTCTCCAGCAACACATTTCCATCTCTGATCTCCAGCATCTGCAGACCTCATTTTCTCTTCAATAAATTGATAAGGAAAGGGAGAATAGAGTATGAATGCAATCTAGCAAAAACAGATTGTAAAAGCTTCTGTAGGTATGTAAAAAATCAGAGAATTGGAAGCTGTTGTAAAATATAGTAAAGGTGGAACAATAAATTGATAAGGAAAGGGAGAATAGAGTATGAATGCAATCTAGCAAAAACAGATTGTAAAAGCTTCTGTAGGTATGTAAAAATAAAACGTTTGACTAAGAGGAATAAGGGTCGGCTGTACACAGAGTCAGGAGAATTTATAATGAGAAATAGAGAAAAGGCAGACACCTTAAATGACTACTTTATGTTTGTTTTCATTGAGGATGCAAAAATTAGAGATTCAAATGATGAGACACAATAAGGAATTAAAGGGAATTAGTATTTGTAAGAAGGTTGTACTGAAGAAATTAATGGAGCTAAAAGTTGATAAGTTCCCAGCACCTGATATTCTACATCCCATCATGTTGAAGGAGATGATTAAAGGAATAGTCGATATGTTGGTTATCATTTCACACCTCCTTACAAGCTAGTTTAAACTCACCCAACAGCAGTAGCAAATCACCATGTGATATTAGTCTCAGGTCTGTCAAAGGGTAACTCATCCAGCTTGTAGAGGTCAGCTGTCCCATAACTGGCCCCAAATCATCAGAAATCTGAACTCTTATACCAATTATCCAGCCATATATTCAATCTATCAATCATTTTGTTTTTATGCTCACTAGCATCTAGCCCAAGGATTAACCCTGTGATTATTGCTCAAGGTCCTGTTTTAAAATTTCCTTCCTAACTCGGCAAAATCAGCAGATCCCCTTTTCCCAGAAATATGTCCTGCAGCCACTCCATAACATCCTGGATTCTGGCACCAGGGAGGCAACACAATTCTGGAGTCACATTTACAGTCACAGAAATGGCTATCTGATTCACAGACTATGGATTCCCCTATAACCATTGCTCTTCCATTCTTCTTCCTCCTCCTCCCCATACAATGGAATTGTGCATGGTACCATGGACTTGGCTCTAGCAGAACTCCCCTGTGGAATCTTTGCCTCACCAGTTTCCAAAATGAAAGAAAAGTTAGCATGCACGTTAGATTCAGCAGACTCTTGAATTGCCTGCCTGATAGTTACCCATTCCCTTCCTGCCTGTGCACTTCTAAATCCTCACTGTTATCATTCCCTATACATCCCATCCCTGTAGTTTTTTTTAGGTTAGATTCCCTACAGTGTGGAAACAGGCCCTTCGGCACAGCCAGTCCACACTGACCCTCCAAAGAGTAACCCACCCTAATTCATTACCTTCTGACTGATGCACCTAACACTATGGGCAATTTAGCATGGCCAATTCACCTAACCTGCGCATCTTTGGACTGTGGGAGGAAACCAGAGCACCCGGAGGAAGCCCATGCAGACACGGGAAGAATGTGCAAACTCCACACAGACAGTCACCCGAGGCTGGAATCGAACCCGGGCGCTGTGAGGCAGCAGTGCTAACCACTGAGCTACCGTGCCACCCGTTCTACCTCATGGATGGACAATTGTGACTTCAGTTACTGCTCAAGTTCCAAAACATGAAACTCAAGCTTGTGCAATCAGTGACACTTCTTGCAGATATATTTTTGTGGGACACACCGTATGTCCACAGCTTCACATACTTTAGATGTACACGTCACTTGTCCCCACTGGCTTGATAACCTGTAATTCTGAAAACTATTTGTCACCCTTAGAATATGGGCTTGCTGTGAAACCATAACAAACTATTTCTCAGAGAGGAAAAGTCTAGAGACTTATACATAAACTAAGTACCTAACTTTCACATTAAAGATTGAAAATACTGGTCAAACCTATTTACCAATCAGCAGCTTTCCCTGCAGTCATCATGTCACCTTTGGTTTGAGTTCAGGTAGGCTTCTTTATCTATGCTTTATTTCCAACCCTGCTCACCTCTCATTCTGAAAATTTTGCTTCTTGTAATAAACCTTATTTAAGACACTTTCCCTCTCTACACCAAGTTCCCATTTGGATCCACTTTGTCTTAGTTTCACTCTGGTGAAATCTCCCTCACTCGTAGCGTGCAGCTTACTTTGACCTAAAGCTGGTTTCCTATATTACAAAAGGCGCAACTTTTCAAAAGCTTGTTTTTGCCTGTAATACTATTTGTAATGTCCAGACATCACAAAAAGCATTACATAAATATAAGTCCTTCTTTAGAGAAAAAGCAAAACAGCTGCATTCCCCAGTTCTGCGAAATGCTTAAGAACCAAAAACTAGACTCTGTTTCCTGCTGGAGGAGGGAATTAACGATTGGGACTGTCTCCCAACCATTCAATTAAAGATGTCAATGGGTTCTCAATGCTGATGCGAACTTCCAATTTGAAAGATACAAGCGGCTTAAAGAGAGAAGGTGTTCCAAGATAAAGATACTGAAAAAACATTTTTTGGAGCTAGGTAACAAAGGTAGGATCCAGCTAGAAAGCATCGCTATTGCCTCTCATCAAGAGGGCAGCCATAGCTGTTCCTGCATCCCATATTTCTAGGCTAGGTTGGAACTCTGGCACCTCCCAGTCATGCTCTCTTTTTTATTAATTCACAAGGTATGGGTGTCATTGGTGGGAGCCACATTTATTCCACATGTCTCATTGTCTTTTAAGTTGTGGTTGAAAGCTGCCTTCTTGATCACTGTAGTCTATTTGGTGTAGATATACCCACAATACTGTTAAGGAGAGAGAGTTCGAGGATTTTGAACCCAGTGACACTGAAGGAATGGCGAATATTCCCAATTCAGTATAATGAGTGGCTTGGAGGACACATTGCAAGTGGTGAGTTCCCAAGTATCTGCCATTCTTGTCCATCTTGATGGTAGCGGTTGTGGTTTTGAAGGCCCTATTTAAGGAGGCTTAGTGAATGTCTGTAGTGTACCTTTGATGGCAAACATGCTGAGTGTCAGTGATGAAAGTTGTGAATGTGGTGCCAAACAAATAGGTAGCGTTGATCTGGACGGTGTCAAGCCTGTGTTTTGAGCACTCACCAAGGCAAGTGGGAATTACTTCACGAGATGATTCACCGATAATAATCACAATCAACATTATGCTATGTGCTATGTATAACTCAAAATCAATGGTGAGATTCTCCCCTGCCCCGTCAACTTTAGCTTTAGGGCTAGGGCACCTTGATGTCAAGCTTGGTCAATTATGGACAAAAATATAAAATGCTGGAAAGGCTCAGCAGGTCTGGCAGGAACTGTGGAGAGAATCAGAGTTAATGGTTCAGGTTACAGGACCCTTCTCAGAACCCTTCCTAGTAGCTAAGAAAATGTTGGTTTTTATGCAGAAGCTGGGGTGAGAAGAGGGGGGCAAGGAGTAAATGATAGGTAGAGATAGAGCCCAAAGAGAGAGAAGAGCAGTTGGACAAACACTTGGATAACAATCTAGCTAGGAGGGTGAATAGCTATTAAATGGAGACCATTAGTGGCTAACGATGGAGGGTATGTAATTGCAGACTATGTGGTAACAAGACCTGGTGTGTGGGGATTGGGAAAGGACATGGGAGAGCTCAAGCTGTAAAGTTATTGAACTCTATATTGAATCTGGAAAGCTGCAGGGTCCCCAAGCAGAAAATGAGATGCTATTCTCCCCTTTTGTGCTTCACTGGAGCACTGCAGCAAGCCTGAGACAGAGATATTGTCCAGGGAATAGAGTAGTGTGTTGAAGTCGCAGGTAACTGCAAGTTCAGGGTGTTTTTTGAAACAGAATGCAAATGTTCTGCAAAGTAGTCACCCAGTCTATGCTTTGTTTCCCCAATGTAGAGGAGATCACATAGTGAGCAGTGAATGCAGTAGACTAGATTGTGTGAAGTGCAGGAAAAATGCTACTTCATTTGGAAGGGATTTGCACCCTTGGATACTGAGGAGGGAGAAGTAAATGGACAGGTGTTACACCTCTGGTGGTTGCAACAGAAGGTGCGATGAGGCTGTTTGTCAGGGGGCGGGGGCGCGAGGAGTAGGGTGGGTGCTGGGAGTGAAGGAAGAGTGGACTACGGTATCCCAGCATGAATGAGCGCTGTGGAAAGCTAATAAGGGAGGGGAGGAGAATGTATCTGGTAGTGGCATCTCATTGGAAGTGGCAGAAATGGCAGCTAATGATCCTCTGGATGCTGATACTGGTGGGATGATAGGTAACGACCCTAATACTGTTGCAGGAGAGATAAGACGGGGAGGACTGAAATGCGGAAGATGGATTGAACCCACCCGGGAGCTCTGTCAACAACAGGGAATCCTCAATTGAGGAAGGTGAACATTTCGGAGGCTCCCTTGTCGAAGTGGGTATCATTGGAACAAATGTGACGGAGATGGAGGAACTGGGAAAATGGAAGCTTTTATATGAAGCAGGATGCGAGGATGTATAGTCCAAGTAATTGTGGGAGTGGGTGGATTTATAGTGGATGTTGGTGGCTAGTCTATCCTCAGAAAGAGAAACAGATGTCAAGGGAAGGTAGGAGTCAGAGATGAACCAGGTGGAGGTGAGAGCAGGGTGGAAATTGGAAGTGAGAAAAAAAAACAACACGATCAATCTTTCTAATTCCGGACAAGAGGAGGCAGCATTAATGATATCATCAATGTACTGGAGAAAGAGTTGTGGGTGGGAACTGGATTATTACTAGATCAAGGAATGTTCCACATCCCCCACAAATAGACAGGTGTAACTAGGGCTCATGCACTACCCATGGCCACCCCCAACCTAAAAGAAAATTAGTTAAAAGAGATGTTGTTTAGGGAGTAGATGAGCTCGGCCAGGCGGAGGAGGCTGGTGGTGGATAGAGATGGTTCATGCCTTTGTTCCAGGAAGAAGTGGGTCGCCCTAAGACCATCCTGATGGATAATGCCCAGACAGTCCTGTTTATGAATTTTGGAGACAAGGTAGAAGCAAGCTGTGTGGGGTTGCAGGACTATCAGCTTGGAGACTGGGGGGGATTACCAGATGAAATGAGGTTGCTAACCATATCGACAAACAGCCTGATGTTCCATGGTGGGGTCATGGTCCAGGCAGAATTAAAAGGAAGTATCCGAGACCTGGTGCTCAGCCTCTGCAATGTAGAGATCAGTCCACCAGACTACAACAGCACCACCCTTATTAGCAGTTTTAATTATAAAGTTGGGTTGGATCTCAGAGCATGGAGTACAGTCAGTTCCCAGGCAGAAATGTTGGAATGGATAGGGGGTGGAGCAGAGAAATTGAGGTGATCAATATCACATTGACAGTTGTGAATGAATAGATTGAGTGCAAATAAAAGTCCAAAGGGAGGGGTCCTGATGGAGGGAGTGTGTTGGAGCTGGGCGATGGGATCTGTGGGATGGGAAGAGGACTCTTGTCCAAAGAAATGGGGACTGAGATGAAGGAAGAATTCAATGTCATTTCATGCCAGAAATTCATTATGGTGAGGACGCAGAGGGATAAAACTGAGAACTTTGCTGAGTTCAGAACATTCAGCAGAGAGTGAAGGTCAAGATGGATGAACACACAATAGGAGGTAGTGTTGGGGAAGGGGATAGTATCAGAGAGAAGGGAGGAAAGTTTCGAAGGGCATAGATAGCTATAAGTTGTTGAATCTTGTGTGCCTTGATGCCTAGAAGAAAAAGAAAAATATTTTTTGTTAGCACGTCGAATGAGATGGAGGATGAAGTGGAACTAGGGAGTGGCCAGCATGGTTGAGGGAGAGGTTGAGAGTGTGCATATGAGGAGAAAGTGAGGTCTGCAGATGCTGGAGATCAAAGTTGAAACTTTATTGCTGGAACAGCACAGCAGGTCAGGCAGCATCCAGGGAACAGGAGATTCGACGTTTCGGGCACAGGCCCTTCTTCAGGAATTCAGTGTGCATATGAGAACTCATGGCACTCAGTGTGGATCTCAGATGTGGTGTGAGCAGCTGTCTGTGGAACATTGGACATTGCAAAGATACCTATAATCCTGGTGGATTCAAAGCAAGAAAGATGAAACTAGATTTGGAATCCAAGTGGGGACAGTCTGAGCTGAAGGCAGTCACTGAGGAATGTGATGAGGCTGTCAAAACGAATTTTAGCAAACACCTGGTCAAACACCATGAGTGACAGTGAAATTAATGATGGTGGACAAGAAAAAAGATTGGAACAAGAACCTGTTGGAGGGAGTAGAAGAATTTCAAGATGGGCATTCCCATAAGAGAGCTGGCAGTGGGTTAAATACTAAATAAAAACCAAAAGAATTGCAGATGCTGTAAATCAGAGACAAAAATAGGGTGCATTGGAAAAGCTCAGCAGGTCTGGCAGCATCTGTAGAGAGAAAGCAGAGTTAACATTTCAGGTGGAATAACCCTTCCTTAGAATTGATGGTAGCTAGGAAAATGTCAATTCATATGCAGAAAACAGGGTGGCGGGAGTGGGCAAGGAATAATCATAGGTCGGAATAAAGCCCAAAAAGAGAGAAGAACAGTTGGACAAATCTGGCTATGAGGATGAATAGCTATTAATGGAGACTGTTAGTGGCGAACAATGGTTGGTATATAATAGCAGACTATGTGATTAACTCTGATTTCTCTCCACAGATGTGGCCAGATTTACTGCGTTTTTCCAGCAATTTCTATTTCTGTTTCTGATTTATAGCATTCACAGTTTTTTCGGTTTCTATTTGGTCAATTAAGGCCTTGATTTCAAAGTCAAACACTTTCATCTCACCTCAAACAGGTCCTGTGTGTGCACAGGAAATTTTGGGGCAATGTTCCACATTGTCAGATAGATACCAATATTGTAGACATATCGTAACATGGCTAGACACATAGCATGTCCTCCGTATTATTGCCAAAATGTTGCTGATATCCTTTATAGTATCCAGTGCTTCCAGCCATTTCTGGGTATCATGTGGAGCTAATTGCATTGGCTGAAGACTGGCAATGTGATGCTGGAAGCCTCTGGAGGAGACAAAGATGTAACATCACTTTGGTATTCTGACTGAAGATTGTTGCAAATGTTTCAACCTTACCTTTTGCAATGATGCATTGAAGTTGAAATCAGTCGTCATTGAGGTTGGGAATATTTGTGGAGTCTCCTCCTCTAAGTTCAAAAAACAACTTGTCGATCATCATTCTTTTGGTTGTGGGAGGATTGCAAAGCTTAGGTCAGAACTATTAGTTATGGAATTGCTTAGTCCTGCTTTGCTGTTTGGCACATTATCCTGTTTTGTAGGTCCATTTGGTTGATACCTTTTTCTTTGTATACTTGGTACTATCCTTAGCATGTATGTCCGACTCTTCATTGAGTCAGGGTTAATTACCTGTCTTGATTCCAATGGTAGAGTGGGGATATGAAAGCCCAAGAAGTTTCTGACTGTGTTTGAGTGAAATTTTGTTGCAGTTAATGGCCCAGAATGCCAGTCTTATGTTGCTCGAATTGATTGATTTGTTCAATGCCTATCCCATTTAGGACAGTAATAGTGCCACACAACAGAATGAAGGGCATCCTCAACATGAAGATAGGCCTTTAAAACAATGCACAGTTCTCATTCTCACTGGTATGGACAGATACCTCTGCAGCAGGCAATTTGGTAAGGATGAGGTCATGTATGTTTTGCCGTATTGTTAGTTCCTCACTACCCACAGCAGTCTAGCAGTTATGTCTTATAGGACTCGACCAGCTCATTCAGTAGTGGTGTTGATGAACCTGCCTTGGTGGTGCTGCTGTGTAGTCAATTCTAGACATCGATACTGAAGCCCAATGTTCATGGAAAAGCTGAAGTCCATCTTTAACACCATTATCCCCTCCAGTCTCTGCGACTGGAGCCTCAGCTTTGTGACCAGTGAAGATAGGTAACTACACCTTCTCCACAACTAAACTCAAAACTGGAGCACACCCCCCCACCCCAGGATGTTTCCTCAGCCCCCTATGGTACTCCTTGTACAACCATGACTGTGTTGCTAAATTTCAAATGAATGCCATCTACAAGTTTGCTAATGACACTACTGCAGTGGGACAGATATCTAACAATGAGGAGTCAAAAGACAAAAGAAAGATAGAGGGCTTGGTGATGTGGTACAATGAAACAACTTCTCTCTCAACATTGGCAAAACTAAAGAACATGTACTTCAGAAAGGAAGGAGGAGAGCACATCCCCATCTACATAACAGAACTGAGGATGAGAGATTGAAGAGCATCAAGTTCCTTGGGTGATGATAACCAACCTGTCCTGGACTTCACACGTAGAGTTGACAGTCAAGAATGGACAACAATGCCTCTTCTTCCACAGCCAACTCAGGAAACTTGGCATGTCCATAAGGACTCTCATCAAATCTTACATATGCATCATTGAGAGCGTACTGTCCGGGTGCATAACAGCCTGGAATGGCAACTGCGGAGGACCATAAGAAAGATGGTGTGCACAGCCTAGACCATCACAGAAGCAACCTTCCATCCATGGACGCCATTTACATGGCTCACTGCTGTGGAAAGGCTGCCAACATCAAAGACCCATCACACCCCTGTAATGATTTCCTACAACCTCTTCCATCAGGCAGAAGATCCAGAAGCCTGAACACATGCACCAGCAGATTCAGGAACGGCTTCTTCCCAGCTCTTATTAGACTAATGAATGGACTATCTAACCTCAAATAATGCTAATCTTGCTAATGCTGATCTCGCCTAGTGCATACCACTTGGCGATGTAACTTGTATGCCTCTGCTCAAGTCTTTTTGATCTGTACATACTTGCTTACTATGATATACTTGTACTGCTCTTAAAGCTTATTGTGGTACCTCAGTACACTTGACAATAAATCAATTAATTGGCTTTGCCATATGTGCAGGGCAGAAAACTGCCACTTGTGCATAGGTAGCTCTGCTGTTCCAAAACCTTTTGTTTTGCAGCAAAGAGGCCGAGAGGCAGCACGGTGTTGGGAAGCTGGCACAGCAGCCAGCAGGTTTAGTTGTTAGCTCCTGCCTGCTCCAATCCATTATTCATATACATATTTAAATATATATCAACTATATACCACAAACAGAATATCCTCGCACTGATCACAAGATCAGCTAGTTAAATTATATTTCATAAACCCAAGTCATGAGAAGTACGTTTAACAAAATAGGATGAGGAGGTAAAGTAATTTTAAAACTTATTCCAAATGAATAATCTTCCAATCTTGTAGATCTAACACTGAAAAATTAATAAATCATGAATTCAAATGAATCATGCTGAATGATAATATTAACAAGCTAAACTACTAACTAGATTATTCGCAAAGTTTTAACACTGATACAAGCAAGCGTACAAGTATGTGCCACCTCACACCCAGCCACCTACTTACCTACCTTACAACTCTACCTATTCACTTGATAACCCACTCACCATTCAAATTCAACTGTTGAACTTGCCATACATCCGGTAGTGCTATAAAAAGAAGACACATCATCCCCTTGATTGTAGTCCACCTCACTGGAGCTCTGAGGGATGGTGGATTCCACATTTTTCAAAAAGCCTTAGTCAGAAGGTCTTGGAAGAAATATAGAACTGTCTCAGGTCTGGGAAATGTTCAAATGGAGTAGCAAGTTGATAATGATTGCTATACCTTGGAAGATACAGACAGAAGGAAATACACAATACTGTTCCTCATTGAACACAAGATGGTGGAATCTTACAGATATATGGACAACATGAACTACGGTGAGATGTGTGACAGAAAATCGGGTGACAAGTGCAGCATCTTAATGTCAATAGCATGTTGCACCATTTTTTATGCTTTTCATAAGTGGCATGGCGAGATTCTCACATAGCAAAAGCAAATTGTCAATTGACTAATTATTGCTTATTAAATTATTTTTTAATAGGCAAACACACCTCATTAAATATCGGGCCTCTGATATTATCAAACAAGCCTGATGTCAGGAATCTCAACTAGAAAGCCAGATCCAAATCCGGCAGATTCAGCTCACCACTTAGTCCAAGTTATTTTCGATTGAAAACTGGTCATAGAGTCATAAAGATGTACAACACGGAAACAGACCCGTTGGTCCAACTTATTCATGCCAACCAGATACCCCAACCCAATCTAGTTCCACCTGTCAGCACCTAGCCCATGTCGCTCCAAACCCTTCCTATTCATATACCCATCCAGATGCCTTTTAAATGTTGCAAATGTGCTAGTCTTCACCACTTCCTCCGGCAGCACATTCCATACACGTACCATTATCTGTGTGAAAACGTTGCCCCTTAGGTCTCTTTTATATCTTTCCCCCTCACCTTAAACATATGCTCTCCAGTTCTGGACTCACCCACCCCAGGAAGAGACTTTGTCTATTTACCCTATCCATGCCCCTCATGATTTTATAAACTTCTACAAGATCATCAACATCTTAAGGAACATTCCATAGGCATCAGCCGCACATACCCTTCATCCACAGAGATGGCATCTGACATCTGACAGCCTCTAAGAATCCTCACAGCACCTATCCAACCCATGGACAGGACACTCCTGCACATCAATGCTGCAGTGGTAACTACCATTGTAATGCTGATGTAAGGACACTAAGCTCAGGCACACAAGAGCTCAAGGGCTGGACAAGGCTGGCTCCCAGCAGCCGCTCGTTCTGAGCCTACTTCGGTGAGCCATGGGTACAGTAACAGAGATAGTGTGAGGTATCAAGAGACAGTGGTGACATTTATCCTGGTGGAATGGAGGTCATTGATCTTTTTCCCACAGTGCTGGGCATCCTCCTCCAGATGGTTGATACAGCTTTAGCACGAGTGATAACCTTAGACAGAGCTGGCTGGCTGTCACGCCTCTGGTGCTGGCCCTGGGGGAAGAAAATGTCCAGCCTCTGCACAAACCATCCAGCAGGATGTCCAAGACCTTCCTGGCAAAGTAGGGCAGAGATTTCCTCTTGTCATATATGTGACAAATGTCAGCAATTTATAAAACAGCTGCAGACCTCTTGCTCATCCAGGTATCATGAGCTTTCAGAGATGACTTGAGTGAAAGGGATACCAGGTATTCAGCAGATATTCTCAGAGTGGTGAGCTCTTCTGGGGACAGCACGTGGCAAAATGGGATGGAAATCGGACATGAGAGACCCGTCAGCCAAGATGATTTAATTAATGAGGTGAGCTTGGTAAATATAGCAAGAAAACTCGCTAAGCCTGGTGATATATTCTCTTTAAATAAATAAAAAATCAACTCTATTCACATTTAGCTTTGTAAACAAAAATCAGAATATTGTCTTTATAGAACTTCGTCAAACATGTACTGACGCAATCACATCCCACTGCTGTGCTTCTGGGCAGGGGACAGCCAAACTGTGTAAAATTTGACATTTTTGTTCAAGTGTCCCTCTTGATCTATAAACTATTTCCTGTCAGCCAATTCTCAACAGCCCAGCTGGTTTAATTTACAGCGTGGAACCAATATTTATGAAATGAACCAAGGAGGTAAATGACCTACAGTAGGATATTTAGTTAACCAGAGTTTTCTAATAAAATCAATGTGAATAAATCTGGAATAAGTATGAGCAGGACACCATAATTTGCTAGTCTGAAAAGGTTCCCTGCAAAGTTGATTGTTTATTTGTACTGTTGATCAGCAATTTTGAAAATTGTTCAGAGAATTGGCTGGGCAGTCTTTTGCTGGTTACTTATTCCCTTGCTTACTTTTTAAAAAATCTCACACTTTTGCTTCAACAGTTGCTTGGTTACTCAAGTAGCAACTAGTCATTTCTGTTTTCCCTAACAATGTGAGGTATGAATATCTCTGGCTATAATTCTATGTTGTGATGCTCCAGATGTTCTCTAGACACAAGACTTAATTGCAAAAGTATAAGAAAATTTCTCATAGGTGTTGTTTCAAGGTAATTGATATCAGGGATCAGGGAGTGCAACAAACAGTAGAAAACTAAAGCTGGTTAGTTTGGTGCAAAATGTAGCAGAGGATGGGGGTGGAAAATTTGAATTTTGTGGATGCTGTAGCCAAGCCAGAGAAATTAATAAATGTTAATTATACAAAATAAGGTGTGAGCCACTTGTTGGATAATTATTTACGCAGATTTGAAAAGACACTCCTTCCACAACCGATAGGCAGTACAGGTGCTGGAGCATACCATCTTCAAAATTTTAACATGTTTCCTTTGAAATTAGTTTATTGGCATCCTTAGAAAGTTAGGTTATTAGGCTTCTATTGTTTTTTTTTAAAATAGCATGAAAAGACATTTCCTATGTCTGGCCAAGATGGCCTTCAGAGGTTCTAGCAGTGACCATGAGAAGTTTGCTCATCCTGACCTCCTGTCTGTCTGTCTCTCTTCACTGGTTACCATTTTACCTGAGCGGCATCTGGAGAAACATCTGGTGTCTACTGGCACACTGGAGATCTACATGACCAGTGGGTAATACTGGAGTTGGAGATTTTTTTAAAATTCATTCATGAGTTGAGGGTGCCGTTGGCTAGTCCAGCATTTATTGCTCATTCCTAATTGCGCAGAGAGCAATTAAGAGTCAACAACATTGCTGTGGGTCTGGAGTCACATCTAAGTCAGACCAGGTAAGGATAGCATTTTCTTTCCCTAAAGGACATTAGTGAACCAGATGGGTTTTTCCGACAATCAACAATGGATTTATAGTCATCATTAGACTCTTGGTTTCAGAGTTTTTTTACTGAATTCAAATTCGACCATCTGCCATAGCAGGATTTGAAACCAGGTCCCCAAAACATGAGTTGGATCTCTAGATTAACAGTCCAGCAATAATGCCACCTTCCCATAGTGCCTCATATTTTCCCAAAACAACGTTTTTCTTTGACTTGACAAGCTTCATTTGAAGTCTTGATTTGTGTTGCAATGCACCTTCTGTAATTAGTTAACTTGTTTTATTGACATTTTATTCCTCAAAAAGTATAAGTAAACACCATGACTGGTGGATGTTAAAGTGCATCATCATCTGCAGAATCTATTTTGTTCCAAAGTGAATAAACAGACTTATTGATACTTGTAGCGAATTATAGTTAGGAGCTATTTTGGGGCAGCACGGTGATTCAGTTGTTAGCACTGCTGCCTCACAGCGCCAGGGACCCGGGTTCGATTCCAGCCTTGGGCGACTGTCTGTGTGGAGTTTGCACATTCTCTCCGTGCCTGCGTGGATTTCCTCCCACAGTCCAAAGATGTGCAGGTTAGGTGAATTTTCCATACTATATTGCCCATAATGTCAATGCATTAGTCAGAGGGAAATGGGTCTGGGTGGGTTTCTCTTCGGAGGGTTGGTGTGGACTTGTTGGGCCAAAGGACCTGTTTCCACACTGCAGGGAATCTAATCTAATTTATAAAGTTTACTTTGCGAATAGATTTAAAATTGAGAAATTACTGACTTTTGTTCTCCTCCTTCACCAATTTTGAATATAACATTGGCCAAAGCTGAAGAAATAGATCTTGTAGGACAGGGGAACATATAGAAATCCAGGTTAGATGGTGATAATTCTAGAAATGAGGCCTACTGGGGATAAAGCAGAACTGGAGAGATGTACATTGACCACATAATGAAGAGGCATTCAGGGATGTATTACATCTATAAATGCCGAGATTTCTGGTTGGCTACTGACAGCAAAATATTGGGCAGGCTGATACTGTCTGCTGAGCTCTTTATCCTCCAGAAGAATTCTAAACAATGATATTCCTATAAAGAAGTTATCATTCTTCTTTTCATTGAACTTAGGCAAAAAAAAATTGAAAAGCTGTGCTCTCTATCCTGCACTCCAGATGTTCAGAAATAGGCACTATGAAGGTTGTCAGCTGCTCATGATCAACAAGATCCAAATTAAAACAGAAGAAATCAGATTTAACAAATGCAGTTTAGTAAGGATTGTCTTCAGTTTCTGCCTGCAATTTTAACGGTTGATGATGGAAAGAATTTAAACTATTTTATTGATGACAGAAAATTATTTGCACTACACCATCTTATAGTTCATCGTCTGTTTAAACTCTCACTCCATCTTCTTAAACCAAAGAGGAAGCAAATGAAGTCTATTAACTCCTATCCCTTTAGAAACTGTGCTGCATGGTAGAAATGGACAGGGATCGACATTGCAGATTCCTAGTCCATATTGCCCATCACAAACTGAGATTATACTGCATTCTTGGCACAGTGGCACAAGAATTTCAGGGCCAAGATTTAGATAGATGGACAGACAGAGCAGCAATATTGTTGCTCTGCATACATTTTACGAGCATATCATAAATGTTATCTTGCAACGAGGGTCATCACACAATGAATATAAAATCCTGGCCTTTGATTTTGGCAACAGCAATTGCTGAGGGAAAGATTCCTTCAAAATGACAAGGTGTTGCCTTATCCTTTATGATTAGAAAGAACATTATATTTATATTATGAAAATGATTGTGTGGGGAAAACATTAAAAAAGGAGACCAAAAGACTACAAACAACTTCAACTCGGCTGTTAAATATTTGCTGTTCCATCTCAGTATTTCAATTGGATTCTTTTCTTGGTTTCAGTGCTGTCTACTCATCACTTGTTGAAAGACAGATCTATTTTTGTGGTGTATCATTCTCATAAAATTAAAGTGTAGCCCTTTATTCTTCCCTGGCTAGGAAATAAACACCTCAGAAAATCTCAACTAAGCCATTCATTATATCTATATTTTCTTCTTTCATTAGGTTTCATTCTAAAGACGTTCTGCTATCCATTTTCTTTTTTTGAGAGAACAGGGGAGTACAGAACTTGTTCTAAAGCAACTGTCAACAGCATACTCCATTAATATAATCACATCCCTACAGGTAGGTATGAAATCAGTATCACTTTCAGTAGGAAAGATGAATCAACAAAATTGCGGAACAAAAAGAGACTATGGCTCATTTAGCCTGGGCCAGTATTGGTGTTTTTTAAGTGTAAATATTCAGTCTAATCTCGCTCCTAACAGTGTTGACCTAGGTTACACACCAAGGTTGCAACTGAATTAGTAATTGGAGCCTCCACCCATTCATAACCACACATTGTGCATTAAGGTCTCTATTGCTGCGGCAACACTTAATTCTATGGGCCGTTTGGCTCAGTTTTTTGGAATGTTCATGTTGACCAAATCCATACTAACAACACGGGGTTCAATCTCAATTCCAGCTGGAACTTGTCACTTTGCCTTACCCAGGTTGGAAGTTGGACCTACCTTTGGACAAAGAACTCAAGAAGAGAAAGCAGCTGTCAATCCAATGGTGAATGCAGAAACCCATGCTGAGATATGAAGTTCAGCCAAACAAACATGCATAACAGCAATAATGAAAGCCCTTGGGAAAATACCAAAGCATTATATTGAAACTCCATGACCAGATGCTATTTTTCTCATCAATTTTTGTCAAACAACACAGTCCAGTATATAGCGCTTTATTTAAACTCTCCCCGGCAGCCAAAACATTTAAGTACAAAAATCAGGGACTTTGAAAACTTCAAAATCATGCAGTTCTGCCAATTTTATCTTCTCTTTAAGAGTATTTACAATTAGCCAACAATATGACTTCCATACTGCAAGTTAAGGCTTCTATGTACAGCCAAAAAAGAATTCTGAGACAGTTTGGCACTGAATTCTCAACTCCATTTTCCTATGATTCCCCCCAAACCATGGATTCTTTTACTGATTAAAAATCTATCTCAGCCTTGACAGCCCTCTGCAAGAATGAATTTCATTCACTACCCTCAGAGATGAAATTCCTCCTCACCGCTATCTTATACGGGTGAGATTATTCTGAAATTATGTCTTTTAGTCCTAGACTATCCCATATGGGGACACAACATTTTTACATCTACCCTGTCAAGTCTCCTAAGAATCTTGAATGTTCAAGGCTGTCTCGCATTCTTCTAAACTCCAATGAGTACAGTCCCAACCTACTCGACCTCCCCTCATTAGTCAAACAGTCTGTCCAAACCTGGATTAGACTAATGAAACTTCTCTGGACTACCTCCAATGCCATTATATCTTTTCTTAGATAAGGGACCCAAAATTATTTCAGCTGTGGTCTGACTAGCCATTTGTATAATTTTAGCAAGACTTCCTTATTTCAGCACACAACTCCCTTTGAAATAAAGGCCAACATTCCACGTGCCTTCCTTATTACTTGCTGAACTTCTATGCTTGTTTTTTGAGATTTCCACCACTCATATGCTTTGTTAATGATCCTGACTCATCATAAGCTCAAATGTGGACTGTTCACTACTGACTCTTGAGATTTCGGTATCAATCACAGTTCTACTTATATCCCAATCTTCAACAATGCATGAAAATGTAACGCCTTGTGCTGGCAATAGCAGGCATCATACATGCAACAGAATGACTACTAGAATTTAATGCTTTGCCCCATGAATATGCTAAGCCACTTTAGAGGGTAATGAAGAGTCAACAACATCGGAATCACACATTAGCCAGTTGGGGTCCACTTTCCTTAGAAGACAAAAAAAAGTGAGCCAGTTGGATGATTATAACAATCTAGCTGTGTCAATCACATTTTAATTTTAAATTCATACCAGATTTTGATTTGCAGTTTTAAATAAAAGTAGAAATGAATTCCTCCAACAGTCAGAGTGGGACTTGAGCTCTTTTTCCAACTGTTAGCGTAGAGCTCTGGATTACTAGTCCAGAAAAATGAACACTATGTTGTCACATTATTTGATCAAGAAAGCACCAGTCACAGCAGAGCAAAATTGAACCCATACCAGACATTTATTCATCTCAGGATTGCTGGACTGCAAATAGGAAGAGCTCAGACTTTTGTTTCCTCCCTGCCCTGTATTTACAGGCCACAAGCCAATCGCATCATTGCATCTGTTGAGGCAAGTTAAACCAGTAGAGGCCTGATTTATTCTTATTCAAGAGTATTTTAGAAAGAGATTGAGAGATAGAAAGAGAGAGAGATAGAGAGAGATAGAAATAGAAATAGAGAGATAGATAGAGGGAGGGAGAGAAGAGAGAAAGGGGGGGTGGTTTAGGTGTGAGGGTGAGGCAGAGTGAAACTCAGTTCACGATACTGCAAACATGAACAGAAACTAGGGCAACATTAAAGTAAATTGTTTGAATCAGAGAAACTAATGTGGAATTGCATTAATTATATGCAAGAGAATTATAATTAAGAAATAGATAAGCAGTGAGAAGCGCTGGGGAAAAGAATTTCAATATAATAAATCTGTCATTGAAACAGGATGCTAGAGCCAATGATCTCAATAAGCTGACCCAAAGGGTCTTTGAGACATTTGTTTTTAAATCATATCTTATACTGACTCACCACTGACATCTGCTCCCGCAGCAGAGGCTTCTCCTCTGTCATTCGTAATTCCTGCAGTCCAGCCATTTCCAATCTGTGCCAGTCAAATCCTGTAACACCCACAACACAAAAGCAATGTTACCAGACAACAACTGGGACACTTACTAATCATGCTAGCAAAGCTTCTTTTTTGTCAGCCACTGCAGAATTTCGATCTCTGAAAGACTGACCCTTTAATATGTGGTGCTTGCCCATGCTTTCCACTTTTGTGGGGCTGCAGAGCCCTGCTGTTTTCTCAAGGAGAAAAAGCGGGGAGCTGCTGAATGTTTCTTCCACGGCTCCAACTCCAGAGTGGCTGCCCCAATTAGCCAGTAGGTGGAACCTGCAGTGTGTACAGTGACAGGGCAGCTTGAATGATACACTGTCCATATCTTAAAGGGGAAATCGTCCTGAAAGAAGCAAGTCCATTTAGAGGCGAAGTCAACCGATGCTCACTTTGTTTAAAGTGAAAATTGACTGACAGCTCATTTACTGAATGAAAACTCAAACAACACACAACACTGGTTTCCAGAACTGAGGCCTGCAAAAGGACAGCCAGAGTAACTACAAACAAACAATATTCACAAACTCAGTTTCTGTGCTTGCATCCTTACTTGAACACTCCAAGAACACAATATCCATGTTACAATACAAACATACATGTTTTGCAGTGTCAGGAGAGTACACTTGCAGATTACCAGCATTAGTGCCAGGAATTTAGATAAAGGTGCATGCAGAAGTGCAACAATATTTACAGGATTTTTCACAGTATAAAAGATATTAATTAATTTTGATTAATTCATTAATAATTAACAGCCCCAAGGTTTGTTCCATTTGAAAAGATCTAAACTTGGTGAGCATTATTTGTAAACAAATTACTTGCAAACAAAGGGAGAAAGTGAGCATTGCAGATGCTGGAGATCAGAGTCAAAGAGTGTGGTGCTGGAAAAGCACAGCTGGTCAGGCAGCATCCGAGGAGCAGGAGAATGAATGTTTTGAGCATATGCTCATCAATAAACAAAGACAGTAACATTTAGTCTCCTCAATTTAAATAGGAACCCAACCACATTTTGTAGTAAGTAACCTCCTTAATAAACACAAGAAAGAAATAATGTGCATTTATGGATTACCTTCAGGAAACTTCAAACATTTGACAGCTGAAGAAATGCTTCTGAAGAATAGTCCCATATACATTAAATCAACAATCAGATAATCTATTTTAGTGATATTATCAAAAGTCACTTGATACCAGATTATCGTCCAACAGATTTATTTAAAATCACACGTTTTCAGAGTGCTGCTCCTTCATCAGATGAAATGGACTTCAACTGGTGACTTATAACCTTGTCCACCCCAATCCAATACCAGCATCTTCACACCAGTGAGGGCGATGTATTCGTCACCATAGGGAGGACTTTCCTGTTTGTCTTTGAATGATCCAGATCTTATGTCCACCCGAGAAGCTAGGAAGAACTTTGGTGTAACTTTTGTGACTTACTATCTATTCCCCTCAATCTTATACACCAGTCAGGGCCCCCTCAACCTCCACTGCTCAAGGAAAGCAACTGCAACCTATCCAATCTTTCCGCATATTCCAGGCAGCAATCTCCTCTGCACGCTCTCTGATGCAATCACATCCTTCCAATGTTACGACCATAACTGCACATAATACTGGTTAGGCCACAACTGGTGTATTATATATCTTTATTGGCTGAGGTACAGAATAACAGTCTCCTATATGCCTTCTTAACTAATTTACCTACATGCCCTGCTACCTTCAGGGATCTGTGTACATGCAACCAAGACCTCTCAGATCTTAAATATTTCCAAGCTGCTCCTATTCATAGTGTAGACCTTCACTTTGTTAGCCCTCCTGACATGTTCGTAGATTGAACTCCATTTACAACTGCTCTGGCCACCAGACTGGTCCACTGATGTTCCCATACAGTTTATGGCTATCTTCCTCACTATCTTCCAACTCACCAATATTTGTGTCATCTGCTTAAGTTCAAATCATTCATATACACCAGAAGCATCAAGGGCACCAGCATCAATCTCTGCAGAGCACCACTGGAATCAGACTAGAAATATCCCTCTACTATTACATTCTACTTCTTGCCTCTCAGCCAATTTTGAATCCAATGGGCCATTTTGCTCTCTTGGGCTCTTACTTTCTTGACCAAATTTCCAAGACGACCTAATGGAAGGCCTTGCAAAAGTTCACATAAAATAATTTGCCTCATTAACATTCCTGCTTACCTCCTCAAAAAATTTGATTAAATTTGGCAAATATGACCTCCTTAAACAAATCCATGCAGACTATCCCTGATGAATTCAAATCTCCCCAAATTCAGATTTAGCTGCCTCACAATTTTGTTTTCAAATAACTTGCCCACAACTGAGGTTAGACTGACTGGCCTGTCATCATTTTCTGGTCTATCTTTCCTTGCTTTTTTAATAATGGGACATCAGCCATTCTCCAGTCCTCTAGCACCTGAGGCCAGAGAGGATTCAAACCTGCCAGGGTTCCTGAAATCCCCTCCACTGCTCCCTCAAAAACCTGAGATACATCACATCCAGGTCTGCAGAATTGTCCACTTTCAAGGCTGCTAAAACTGTCAGTTATCTCCTCTATGCAATTTGTTTGAATATTAAACAGCCTGCCACCCTGATGTCAACACCTGCATTGACCTTTCCAATTACAAAGATTGACAAAGCATTCATCGAGGACTGTGCCCATATCTTCCAATGCCAGACACAGGTTCTCTCTATTATACCTAATGGGCCCTACTCCTTCCCTAGTTATTCACTTGTTCCTGATTTACTTAAAAATACTTCTGAGTTTTCTTTTATTCTACCCAATGCTTTCTCATGCACTCTTTGCTTTCCTAATATCTGTGAGTCCCTCCCCCAACCCCTGCACTTTTCACACTCCTTTAGGGACTTTGTCAGTTATATTAAGCTTGCATTATCTGTCATAAGCTTCACTTTGTTCTTAATCTTAACTTTTACGCCCCTCGACTAGGATGTCTTTTCTCTTGAAACAGTGATTTTCTTCAGGATCATTCAGCACATAATGAAAAAGTCACCCAATGGATTTTCCATGTTAAACTTTCAGGGAAGAGAGGAGGCAAAGGGGTTGTTGCTTCTCAGGCAAGTCCTCAGACTCTGACCATCTGGGCTCAAAATTCAATATCATAAATTGTGTTCACAAACAAGGCTATGCAACATCTCTCAGACAGTTTTACGCAATGGATGTCTATGTCCAAACATCTTGCTCTTGCAGATGCAACACTGCTGTTACTGCAGTCAGTGCCTTTTGCTTTGCAAGTGTCCTTTTCAAAAATTCAATAATATTAGAACTAAGATTTGAATTATACACATTCATGAGGTGGTCATTTCATTTTAGTTTTCCGTGGATGCTGCTTCTGACTTGCCTTGTGCATTCTTCATTCAAACAGGATTCATCTCCCAACCTGATGGCAATGGTAGAGTGATGTTATGTTCATCTCGTGGATGTCAGTTCAGAGTTGCCATATTTGTTCAAAATCTTTCTCACTTAGCACAATGGTAGTGTCACATGATGCAAGTGAAGGTAAATTGAATGTGAAAACAGGATAGTGTTTCCAAGTGGATTGTGCAGTTGTCAATCCTGCTAATACTATCACAAACAAATCCATCTGGAACAGGTAGATTGCAAGGTGGTGGTCAAGGGGTGGCACGATGGCTCAGTAGTTGGCACTGCTGCCTCTCAGTGCCAGGGACCTAGGTTTGATTCCACCCTCGGGTTGGTGTCTGTGTGGAGTTTGCATGTTCTCCCAGTATCCACGTGGGTTTCATTTGGGTGTTCCGATTTCCTCCCACAGTCCAAAGATGTGCACCATAGGTGGATTGGCTATGCTAAATTGCCCTGTAGTGTTTTGTGATGTGCAGGCTAGGTGAACTAGCCATGGGAAATGCAGCGTTACAAGGATAGGGAGAGTTGGGTTTGGGTGGAATGCTCTTCAGAATGTTGGTGTCGACTTGGTATGCTGAATGGCCTGCTACTACACTGTGGGGATTCTATGATAATTAGGCTTTCCCTTATGGCTTTCCTCACCTCCTTCTGCAGGCACAGTCTAGGACATACATCCTTCAAGCTTCACCCAGCAGGGTCAGTGGCACTACCAAATGATTTGTGCTGATTGAAGGCCCCTCACCTAGACCAAATTCTGTACTTTTTCGATTAGCAGTCTGTTTTTCCTGTGGTGTTCAACATGGAGAAATAATGATTCATCAGCTAAAGAAGTTTATGAAGTGATATCAACAGGATATTTCCTTGCCTATGAGACTTTGTGGGGTCTGGATGAGCACTGGAGTTGTCTCAGGGCTACTTTCTCCTGCCTGTATACCACAGTGCTGATGGTGAGACAGGAGATACCCAGAGACTGTGACAGTGGATTGGGAGACATTGGCTATAAAAGATATAATTCCATGAGTAAAACTATATCAGTTTATTGCATGAATAGTCTGTGGGAGTGCTCTCTGAACTTTGGCACAAGGCCCCACATTTTGATAATGGGGAGCTTCTCAGGGATAACAGGGCTGGATGTTACATAATTTTGTCCATTGTCTAGGGTATTACCAGGCGATCAATCTGGTTTAATTCAATTGGACTTTCTGTTGCAGTTTACTACAACATCGTTTATCAGGTCATTCCAGAGGGAAGTTAAAAGTAAATCACATTCCTGGATGCCTGGAATCACATGTAGACCAAGCTAGTTGAAGGACAGTAGGTTCTATTCTAAAGGATATTAGAGAACAAGTGGTATTCTACCACAATTGTCAGTGGTTTAATATCATCATTACTGGCTGGTTTTAGTTAATTGAATTTAAATTTTGAATCCATGTCACCGGAGTATTAGTCAATAGTGCAGTGACAGTGCCATGTTTCCCATTTTACACAGTGGCTGCAATTCACAAATACTTCACTGGTTTGTAAAGTGGCTTGGGATAGTCTAAGATTGAGAAAAACAATATAAATCACATTCTTTGTTCAGTGTGTGCAGGTCTGTGTGTTCCCAGATAGTGATTTTTAAGCATAAAAACAATTGTTTGTTAGTGAACAAAGGCTACTAACCAACTATGAACTAAGAAATTAATTCAAAGTAAACAAATGCTAAATTTGTTTTAATTCCAGTTTATCGCAAATGAAATTAACTATACCCGAAACATGTATGTCAAAGGGTGTTAACTATTAACCCCATGATGATGCTATTTCCGGACCTTTTCAAATTAATTAGATGATTTAGTTAGTGTTGGCTATGAATGGGGCAAATGATTGACACCAACAAGGCAAAGCAGTAGCAGTGTGTGTTCGTGAGTTAAATAATATTAAAAGAGCTTTTTATTTTGCACCTGAGCAATTCCTTTAATGCACTATTGACAATTTAAATGGTGTGTGACATGTTACTATTGCAACCAACAGCTGCCATTCATTGGCCTACAAGTGGTCACAGAAATTTGTGTTTTTTTATATAATGAAAATACTGTTCAAAGTTCTATGATCTCTATGACTCCCTGCTGCTCAGTTTTCTATAATAAAAGAAAAAATTGTATGTATTAACTTCAGCTCCAGCTCTGGCCTACTTATCTATTTCTGTCTTCTAAGTCTTTGATGTATGGTAATAATATTATGTAACTTTCTGCATTTAAAACCCAAAATCCGAAATGAAGCTAACCACATGCCAACACTTGGGTTTTCCAGTGTGTCAGGCTACTTGGCAGCAGGATGTGGATTTTTTTTTAAATAGCATTATAGAATCCATGCAGTGTGGAAGCTGGCCATTCAACCTATCAAGTCCACACCAAACCTCTGAACAGCATCCCACCCAGACCCACCCTATCCCTGCAACCCCGCATTTACCATGGGTAACCCACCTAATCTACACATCTCTGGACACTAACTGGTCATGATTCCAGACAAGGTAACATAGTCCTCAAGAACTAAATGAGATGTGTCCCAGTTGCATGATGCTGTATCCAAGTATATTAAATACAGGGTAGAAAGTAAGAAAAGATTTGAGCAAAGAAGGAGGGAGTTAGTACTGACAAAAGCAGAGTTTCCATTGTCATAGCCAGCTGGAATGAGGGTGCTGTTTCAGAAAGGGACAGTGAAGTAGATTGCTTCCAGCCTGTAGTGAAATCCTCTATTTTTATCCTTGTACTGAGCAAGCCAGCAATCTATAACTGGTATCATTTATGGAACAGATAGTTCCCAGAGCTGTTAACTGGCAACATTCAATCCTGCCCAGCAATACAGGAGGCTTATTGCAAGTTTTTAGTAGGTGACTCAGGACAATTTGGGGGGACGGGGTGGTTACTGAAGAGTTCAAAAGTTACAGGCAGTGTGTGTGGACATGAGAGAGTCAGAAGTAGACTCTGTTAGGAATAGTGGAGTTTCCAAGCAATGTTGGAATGCAGCTCTGAGAAGCAGACACAGAAAGGACTAAGGAGCAGCTGAGAAATAAAAGAGATCTGTCGCTTTCATATTTGCTATTTGATGTGCTCTGTTGGGTGTTTGAACACAGAGTCTTACCCACAAACACAAGTTGTACATATATTATAGATTATATTACTGTTTTAAAGTTGTGTAGTAAAGTTTAACATTGCCTGTTCATAAATGTGCCATCTTCTTACTAAATCCTCTGGATCTCACACTTTGACATCCTTTAAGTCAAACAACTAGTCTCTACTAGATAGAGTCATATTTGTTAGAGATGCAGATTGCAATGAAATGAAACCCATTTCCAACTATCTGTGTTCTATTCTGTGACTGCCCACCTCTTTCCCAGAAAAACATTAGGATGGGCTGAATGGGAGACAAAATACATTTAAAGAATGAACTCTACCTCTACTACACTCAGTAATTTAAGATTAAGGAAAACGAGTCATGTGGAACAGCTTTATTTAAAAACTGCACACAGATGGGACAAGTGCTCTGAATATCATTGGTTTGGTAATTTGGTGAATCCAAGATGACCTTTAAAACTGACTGGTTAAGGACTACTGGTCCATTGCAAATCTGTCAACAGACCCCCCACATTATCTATTGTACTATATAAATATTACATGCTAAGTTATAATCACTATTAAAGGCCATCCTGTCAGTTCATTAGAGTGGAGGGTCCAATTAGTGTTTAATATTACCCCATTAAAGAAATTTTAAAGAATCATTAAGACAATATCTATTAATCTATCCTTCCTGTCCTATACAAATATGATACTTATACTCCCCACAAAATAATCTTCTGGGGGCAAGAAAATATGAAAAAAACTTGTCAATTAATAGAGGAAGAAAAGGAAAATTCCTCTGAATTAGATAATCAAAGTTTATTCAAAATGCAATCCACCTCCAGTAATGATCATAACAAATTCACCAGTCTGATTTGGGATCATAAATTACTGTTCAGATCTAATGGGAATGACCTATTTTCATGGCTATTATTCACAATATTCTCATTGGTCATGAATAACACCATATACAAAGACCAGAGTTAAAAGGCTTGAAGAGAGCACTTCACTCAGATGTTCCCTTTCTGATGAGATGCTAAACTAAGGAGCATCTTTCCTCTCAGACAGATGTAAAGGATTCTGCAGCATTATTGTGTAGAGTGGCAAAGTTTTTTCTTGTCTTATGATCAAGTAAGCTGATAATTTTAAAAGATTTAAATGATTAAATCAGTGTGACATCATGCTATGTGATTTTATATATTAAAAAAAAGTATCAGCTTCACCTTTAATTGCTACAGCTGTACTTTGTAAACAAGAAAGTCCGATAGTCAACCAGCATGATACCAGACTCTATCAATCTGTAATAGAGTTGTAATGTACCTAGGTGCTTTTGAAATAAATCTTCAGATACTTATTCCCAGTAAGAATACAGTGCTAATATAATAACCAAACAGACCACATCCTGGTGGCAGCTCATTTGTAAAATTGGAAGATTTTCTAAATTAAGACAACCGCTCAGTGCCCAAAGCTCTGAATAAAAATCTCTAATAAACTCGAAGACTCGTCATAGCTATTACATTGCTGAGTCCATTACAGCGGTCTACAAGCAAGCAAGAATCAATTCAAAGTGCCTCAATTTGCTCTACAACACAGCAATCTCCTCAGGAAATGTTTGAAAGTATACTCTATTTGACAGAAGTGGGATCAATCAATTTTCCAGTTGCCATGTTCCTGCGGGACAGCCCACTAGTTAAAAAATAAACAGATTTACTTGACTTATCCTTGGTCAAACGTTAAAAACCATCAACATTTTATTAACGGTGCAACTTAACTATATGCAGTAGTTAAAAATCACAACACCAGGTTGTAGTCCAACAGGTCTAATTGGAAGCTTTCGGAGCGTTGCTCCTTCATTAGGTGGTTGTGGAGTACACAATTGTAAGAGACAGAATTTATAGCAAACGTTTACAGTGTGATGTAACTGAAATTATACATTGAAAAATACCTTGATTGGTGGTTAAGTCTCACATCGGTTAGAATGACCATGTTAGTTTCACTTCTTTCATAAGTAAATCACAAAACTTCTTTAAAAGGTACATTCTCAGGTTAACAATTAGTGTCAGCCCAGATAGTATGTTGAAGGTGTTAGCCCCCTGTGTGCTGTTGTCTGTGCCATAATGTTTAGACTGATTCTAATCTAAAAAATGAGTTAGCAGAGTCTTACATGGATTCATGCAGTTTTTGAGCAAAGTACAATGTAACTCTGCAAGTATGAAGTAGTGGTTCCCAAACAGGACTGCCAATAATGTGTGCTCTGTACTTTTCAGGCTCGCTTCCATCAAATCATCACTTGATTCCACTATTCTGATTGTGGTAAAGAAACATAAAAACACAAGGAAGATGCACAACATTTCATTTTGTTTCAACTTTTTGAATGAATGTTTATATAACTCCTAGTGAACGCAATAAAGATTGCCATCCATAGACAACCATTGATTTTGTTTTTACTGTGTTGTGTTCATTTGCAAGTTTCACTCCCAGCACAGCAAGAAGAAATAACAATTTCAGACCTAAAGTAATGTACAGCATTTAATTTAAGCTCGTGACAATTCAACAATGATTGTGCAGACATTTCGGCAAATAAAATAACAATACAGCAAAGAGAGCATTAAACTCACTTCACTTACTAACAACTTTGGACGAACAAAAGAGAAACAATCAAATCCCCTCATCACATTAAGAAATGAAGTTTTGAGAAAAGAAAGAGTTAATTCCTCAGGTTAATGTGAAAACTGGTAGGAATATTGTGAAAATCATACAGAAATCAGCTCAAGGTTAAGACTTGAGTTTGGTGGCCTACAGACAACAACTCAGTGAAACAATTGACAGTTTGGTGACAGATGCCAGTGGAAAAGGTGTACAGTGTGACTTTAAGGAGAAAGTGAGGTCTGCAGATGCTGGAGATCAGAGCTGAAAATGTGTTGCTGGAAAAGCGCAGCAGGTCAGGCAGCATCCAGGGAACAGGAGAATCGACGTTTCGGGCATAAGCCCTTCTTCAGGAAGTTTTGCATCTTCTCTAGTAGGTACATCCACATACTTTTATCTTAGCCTGCTGGACACACTTTCCTCATTCCTGAAAAAGGGCTTATGCCCGAAACGTCGTTCCCTGGATGCTGCCTGACCTGCTGCGCTTTTCCAGCAACACATTTTCAGCTACAGTGTGACTTTAGCAAAGAATAACTGGCAATAGACTCAGAAATGGCAACAACTTCAGTACAAATACGGATTTAGATCTTTCAGGCATAATAGAGAGGGATGTAAAAGAGATTGGGGAGTTGCATTAGGGATTAGGGAGGATATCACAGCTATACTGAGGGAGGTCATCTTGGAGGACTCATCCATTGAGGCCGTTTGGGCTCAGGATAGAAAAGCTGTATTCACTTTGATAGATATGTACTAAAGGCCTGCCAACAGCCAGCAGGGGATAGTGGTACAGATATATGGTCAGATAATGGAAAAGAAAATGTAAAAACAGGGCTGCACTGGGTGATTTTAATTTCGCCTATACTGACTAGGACTCCCTTAGTACCAGGGGCTTGGATGAGGGAAGAAATTTGTTTGGTACATCTAGGAGGGTTTCTTGAAGCAATATGTTAATAGCCCAACTAGGGAAGGGGCCATATAAGTGGAAAGGTGTGGCACTGGAAAAGCACAGCAGCTCAGGGAGCATCTGAGGGGCAGGAGAATAGACATTTCAGGCATAGGCCCTTCAGTTCCTGATGAAGGGCTTATGCCCAAAACATTCATTCTCCTGCTTCTCGGATGCCACGCTTTTCGACTCTGATCTCTTGCATCAGCAGTCCTCACTTTCTCCAAAAGACCATATTAGATTTGGTATTAGAGAAGGGGTCCAGCTGAACTGAAGTTTCAGGACTGAAAATGTGTTGCTGGAAAAGCGCAGCAAGTCAGGCAGCATCCAAGGAGCAGGAGAATCGACATTTTGGGCATGATCCCTTCTTCAGGAACGTCGATTCTCCTGCTCCTTGGATGCTGCCTGACCTGCTGCGCTTTTCCAGCAACGCATTTTCAGCTCTGATCTCCAGCATCTGCAGTCCTCACTTTCTCCCTGAAGTTTCAGGAACAGTTACCGTAATTCTGTAAGTTTAGTCGACTTATGGATAAGGATAAGAGTCCTCTGGTGAAAATAATAAGAATTTGGGCTGAGGTGGGGAGGTTAACGTCAACTTATTAGGCATGAACTGGCAAATGCAGTTTCGAGGACAGCTGCTTGATGGCGGATCCACACCTGTCATGTAAGAATCTTAAAGGGAGGTTCATTAAAGTTCAGAACCAGCACGTTCCTACGAAAATGACGGACAAGGATGGTAAGATGCAGGAATTTTGGATAACAACCAAAATTGTGAGCTTAGACAAAAAGATAAAAGTAAACTGAAGGCAGCCTCACAGCACCAGGGACCTGGGTTCAATTCCAGCCTTGGACGACTGTCTGTGTGGAGTTTGCACATTCTCCCCGTGCCAATGTGGGTTTCCTCCAGTTTCCTCCCACAATCCAAAAAGATGTGCAGGTTAGGTGAATTGGTCATGCTAAATTGCCCATAGTGTTCAGAGTTGTGTAGGTTCAGTGCATTAGTCAGGGGTAAACGTAGGGGAAAAGATCTCAGTGAATTACTCTTCGGAGGGTCCTTGTGGACTTGTTGGGGCAAAGGGCCCGTTTCAGCAGCGTAGAGATTCTATGAATCTATGAGGTACAGCCTTCAATGAATATAAAGAAAGCAGGACAGAACCTAAAAAGGAGTTAGGAGGGCTAATGAGGCCATGAAATATCCTTGGCAAACAAGAGAAGAAAATTCCAATTTTTAAAGTATGTATATAAGGAGCAAGGGTAGGGAAAAGGGTAGGTCCATTCAAGGACAAAAGGAGGGAATGAGTGTAGAGCTGGAGAAAGTTGGTGAGGCCCTTCAAGAATACTTTGCACCAGTACTCACAAAGGAGGTCATGATGGATGGTGAGACTCAAGAGGGATATATTAATATTCTGGGGCACGTCAATGTAAAAAAGGTGTTGGGTTCCTAGGATCAGATGAGATCTATCCCAGAATACTAAGGGAAGGGAGGGAGGAAATCGTTGGGGCCTTGTATGAATCTTTGTATCCTCTTTTGTCACAGGAGAAGTCCCAGAAGATCGGACAATAGCCAATGTTGTTCCTTTAAGAAGGGCAATCAGGATAATCTGGGAAATTATAGGCCAGTGGCATTTATGTCAGTGATAGAAAAATTATTGGAGAAGATTCTTAGGGACAGGACTTACTCACAATTGGAGAAATATGGACTTACTGGCAATAGCCAGCATGCTTTGTGTGAGGGAGGCCCACAAACTTGATTGGGTTTTTTTTGAGCAAGTGACTGGGACGATTGATGAGGGCAGGACAGTGGATATTATTTACATGGACTTTAGCAAGGCCTTTGACAAAGTGCCCGAAACGTCGAATCTCCTGTTCCCTGGATGCTGCCTGACCTGCTGTGCTGTTCCAGCAATAAAGTTTCAACTTTGACAAAGTGCCACATGGCAGCTGATACACAAGTGAAGTCACATGACATCCACAATTAGTTGATAAGATGAATACCGAACTGGTTTGGTCATAGAAGGCAGAATAGTTGTGGAAGGGTGTTTCTCTGACTGGAGATCTGTAGCCAACAGAGTTTGTTATATATAATTATAGGTGGCCTGATTAATAAGTTTGCGGATGACACAAAGATTGGGGGAGCTGCAAATAGTGAGGAGGATTGCCAAAGGATACAAAAGGATATAGATAAACTGGAGACATGGGTAGAGAAATGGCAGATGGAATTTAATCTGAAATAATGCAAGGTGATGCATTCTGGAAGGTCTAATAGAAGAGGGAAGGTCTAATAGAAGAGGCATGCTGCCTATTGCCAGTAAGTCCATAATCCTCCAATTGTGAGTAAGTCCTGTCCCTAAGAATCTTCTCTAATAATTCTCCAGTAAATGGCAGAACCCTTTAGAATCATTAACATACTGAGGGATCTAGGCATACAGCTTCACAATTCCCTGAAAATGATAACTCAGAAGTGGATAAGGTGGTCAAGAAGGCGCATGTCATGTTTGCCTTCATCGGTTGGAGCATAGAGTATAAAAATTGGCAAGTCACGTTGCAGCTGTACAGACCTTTATTTAGGCCACATTTGGAATACTACATACAGTCCTGGTCGTCAAACTACCAGAAAGATGTGGAAGCTTTGGAGAAGGTACAGAAAAGGCCCAGCAGGATGTTGCCTGGTTGGGAGGGTATTAGTTATGAGGAGAGATTGAAAAACTTGATTTGTTTTCACTTGAACATTGGGGGCTCAGAGGATATCTGATATAAGTTCACAAATTTATGACAGGCATGGATAGATGGAGTTTTTTCCACCCCCCAGGGTGGAAATGCCAATTACTATGGGGTCATAGGTTTTATGTAAAAGAGGTGAAATTTATAGGAGATATGAGAGGCAACTTTTTTTCTTAAAACTTACAGAGGATGGTAAGTGCTTGGGGTGTGTTGCCAGAGGAGGTGGTAGAAAGAGATACAATAACAAAGGTTTAAGAGGCAACTTTACAAATACATGAATAGGCAGGGAAGAGAGGAGTATGGACAACACAGAGGTAAAAAAGGTTTTGAGTTTAGAAAGGTGTCATTTGTTGGTGCAGGCTTGGTGGTCTGAAGAGCCTGTTCCTGCATGTACTGTTCTTTGTTCTTTTGATAAACATTCAAACAAAACTAAGGGACCTACTAGTGGAAGATGGACAAAAGTTCAAGGTCAACATTGCAGAAATTCTTCAAGCTCTTGATTCTACAATAATAGCAACAGCAAACAGAGTCACTAAACAACCCAAGTCATGCAAGAGTTGCAAGTTAACCCATTTACCAAAACTATAGGCAGCATTCTACGACACTTACATACTGTGTCCCACAAACGTTCACTGGGCAAAGATGTACTGAAAGTCTATCTGTCCCAAACAGCACAAGATGCAGCATGAAGTTCAACAACACCACATGATTAAAAAAAGTTCAGTCAAAGCCCAAAGGAGGATGCTACCAAAATTATACTTTTGAAGAGTAAACATGCACATGAAGTTCAGAAAATACTTTTAACAAAGTAGTTTTCAGATTCTAACTAAGTTGTGCATGTGGTCAATCTGACATACCACATTGATAACGTTAGAAGAGTTGAAGTGTTCATCACAATCAAGATATTGTATCTGAGAGAATGAACAGAAATTATGAGCTAAACTCATTACAGAAGCCAGCGCTAACATTATTAACAAAAATAACTCAGCAGGTCTGGCAGCATCTGTGGACAGAAAGCAGAAGTAACATTTCAGGTCCAGTGACCCTTCTTGAGAACTGATTGTAACTAGGAAAAAGGTAGTATACACATTGAAGATGGGTCACAGAAGAGAAATAGTTGGGTGGACAAAGGAATGGGTAAGTGTTGGCCTGGGAGAATGAATAGCTGCTGTGTCCTTACCCTAGTCTTAACACACCCGGCATTATCATCACATGGCTGACAATACAAACAACCCATTGTTAGCCACAAATGGTCCCTGTTAACAGCAATTCATTCTCCCAGGCTGACCTTTACCCTTTGTCTGCCCAACTGTCATTCTCTCTCTCTGGGCCCCATCTCCACCTATCATTTACTCCTCTCTCCCTCATCTCATCCCTTCTGTACCATATATACTAACCTATTCCCAGCTACAAACAATTCTGAAGAAGGGACCTGACATGTTAATTCTGCTTTCTTCTCACAGGTGCTGCCAGACCTGCTGCGTTTTTCCAGTAATTCCTGTTTTTGTTTCCGATTTCCAGCACCCGAAGTTCTTTGTTTTTTTGGTTTAGTGATCAACCCATTACACATGCTAGATGTGATGAATACAGACAAATGGCACAGGCTGGTGAAAGGTTGGAGATTCCACATATTGTCATTGTTAGTCTCATATGGTAACATGTTTCTTCTGGATGAATATCAGAAACTTTTCACATGTGTCCCAACTGTTTGTTTGCCAGCGTGTGTGGATTTTCACAAGGATCCAGGAAGTTGTAAACATTTCCAGTGTCAAAAGTATGGTACTGGAAAAGCATAGCAGGTCAGGCAGCATCCAAGGAGCAAGAGAATCAACGTTTTGGGCATAAGCCTTTCAACGGGGTAGTAAAACCTTCCACAGTGACACCAAGGATCACAGACAAAAAGGATTAATATAAACTACTGTGGTCATAACCAACTGAAATTCAACATGCTACATCTGACAGTGACCAGCCATAGGAACTGAAATACATCATTGTTTACAGGTCGCCTAAACTCATTAAACAGGTTTCCATGTTCTTTTGGCCTTACAGATTTAGAAAGATGTTATTTTAAAGGGTAAGCTTGTGCTGCTTCCCAAAATTTAGCAATTTAAGTTTTGTTGTACCATCTCCATATTGATTACATGGTGCAGAGAAAACCAAAAGACTGGCACACAAATTTGTCCATTGACCTGCAATTAACTGAAATATAAATGGGTTGATACAATTGTGCTAGTCATGACAAATTTTGTCAATCCCAGCTGCATAAAGAACCACTTATACCACGTGAAATTCATGTGAACCATGGTCCAAGATTGCTACAGACCCATTTCAAGACTATAGTCAGGTTTGCTCGCTGAGCTGGAAGGTTCATTTTGTCGTGTCATCTAAACACCCACAAACGAAGCTGCATTAAAACATTATTTCAACAAGCCACCACAAATTGCAGCACAGAGGAACTACGCAGAGCAGAGGAAAATCACCTACAGAGTGTATTCAAAAAGAATGTGTACCCAATGAACACAGTCCGCCGATTTCTCAGCAACAAACCCAAACAAGCAGACAAAATGCGTCCAGAAACCTAGTCACTCTCCCCTACATCAAAGACATCTCGGAAATGACTGCCAGTCTGCTCAGACCCCTTGCATAGTGGTAGTCTACAAACCCATCAACACGCTAAAACAGCAGCTAATGAATTGAAAGACCTTATACAGACAACAAGCAAAACTAATGTCACTTACAAAATACCTTTCAAGAACTGTAACAAATGCTATATTGGACAAACAGGCAGAAAACTAGCCACCAGGATACATGAACATCAACTAGCCACAAAAAGACATGACCCACTCTCACTAGTATCCTTGCATACCGATGAGAAAGGACACCACTTCAACTGGGACAGCACATCCATCCTAGGACAAGCCAAACAGAGACACGCACGAGAATTCCTAGAAGCATGGCATTCCAACCGGAACTCTATCAATAAACACATTGACTTGGATCCCATTTACCACCCCCTGAGAAAAAGAACCGGAAATGACATCATCATAGGAAATGGCATCACCAACCTAAGGAACCCAAACATATAACTAGAAAGCGGGCTATATCACCAGTGCTTCATCCAGAGGCTCACTGAAGATGTTACCCAGTATGGTGATGAAACGTCTGAAAACGAACCTTCCAGTTCAGTGAGCAAACCTACATCCAGAACTATAGTCAAGGCTATGTATTCGTGATAAATTGCCACATTTCCTCAGGTCAAATATGCCAAGAATACTACCACTATCCTAATCATTGTTATGTTAACTGCGACCCTTAGTTTGTCCCTCAGCATATCATGTCAAGCCATTCGGCCTTAATATGTCAGCAAGCTGTTCTAAGATATATCAGGAAATGGGAATCCGGAATATTATTCATCCACATTCCAACACTCTGACAGTATGCATTGTAAGCAATAATCAAGAAATGTAAGGCAACTCAACAATATTTCAGGACCATGTTAAACTTGCAAGCTATATCTCAAGGTGAAGACCTGCCTTCACCTACAACTCATGTTTGGCAGACATTTCTGTACTATTGTTCCATCTCATACTAAAGCCTGAATGCACATGGATTTTTGGTGGAAAGGAGAGAGATGAAAAAAAAAGTAGTTCACGAACACAACCAAAGCAAATGTGGCTCAGTGGTTAGACTGCTGCCTCACAACACCAGGAACCCAGGTTCAATTCCACCCCTGGGTGACTGTCAGAATGGGTTTTTCCAAGTTTCCTCACACAGTCCAAAGAGGTACAATTTACATGGATTGGCCATGCTAACTTGCCCATAGTGTCCAGGAATGTGCTGGCTAGATGGATTAGCTATGGTGGAAATGCAGGGCTACAGGGATTGGGTGAGATGCTCTTCATAGGGTCAGTGTGCACTCAATGGGCTGAATGATCTACTTCCACACCGTAGGGATTCTATGATTCAAAGAGCAAGTTGACAATTACCTCAGCTTCACCAAGAGACAATAACACTAACACTTGGATACATGGAAAGTTAATGAGTAAATGTGCTCAACTAGATCGTACGCCATTGCTCTGAACAACAGTCATCTAAGATGGAACAGAAAACACACCAATATAAACGTTAATCTATGATGACAACACAGATACTAAAAATATTGTATTAACACCTGGAACACCCTTCCATTTATGTAATAATTAAAGCCTCTGTCAATGGAAGAAAAAAAAAAGTGAAGTGTGCATACACTGGTGTAATTTCAACATGCCTTCTCTAGCAGCAGTAACACTTTGATCAGAAATGTGGCACTCCAGGCTACACTTGCCTTACAGAGTTTCACATCTTAACTAGAACTGAAGGAGTGCCGAAAAAGTGTATCACATATTCAGGAAAAATGTACAAGAGAAAACTGGGGCAAGGGGGAAATAAACCATAAAGACAGTTCTCACACTTCCTAGTGACCAAATTTAGGACACTGAAGTAACAGATAAAGGAGGTGAATCAAAGCCCCAGGTAAATGTCTCATTAACCAATAACTCCAAAAACATTCCTTTAATCTAGATAATGTTCCTGCACAACTGAGCTAAACCTTGAAACCTATGTCAATATTAAAGATTAAACACATTCAGACAGCAGCCAACGAAAGGTGCAATAACTGAACATTTAAAATACTTTCTAAGCAAACTGATCAGAGATGTTATTATATATCTCCAGAACAGATGGTATTTGAACTCGGGTCTCCTAGCTCAGAATACGTATCCATGTAACGCTGTTTATATACAGAAACAAATACGACAAATCTCTCTCCATAAATTAATACTTCATGTACATTTGAACAAACTACCTATTTTGGTTACTTTTTGGGTGATTCGGCTGCCCTGCACTGTCCAATTTTGAAATGTAAAAGGATACCTATAAACAAAGATGATGTCAGTGGGCAGCAGTGCAATATCAGTTTATGTACTTGATTTTGTAATGATTCCTTTCTTGTAACTGAATGGGGATAGGTATTTCTAGGTAAAAAATGTCAAATATAAAATTTATTGCAGAACAACTGCTACTGGTTACACAGCTGGTCCCTGCTGAATGAACAGTAACTCGACAGTGATATGCAATAAACAAGCTTTATCTTGATAAATAAGCAGTAAATTCACAAAATTAAATTCAAAGCTTTCCTGTTGATTAATGAATGCCATTCATTTGCACAATGAATATATCTTAATCTGGAGTATAATGGCAAAATGCTAGTGCATAATCTATCATTTAATAAATTGTCTATGAGAAAATTACATTGCACTGCTTAATTATTCAATAAGCAAACGTTCATCTTACTGATGAAACAACAATTACATGTGAGTCTTAGCCTGCAGAATAAACAGCAATGCCACAGTTATATAGTACATAACACTCACCTTGCAAAATAAACAGAAATCCTGTACAGTTCAGTGAGTAATTCTTGTCCTCTTTAATAAATAACATCTTTACAGAATTATAGAGTCAGTAATCCTTACCTTGCAGTTACAAAACAAACAGCATGATTTTATTTAACAGTTCCCTGACCTTTTTGTGCAGGCAGAGCTAAGGAGGACAGGAGGAGAGCAGGAATAATTAGATAGCCCTTTCAGAGCTGGTGCAGGCAGGATGGGTCAGGAGGTCCCTTCTCTGTTGTGTGAATCTATGAAATGAATCACTTAAGCAAAAGGAAATTAAGTGAAAAATGATCCCTGAATAAGTAACCTCTGGAGGTTTCTTTCTTTGGGCTATGTTCAGATTAAGTAGATGCTTCTTCAAGCAGTTGCTTGAAAACACCTAGTCTCAGTTTGAATATTTTCAATCCTCTCCCATGAGCATTCCAGCTGTAATTCACAACTCAATAGTGTCAACCAACTTCTTTGGCAGAATGTTTTCTTTCAGCAGATATCGGAGAGAAATACAGAGTAACGATTTATTGCCTTCCCCCACACCTCCCAAATGTGAAAAACCGAAGAGACTGGAGCTCTGTTTTCCAGACAAAGGATACTGATGAATGACCTAATTAATAACTTAGAAATTCTGAAGGCATAGAGATAAATCCAAACAAATAGGGTCTATAAATATCACAGTCACTAATAACCCCAACAATGAATTCAGGGAAACATGTTTATCTAGTGACTGGATAGAAGTTGGAACATACCACAATAAGATGTGGTTGAGATGAATTACAAAGGCATTTTGGGGGAATATTGTGAAAAGAATAAAAGGGTATGTTGATGAAGTAAGGCAGAATGTGGACAAAATACATTGGTATAATCCTTTTGGCCTAAATAGTCTATTTCTTTGCTGTAAATTCCATGCAATTCCCAGAGCAATAAATTGCACTATGCAATGATAGAAGCATGTTTATATCCAGGATTCTCCATACTGAGGGGCACTCAGAAGAAGAGGAGAAAGTCATTCAGCCCTGCTTGTTAATTCATTGAATTACAGAATCCCTTTGGTAGAAACAGGCTATTCAGCACATCAAGTCCATACTGACCCTCCAGCATGCCACCAACACCCATCCGATCCCTGTAACCCTGCATTTCTCATGACTAATCCGCTTTGTGCAAACTCCACACAGACAATTGCCTATTCTCCCAGTGTCTGCGTAGGTTTCCTCCGGGTGCTCCGGTTTCCTCACACAGTCCAAAGATGTGCAAGTTAAGTGGATTGGCCATGCTAAATTGTCAATAGTGACCAGGGATGTGCTGGTTAGGTGGATTAGATTAGATGAGATTAGATTACTTACAGTGTGGAAACAGGCCCTTTGGCCCAGCAAATCCACACTGACACTCCGAGGAGACCCATTCCCCTACATTTACCCCTTCACAATTCCCCTACATTTACCCACTACAATTGCCCGTAGTGTTAGGTGAAGGGGTAAATGTAGGGGAATGGGTCTCTTCGGAAGGTCAGTGTGGACTCGCTGGACCAAAGAGCCTGTTTCCACACTGTAACTAATCTAATCTCATATAATCTAATCCACCTAACCAGCACATCCCTGGTCACTACTGGCAATTTAGCATGGCCAATCCACTTAACTTGCACATCTTTGGACTGTGTGAGGAAACCGGAGCATCTGGATAAAGCCTATCAGAATCAGGGGTGGGAAAAATATGCAAACTCCACACAGACGGTCTCCAGAGGCTGGAATCGACCCAGCTCCTTGGCGCTCTGAGAGGCCACAGTCTTAACCACTGGACCACCATTCTCCCTTTTTTTTTCTTTTTGGCTAACAAAAAGCTATCAATCTCAGTTCCAAAATTTTCTAATTTTTGCTGTGGCGGCTTAGTGTCAACACATTAATTAGTGTCAACATCAACCTTAAATTAGGGGGATTTTTGAATTGTGTATTTTTGTTCAAGAGGAACCAATTTTAGGGCATTCAGATTCATTTTAGGCAGCACCCTTATAGCAAACAACAAAAAATTAATGCTATACAACAAATAGTGACTATTCCAAAGAAGTTAACAATTGTCAGAAGAAAGGTACTATAATAAAAATATTATTTATTTATCCCACTGTCTGAGTTGCGATTGCATTCTTAATCCCATATTCTGAAGACCACTTTATAAATACAATGAACCGTCAGTCCAGTATTAGTCCAAAAACGGGCTGCAAGTTCAGTCATAATCTTATAAACATTCACTGTCCTGGCCCCAGCGTGCAGAATTATCAATACACTCATTATCAATCTCTGATATACTGTTTCAGCATAGGACTTTAACAAACTCCCATGATGTCAACTCCATAGGAAGAAATTATTCCTGATTTATAATCACACATCTCTTTGCTGCCAAATTTAATTCAACCAGCTTGAGCAGAAGGCTGGGAACTGGTAATCAAGCTTCCCTCTCAATTGCATATGATGTTCACACCAGGGAGAGTCAGACAAGGGGATAAATTGCTTAAAAGGCAGGGACCCCTAACCTAAATTTTAAAAGGGGATAGTGTTCTAACTCACACCATATACTATACATAAAGTTTGTCAATGCTCACATCAATACCTCTCCATTAACAGCATTGTAAGATAGAACTGATCTGAAAACAAAACACAAACACTAAAAACAACTCACATTGATTATATTCTCCATCAGATAGTAGGAAATTTGCTCAAAACAACAACTTAACATCTGAACTTACATGATAAAACTATTAGAATTTTGCCCTATAGCTTACCATTTCACTTGAACCCTGTTGATGAGATTTCAAACCATAACTTACTCTTGCTTCCCTTGTACTAAAAATAAAGCATTTTCACCAACTGACTATATTTCAGCCTGCAACTTACTCTCTGTAAATAAAAACTGAAAGAACTGTGGATGCTGTATATCAGAGACAAAAATAGAAATTGCTGGAAAAGCTCAGCAGGTCTGACAGCATCTGTGGAGAGAAATCAGAGTTAACATTTCAGGTCAAGTGACCCTTCCTCAAAAACCCAGTTATTCACTGCCCCATACTTAAACCAGTCTTCCAAACCCCAGCCTGGTATCACCAAATTAATACTCAGTTGTGCGTTTGAATAAAAAATCTTGACACTTCATTGGTGACGTCCTGCATTCAGGGTCTTGGTCTTCCAACTAAGTTTCACAGTCTTTTTTATTTAAGAAAGCTGCAGTCTTGCTTATACACCAGCATGTTAGTACATATAAATTACACATGCAAATAGGCCCTTCAGCCCAAATAGTCCATGTTAATATTTACTCACTCCTTCAAATGATCAAATAATTCCTTTTCTCATCTCTTCCTTTCCCTTCATCCAACTATTCAATCTACTATCTTGAATTTTAACATAATTTCCTCCTCAGCCAATAACCTGGAAATGAATTCCACGGCCTCACACTGAAAATTTTAAGCCCCAGATCTCATTCTTAATGTTGAATCAAAGGCCTTTTATTCTTGATCCCACGATGAATGAAAACAGCCTATGTTCAAAGCTCAGCATTTATTTCAGTATTGTCTAAACTGCCCATTGTTCCAATGAAAAAAGGAGCCACTTTTTATATATCCTCATACATTCTACAGTATCCATTTTATTCCCTGAAGTTGCAATATCCTTCCTACAGTGAGAAGCAGAAACAAAACTCAGTATTCAACTGCATTCTTACTAAATTTTTAATTTTTTTTGTTTATTTCTAACTTACAAGATGAAACCTCCAATTCAATGGGCCTTTTCTCTTTTTTTAAAAGAAAGCCTTGTCAACCCCAAGTTATCCCTTTAATATCTTTCCTCATTTCCTATTTGCTTCATTTCCATTCACCTCATTTCCATTCTCTGTGCTCTGTTTGAATCATTGCCATGAGATGCAGTTTAGTCACGTTCATTGAAGTTCTTTGCTTTGCTAATTCCTCACCTTTAGAAATGGGTCTTTTGTCTCTTCTTTCCAGAATGATCATTTGCTGTTTAGATTTTCATGCTGCACAATCTTGTTGCCTGATTCACTCTGTCACTGTGCTGGATTGGTCATGTTTCCTTCTGTTAGGTTTATTATTGAGTTTATATCACTTCCTACTTCCTCTCTGACTGCATTCCACACTTCAGCATTTGTAATCAAGCTGTAAAAGGAATCCTGCTCCATTTTCACTGCCATCCCTGTTTTGAACCTGTCAGCATCTCTCTCCAATCATAACTTGTACTTGACATTAGGCATTCACTTCAGAATATTTTGGCTACAGGTTCTGCATTCTCTCCTCAAAAAAGGATAACTTGCACATTGGTGGTGTGGGGAGAGGGGCAGGGTGGTCAAAGAGTTAGTACTAACAAAATGAACCTTAAAGCAAAACTTTTCAACAAAATAAAGGGAAGTTAGAACACAATGTCATAAGCACTCACTCTGAACTCCAAAACTTACTTTTCTGAAGATCTGGAAATAGAATAAAAGAATAAAAGAATAGAATAAATGATTGTCCACTTGATCCACTTCTGTCCTATCAGCTTTGGTCCTAGTGTGACAGCCAATGTGTACTGGTGTCAACTACTCTATGTGTGTGCACACACCAGGTCCAGAGGAACAATACGGTGTTGCAGGAAGTGAAATTAAATGTAAATATTTATGGCAAATATAACCTGTAATGGGAAGTGTAGTGGCGCATTTTATGTGCTGCATTGAAAGAAACAAATCTATCCTGAACTCCATGCAATGTCGAACGTGAACTATTTGTAATGGACTTTTACAAATTTTATTACTGAAGTTTTTTTTTGAGGAAAAAAATAGTTCCTGTTCTAGTCCATTAACCGCAGTTTATCCCCACCAATTAATGTTCAATGTCTGAGCATGTGGGAACAAAGCTCCGTCAATTTCATGTTCTTAATGGACAGAGCCCTTCAACTGAAGTTACACAACTCTGATAACTGAAAGAATATCTAAGAAAAAATCTTTTACACACACACACACACCACCTCGAACTTAAATTGGATTAAGCTTTAGAAATCTGACTCAGAACAAGAAGGAAGATAGACTTTAGGACCAGATAGTCACCCAGAAACAAAAGCACTTCAAACCTGATGCTTGCACGAACTGTTTGCGTGAAGTTATTAAATACGTAAATCTTCCTACTACTGAACGCGCCCAGAATTTAAAAAAACGAGTCGGCAACAACGAGCAGCTTTAGTTAATCAACTGATACGGAAGTTTGATATCCTAAGTCTGCTGCAAATAGATACCTTAGTTTCGCAGGAATTTCCGCCTACTTCGGCCCACTTGCCCGGGTTGGAATCCCGGTTCCAGGCAGTCTGTCGAGGAATGGAGATCGTGCCCGGGTTGCTGTTTTCACGGCTGTCGGAGTCAGTCAGTGAAAAGAGGCTCTCGGTCTCTCACTCTGGGGGCAGCTCTGCATCACTGACCACAGATTGAGAGAAACAAGAAGACATCCATCCTTACAGAATCACTGGCAGATATTGGTGATGTTCGGATCCCGTCTCCAGTAGAGACCAAGTGTCTCCACTTAACAGCAAAACATTCACAACCACTCAATTCAGCAGTACTCAAATAACCAGTAACTAACAGTCATTCTGAAGAATTGAATTAGCTGATATGTTGTTTATAGTCAAAAATAAATGACAAAATAGGTGCAGGCAAATCCAGATAACTCATTAACTGGATGGGTTTCGAGTTAAGTTAAAATCGTATACAAATACATGGTAACCGCAGATATACCAGACTCTGACTTATTAGGTATGGATTAATCACAAGATTCTCTAAGTTTCTCATGTGTAGTGTTGCAGTCTTCTTCCAGGGTGATTTGCACATGCCGGTGTTGGACTGGGGTGTACAAAGTTAAAAATCACACAACACCAGGTTATCGTCCAACAGGTTTAATTGGAAGCACTAGCTTTCGGAGCGACGCTCCTTCATCAGGTGACAATAACCTGGTGTTGTGAGATTTTTAACCTTCTTCCAGAGTGTTGAACTCTGCCCATTCTGTGTTATTTACACTCGGTGATGTTCAGTTCTATGCTGTAATCAAAAAAATGCTCTAGGGCTCTGATGTCTTTACACGGCAGGTTATAACCTGGGTGTTGTGTTCCTGACCCCACATTAAAAATTCAGTTCCTCATAGTCACATCAGGGAATTAAAAGGAAGAGGGAGAAACTGCCAAATGAAGAAACAGCCAAAATTGTTCAAATTTCACTAAATTTAGAATTTGTGCCTTTGGATTGAAAAATAATAGTTTCACTTACAATTTAAGAGTGGGAAACAGAAAATAGGCAACAAAAAGCTTGTATATTAACATCAATTGGAGTGAAATTGCTGGAATAGAACACAGAATATAGAAAAGTACAGCACAGCATAGGGCCTTCGGCCCATGGTGTTGTGCCGAGGATTAATCCTAACCTAAAATAAAATACACCTAACTTACGCTCTTCTCGATTCACTGCTGTCCACGTGCATGTTCAGCAGTCGCTTAAATGTCCCTAATGACTCTGCTTCCACCACTACCACTGGCAACGCATTCCATGCACTTATAATTCTCTGCGTAAAGAACCTACCACTGATGTCTCCTCTATACCTTTCTCATAACATCATAAAACTAAGACCCCTCGTGGCAATCAGGACTTTGCCCTGGGGAAAAGTCACTGGCTATCGACTCTATCTATGCCTCTCATTACCTTGTACACCTCGACCAAGTCACCTCTCTTCCTCCTTCTCTCCAGAGAAAAGTCCAAGCTCAGTCAACCTCTCTTTGTAAGACAAACCCTCCAGTCCAGGCAGCATCCTGGTAAACCTCCTTTGCACCCTCTCCAAAGCCTCGACAGCTTTCCTAAAATAGGGCGACCAGAACTGGACACAATATTCCAAGTGTGGTCTCACCGGGGTTTTGTAGAGCTGCAGCAAAACCTCGCAGCTCTTAAACTTGATCCCCCTGTTAATGAAAGCCAAAACACCATATGCTTTCTTAACAACCCTATCCATTTGGGTGGCAACTTTGATGGATCTGTGCACTTGAACACAAGATCCCACTGTTCCTCCACACTGCCAAGAATCCTGACTTTAATCCTATATTCAGCATTCAAGTTCGACCTTTCAATATGCATCACTTCGCATTTATCCAGGTTGAACTCCATTTGCCATTTCTCAGCCCAGCTCTGCATACTGTCAATGTTGCGCTACAGCCACCTCTCGATACTATCAATGGCACCTCCAACCTTTGCGTCATTGGCAAACCTACTAACCCAATCTATTATATTGTTTATTATCAGAGACAGTTTGGGGAAAATGGTTTTCAAATGAGCGGTAGACCCTAGAGATTTTGGATTGGAGCAGTTCTCTTACAGGGTGACATGATTGGAATGGAGAAGTCTGTGGCTTATTTTCTAAGAAGTTGAAACAACATCAAAGAAGATATTCTACTATAGAAAAAGAAGCATTAGCGGTGTTAATAGCTCTTCAACTCTTCTGTTGTTTAACATGGAAACTATAAAATGTTAGTTTTTACTGATCACAATCCATTACGTTTTATTGAGAAGTTTGAAACTAAAACTCTGACACTGTTTAGCTACCACTTAAGTTTTCCATTAGAACCATTCCTGCGTCTCATGCTTGCCATTCGCCACATACATTTACTCAGACACAACAAATAAGAGGCTAAACAATAGGATAGCCAGGGATTAGAAATCTTGCAGTTCTTTCTTCTGTATAGTGCATAGGTGTGTATGTAATGGTCTTTCTCTTTAAAGTCCTCACATCAATGAGTCCTACAGTCCCCTTACTCAGAGTTTGAAATAAGAATTATTTAACTTCAATCTGAGCATATTCAAGGTCATTTTCTTACCCTTTGCACACTTTAGATTTCCAGCACAATGGAAAGTGATAGTGAGCACTCTTTGGTTTATAGCTTCTCCCTCAATGTGTTAGGGATCCCCCAAATATCCAGATGCCTTTTTTGGTAGTTCTTCTCATGAATCCTATCGGATTCAGCTGACTGCAGTTCCCCAATCAGCCCAACTTGACCCTGTCTGCACATGCCCATCTTTCCCCACCCCAGCCTCTTGCATATGAAGTGACTATACCAAGCTTTACCCGTACACTATCATGCTCACCCCCTACAACTTGAAGCCAGGATGCTTTTGACTCTGGTTGAATCCCCTCCTCCCTCATGATCCTCTTCTTATCCATGCTTTTCCATTTCCCCAATTGTTATCCTCCCTCCCCTTGCCTGCATCCTCTAGTTCCAAGCATTGCTTGTTGAATCTCCTTCATATTCAGCAACCCCCTTGTTCCCTAATCCCCGTCCCCTGATTTTCTGTTGGCGCACCCAAAACAGACTGACTGTGGCCCACCCCCTTGACTAACCTAACTAGATAGCCAGATAACAAGTACCTGGACACCTGACATCTGCATATCTCCTCAAGACTGGCATGAAAACACCTGACTAGATGCCCGGCTATGACCAATCTCCTGATTGATTAGGGGATAGCTGCCATTGACTTACTGTCCTACTGATGAGTGCCTCCATGAACATCACTGAGGGCACTCCCATAAGATTTTGCAACATGGTTGTTTGCTTATTGCACATGCAAGTGCATCTGCCACATAAGCTGCTGGCACAAGGTACAGAGTTAAGGTTGACGAAATACAGTTTCTTACAACAAGATGACTGAGGACTACTGACCAACAAGGTAAGTTGTCTGATTATGACTGCACAACTGGCAAAGCAAAGCAAGGCATGGATGCTGCGAGCATGCAAATAGGCCCTAAGTGAGTAAGCGAGCAGCCCTGAGAGGGGGCCTGGTCCAATCATTCAGCTGGATCCCTATCCATGTTTGCAAAGTGTCCTTGCTGCAGAGTTTCAATGCTAGTTTCAAATGAACCCTGTATGAGATGTTTGTACTTCCAGAATACCCTGCCAGTGTGTTGGACTGTGCAGGTGCCACAGCAGTCATGAGAGGGTGAAAAATGCTAAATGCTCCCCTCTTTCTCTGAATCTTTCTCAAGAATTACAGGTATCTGTGCTCCTTACATTACTGTCTTTTGGTTTTAGTCACTCCACCACTGGAGGCCCTCCATAAACTACACTACCTCTCTTCCCCTCTTTAAGAAATCACTTAAAACCTATCTCTTTAACCAAGATCTGCCCTTCTGTCTCCTGAAATAACTCAAATTTTGTTTGAAATCATATCTGGGCAGTACCATGGATTGTTTCACGAAGATAAGGCAGTAGATAATTGCAAGCTGTTAGTGCTGTTGGTGAGCCACTGTTTCAAATCCTTTAGCATATATTTAGCAACAACAAAAATAATTCTGTAACTTTCTGAAAGAGTTGTGAAAGCATGGAAAGCGTTGCCAGCAGCAGTTGTGGAAGCGAGGTCATTGGGGATATTTAAGAGTCTGCTGGACATTCATATGGTCACAGAAATTTGAGGGTTCGTACATTAGGTTTACTTTACATGAGGATCAATGGTCGGCATAACATTGTGGGCTGAAGGGCCTGTTCTGTGCTGTACTGTTCTATGTTCTATGAGTGTGGATCTTGATAGCATAAGCATTCAATGAGATTTGAATGATAATTGCTGAGTGAAGTAGAAAACATCACACTGATACAATAGGAGATGATCATCTGACATCAGAAAATGTACCTTTACTGGGCAAGAGTACTCCCCAGTGAAAAATCAAGACCCTCACTTAGAAAGAAGACAAAATATTTCAAATTTACAGCTTCATTTCTCCAGAAACAAGGCATTTGAGCAATGTTGACAACTGATACCATAATTGTAACAAATAGCTGAAATTGAGCAACAATATAAAGGTTCACCATATCTTTCAGTAAATTACTACTTATTTCTTGTCAAAAAATCCACTAAATATCAAGACGTCTTTACTGACAGAAATAAAATCAGTTCTCCAAACCATTAAAAGGAGCAAGGAAGATTGGATCATATTCTTTCATACTTTTACTCTACTTCAGTTTTAAATTTTTATTACACTTAGCTTGAGGAATAGTTCCAAATTTCCACCATGCATTTTATGAAGCAGGTCTTCCCAATTTCACTCCTGAATGGATCCATTCCACTTGTCTAATCTACCATTGGAGGAAATAACTATTCTACCTATTCTATTAAGTTCTTAAATCATAGTCAAAAATCAATTAGTTCATATTCTTAACTTTCTATAATCAAGCAAATATAGACCTGGTTAATCCAAACTTTCTTCATAATTTAACTCCTTTATCCCTTTATATAAAATAATCAGAGGGTTAGATAGGGTGGATAGTGAGAGCCTTTTTCCTCAGATGGTGATGGTTAGCATGAGGGGACATTGCTTTAAATTGAGGGGTTATGGATATAGCTGAAAATGTGTTGCTGGAAAAGCGCAGCAGGTCAGGCAGCATCCAAGGAACAGGAGAATCGACGTTTCGGGCATAAGCCCTTCTTCAGGTTATGGATATAGGACAGATGTCAGAGGTAGTTTCTTTACTCAGAGAGTAGTAGGGGTGTGGAATGCACTACCTGCAACAATAGTAGACTCACCAACTTTTGGGGCATTTAAATGATCATTGGCTAGGCATATGGACGAGAATGGAATAGTGTAGGTTAGATGGGCTTCAGATTGGTTCCACAGGTTGTCGCAACGTTGAGGGCCGAAGGGCCTGTACTGCGCTGTAATGTTCTATGTTCTAATATTATTCTTTTGAGTCTGTGCTGCATCCTTTCAAGGCCAATGTATTCTTCTTGTGGTGTTGTGCTCAGAAGAGAATGCAATCCTTCAAATATGATGGAACCAATGTTTAAATAATTGATACACAACTTTAATATTTTGCATTGGCTTATCTGAGATAAAGCCTTTTATATTTTGTAATCCCTTACACTAGCTTTTAATGCTCTCCCACAGCTGCTTATCATTTTTTTAAAAACTGATCCCTTTTTCTTGGGTATAGAGTAGGGGCTATGTTGATTCTATGCGACAGCGAATCCTCAAATGGAGAAAAATAACAATAACAATAAATTATGTAACTCAGTGTCTGCATCCAGACCAAGTAGCAGAGTAATGTCCTTGATAGGACAATATCTAGCATACATTGTAGAAATCGGAATCACTGCAATAGCAAACCAGGAAAAATATCAATCCCGCAAGACAGATGCCATGCTTCACAGGAGCATCATTAAACAAAATTAGACAGGGAGCCACACAAAAAGATATAAGGATATGTAATCGACATTTGTCAAAAAGGTAGGTTTAAAGGAGAGTGTTAAGGAAGGGGATGATAGGAAGGCAGAGCGGTGAGGGAAAGAATTCAGCTAAAGGCAGTGATAAAAATCAAGTGATTGCCATAAATCAGAATTGAAGGAGTGTAGAAATAGCATTGAATCTGATCCTGGAAGAAGCTACAGAGATCGAGAGAGAAGAAGCCATGGAGAAATTTGATACCAGCTATACCATTCTGGGACCCAATGTAGGTCAGAGAGCACAGGGATATTAATAAATAGGATTTGGTGCAATAAAGTCAATGGGAACATTTATAAAACCTATTCTTTTACCCACACCCCACTCACCCTCACCCCCTTCGTGACACTTTAGTGAATCTCCTGAGAAGAATTCATCTCTGTCAATGTTTTTGACTGGTTTCAAAACAGGGACCTTTTGAATGTCAGACAAATGTGATAACCAGTACACTACAGAAATATAGCATACTTCCTCTCTTTCTTATCTCAACAAAGATCAGTTGCAACTGTGGCAAATATTTAAATTGGCTTAACCTTGGAACTGTGTGGTGGGAACATCGCTCAGTTGTGTGTGATAGCACTTCTAGGTGTAAAATAGAAAAATAAAACCCAGAATTGTTCCCCTTCCAATTCCATATTGATTTAATACCCTCCTTCTTACCATACCTTTCCCTCACCTTTGGTGTTATTGCAATGCCCCTGGTGGGCTTTGCACGAGAAATGATTATTAATTGGAACTGATGATTTAGTAGCTGTGGATACTGATAAAAAAAAAGGTGATTTGGTAATCGAAAAGATGTTCAGTAATACGTGGATATAAAAGAAAAATGAAACTATGGTAGGCCTTGGGATTGTTATCAGTGGATAGGGAGACTTTCTCATCCACTTTTAAAAATTCACTTTTGGGTGTCATTGGCTGACCAGCCTTTATTGCCTGACCCTAGTATCACAAATTGTGATGCATACAACACTGAGAGAAGTGTAGTTAATGACCCTTAATAAAAGGACTGTGCAGTGGCAGAGTTAGAATGAGTGGTGACCCTTTCAAACTAAGGTAGCAAAGATCAAATGGTGCTACTTAACCTTCTGGACTGCAGAAGATGATTGACCTTCTTCCTGCTTAGCATTCTGCTTTACCTGGGACTCAGCATTGACACATGTTTCAATTGGGGTCCATGTGAGCTTGGTCTCGTGATATCACATCCTGTGGTCACTTGCAGGAAAAAGGCCTACCATCCCCTCTACCACTTCATCGACCAACACCTCCAGGTTCCTGTCCACAAGGAGGAGATTTCCTTTCCTTTGGACCATGAGTTCAGTAGTATCAGTTAAGGACCACAGTATGAGAGCCACTTCCTGGATTTCAGCATCTGAAGTGTTGTGCAGCTGGATTTTAAATATATGTCAGTGGTATGAAAGCCAGAAGATCTAGCAGTGAAAAGTAGTTTTCTGGCTAAGCAATTCGCCAAAAGAAGCAAGATCTTAGTTACATAATCTATAAAGTGAACATGGAAAATTGCATGAGAGAAATCAGTCTGTGCCAATAGCAGCCTGGACATCATAAATCTCACTCAACAAAACAACTTAACAACAAATAAGAAAACTCTGTACCTTTCATGCAATACATGCACAGATATTAACAGTAATAATGAACTGCTCTAGCCTAAGAACACTATGTGCTTAGCAGGTAACTTGGACACTTTATTTTTGTGTTTTTTAATTTTGTGGGCTGCTATGAAAAAGAACTGTTTTAAATCCAGTATTTAAAAGATTGCTGGGTGATAACAAAAAATTGATTGATCTATGGACTAGTTATTAGTGAGCAATAACAAAAGCCTTATGCTTGCCAATGACTATGTGACTGGTTCTCAGGTAGCAAGGTAGAGAGAAGTATTTTCATCACCACCTGTTCAAAATCTCTCTATTCTCTGCAGTCAAAATCCAATAAACCTTAAGAAATATAGTTCTGTGATTTAACTACAAATCAGAGACCTTGGAACCAGCCACACTTGGAAACCAGTGAAGCATCAAAGAAAGATGTCTGAAATCAATGTTTTGAGCAACGTGAGAATTATAAAAATCATCTCAAAAACCCGTGAATAAGAACAGCAGTGCCCCCCAGTTCCTCTGCCCACAAGCCTAGACTTTGGGAAAAATGAACATGAAAGTCCTGGCTTATTTTTAGCCCTAAAACAGTGTTACTAAAAAAAATGCAGATTTGATCATGATCACTTTGTTGACTGTGGGAGTTTGCTGTGCATCAAATGGTGTCCACTTTTCCTAAATTACATTAGCGATTTTATTTTTAATAAAGTAAATCATTACATAGTGCATGTACCCACAAAATGATCTGTGAGTGCAGTTTTTCTGTGAGCTTAGTAAAGTGATTTATTTTTCACTGAGAATGCTCACATAAGGAAATGTTACAAAAACTGAAAGAGAAACTCATGTCTATTCATACCATTGAGATCATTTTTCACATGGTTAAAAATCACACAACACCAGGTTATACTCCAACAGGTTTAATTGGAAGCACTAGTTTTCGAAGCGCTCCTTCTTCATCAGGTGGTTGTGAAGCAGGACCATACGACACAATTTATCGCAAAAGATTATAATGATACCATGATACATTGAACAAACCTAGATTGTTAAGTCTTTCATCTCTTAGAATAGATTTGCTGGATTGGGGTTTTCAATATGTAAATCCCAGAACTTCTTTTAAGTCACATTCTCAAGATAATTTAAGGTTTTATATCAAAAGGTGACATCTCACCTCAGACAATGCTTTAAAGGTGTGAGGTTCAAGAATGTCTGTATCCCAATCTCAAGTCAGACTGGTTCTATTTCCAAAGTGGAATTTACAAATATTTCTGGATTGATTACCTGCATTGACTGCTTGCAGGTTCTGCATTTTTTGAGCAAAGTACAATGTATCTGCAAATATAATTCTGCAAATACAAATCAACTCATAAACTTGTACGTGTGTGTGCGTGCAGGAGAAAGAGACAGTGAGTGTGTGAGTATGAGTGTGAGTGCACGTGAGAAAGCGTATGTTTGCGTGTGTGCAATCTTGATAAAGTGTGTGTGTGAATGTGATGGGATATAAGCCTGTGAGAGGGTGCGAGCATGGGAAATGTACGTGTGTATGTAAGAGATGGAGCTTTCCACTTTGGAAATAAAACCAGTCTGACTCTAGATTAGGATAGAAACAGACTCTAACCTCACACCTTTAAGGCACTGACTGAGCTGAGATGTCACCTTTTGTTATAAAACCTTTAATTATCTTGAGAATATGACTTAAAAGAAGTTCTGGGATTTACATATTAAAGAACCAAAACCAGCAAATCCATTCTAAAAGATGAAAGGCTTAATAATCTAGGTTTGTTCAGTATATCATGGTATCATTGTAATCTTTTGCTATCAATTCTGTGTCTTACTGTCCTGCTTCACAACCACCCTGATGAAGCAGCAGCACTCCGAAAACTAGTTCTTCCAAATAAACGTGTTGGACTATAACCTGGTATTGTGTGATTTTTAACTTTGTCCACCCCAACACTGACTCCTCCAAATCATTTCCACATAAATAGCAGAGAAATTCTTTGTCTGGAGGTCAGGACAATGTGTAACTGAAAGTTCTTCTTTACTTTTTCCCTTTGGAAAATCTCCCTTTCATTATTGCTATGATTTGTAAAGTTGGTTTTTAAACAGAAGTCTTAATTGAGACTGACATCTTTGGCCTTAACCCAAGTTTAAGTGCAAAGCAAAGTTTATTGGCAAACATTCAACACAGCGCGTGTTCCGAAGAATGTGAATTATATCAAGTAGGTTTTGTGATTGAAAGTCTAAGCAATGCAAAGTGACCACAATACAAGAAACATAACATTCACAAAACTAAAGATTATCAGACTAAATACTCCCGAAGGTTAAGTGTGACTGAGGATGACACCTAGAAAAAGCCAGCTCCATAACAATAACCTGAGTAAAATACTGTTGAACAGTAAATATGGCTTTCTCAACTGAATCCTATTTAGACTGGGAGACAAAGGCGGTTCATGGAAATGAAGGGCTGTGCTATTATAAAAGTTATTATCCAGATAAATTGGTTTAACAGTAGATCTAAAGTCTGATGTCTCAACAGGAAATACATTTTTGCTAACTAGTTGCAATTATGCCATAAGACCTTGCTGTGTAGAATGAGGGGACTAAAAGCATTAGCAATACCTTTTACAATTTTCTTTTCATTCTGACAAGAACATTTTAATGACACCCCTGAGGCATTTTCACCTACTAAAGCTGCAGTTAGTGATTTTAGTGTCAAAATATGAACATTTAAAATGCTGACCTAGAAAAAGCTGAATAACAGCAAACAGTGCCAGCTATGAGATCTTTGTCATTAGTCTTCTTTTCTGGGTATGCTAATTTTTTTCTTATTTCCCAAGGCTTTTTTTCCCTTCGTGAGATTCTCCTCACTTTTCTTCTCTTTGCACTAAAGGAGTTGACTTGTAGATATTTTGTAATCACTCTGTTCAGAGATAGAGTCATAGAGATGTACAGCACGGAAACAGAGCCTTTGGTCCAACTCGTCCGTGCCAGCCAGATATCCCAACCCAATCTAGTCCCACCTGCCACCTGGCCCATAACCCTCCAAACCCTTCCTATTCATATACCCATCCAGACACCTTTTAAATGTTGCAATTGTACCAGCCTCCACCACTTCCTCTGGCAGCTCATTCCATACACGTACCACCCTCTGCAAGAAAATGTTGCCCCTCAGGTCTCTTTTATATCTTTCCCCTCTCACCCTAAACCTATGCCCTCTAGTTCTGGACATCCCAAGAAAATGACTTTGTCTATTTATCTTATCCATGCCTCTCATAATTTTGTAAACATCTATAAGGTCACCCCGCAGCCTCTGATGGTCCAGGGAAAACAGCCCCAGCCTATTCAGCCTTCCCCTACAGCTCAAATCCTCCAACCCTGGCAACATCCTTGTAAATCTTTTCTGAACCCTTTCAAGTTTCATAACATCCTTCTGATAAGAAGGAGACCAGAACTGTGTGCAATATTCCAAAAGTGGCTTAACCAATGTTCTGTACACCTGCAACATGACTCCCAACCCATGCAGTCAATACTCTGACCAATAAAGGAATGCATACCAAACACCTTCTTCACTATCCTATCTAACTGTGACTCCACTTTCAAGAAGCTATGCACATGCACTCCAAGGTCTCTTTGTTCAGCAACACTCCCTAGGACCTGACCATTAAGTGTATAAGTCCTGCTAAGATTTGCTTTCCCAAAATGCAACACTTCACACTTATCTAAATTAAACTCAATCTGCCACTCCTCAGCCCATTGGCCAATCTGATCAAGATCCCGTTATAATCTGAGGTAACTTTCTTCGTTGTTCACTACACCTCCAATTTTGGGTTCATCTGCAAACTTAGTAACTATATCTCTTATGCTCTTATTCAAATAATTTATATAAATGACAAAAAGTAGTTGACCCAGCATTGATCTTTGTGGCACTCCGCTGGTCACAGGCATCCGGTCTGAAAAACAACCTTCCACCACCACCCTCTGTCTTCTACCTTCGAGCCAGTTTTGTATCTAAATGGCTAGTTTTCCCTGATTTCCATGAGATCTAACCTTGTTAATGCAGTTTCCCATGGGGAACCTTATCGAATGCCTTACTGAAATCCATATAGATCATATCTACCACTCTGCCCTTATCAATCCATTTTGGTACTTCTTCAAAAAACTCTATCAAGTTTGTGAGACATGATTTCCCATGCTCAAAGTCATGTTGACTATCCCTAATCAGTCCTTGCCTTTCCAAATACATGTACATCCTGTCCCTCAGGATTTCCTCCAACAGCCTGCCCACCACCAATGTCAGGCTCACTGGTCTATAATTCCCTGGCTTGTTCTTACCACCTTTCTTAAAAAGTAGCACCAGGTTAGCCAACCTCCAATCTTCTAGCACCTCACCTGTGACTATCAATGAGGCAAATATCTCAGCAAAGGGCCCAGCAATCACTTCCCCAGCTTCCCACAGAGTTCTTAGGTACACCTGATTAGGTCCTGGGGATTTATCCACTTTTATGCATTTCAAGACATCCAACACTTCCTCCTCTGTAATATGGACATTTTTCAAGATGTCACCATCTGTTTCCTTACATCCTATAACTTCCATGTCCTTTTCCATAACAAACACCAATGCAAAATACTCATTTAGTATCTCCCCATCTCCTGCGGCTCCACACAAAGGACACTTGCTGATCTTTGAGGGACCCTATTCTCTCCCGAGTTACCCTATTAATATATTTGTAAAAACCCTTTGGATTCTCCTTTACTCTATTGGTCAAAGCTATCTCATGAACCCTTTTTGCCCTCCTGATTTCACTCTTAAGTATACTCCTACTGCCTTTATACTCTAAGGATTCACTTGATCTATCCAGTCTATACGCGACATATGCTTTCTTCTTCTTCTTAACCAAACCCTCAATTTCTTTCGTCATCCAGCATTCCCTACACCTACCAGCCTTTCCTTTCATCTGAACAGGAATAGACTCTCTCTGGACTCTTGTTATCTATTTCTGAAGGCTTCTTATTTTCCAGCCGTCCCTTTACCTGCAAATATTTGCCCCCAATCAGCTTTTGAAAGTTCTTACCTAATATTGTCAAAATTAGTCTTTTTCCAATTTAGAATTTCAGCTTTTAGATCTAGTCTATCCTTTTCCATCACTACTTTAAAACTAATAGAATTATGGTCACTGACCCCAAAGTGTTCCCCCAGTGACACCTCAGTCACCTCCCCTGCCTTATTTCCCAAGAGTAGGTCAAGGTTTGTACCTTCACTAATAGGTACATCCACTTACTACATCAGAACATTTTCTTGTTCACACTTAACAAATTCCTCTCCATCTAAACCCTTAACACTATGGCAGTCCCAGTCTATGTTTAGAAAGTTAAAATCTCCTACCATAACTGCCTTATTATTCTTCAGATAACTGAGATCTCCTTACAAATTTGTTTCTCAATTTCCCACTAACTATTACAGGGTCAATAATACAATCCCAATGATGTGATCATCCCCTTCTTATTTCTCAGTTCCACCCAACTAACTTCCCTGGATGTATTTCTGTGAATATTCTCCCTCAGTGCAACTGCAATGCTATCCCTTATCAAATATGCCACTCCCCCTCCTCTCTTGGCTCCCTTTCTCTCCTACCTGTAGCATTTGTATTCTGGAATATTAAGCTGCCAATCCTGTCCATCCCTGAGCCACATTTCGTAATTGCTATGCTATCCCAGTCCCATGTTCCTAAGAATGCCCTGAGTTCATCTGCCTTCCTTGTTAGAACTCTTACATTGAAATAAATGCAGTTTAATTTATCGGTCCTACCTTGTTCTCTGCTTTGTCCCTGCCTGCCCTGACTGTTTGATTCACTTCTTTTCTCAACTGTACCAGTCTCAGATTGATCTCTTTCCTCACTCTTTCCCTGGGTCCCACCTCCATGCCCCCAACCTTCCTAGTTTAAATCCTCCTGAGCAGCTCGAGGAAATCTCCCTGCCAGAATATTAGTTCCCTTCCAATTCAGGTGAAATCCATCCTTCTTGTACAGGTCACTTCTACCCCAGAAAAGATTCCAATGATCCAAAAATGTGAACCTTTCTCCAATACACCAGCTCATCAGCCACGCATTCATCTGCTCTAGCCTCCTATTCCTATCCTCACTAGCTCGAAGCACTGGGAGTAATCCAGATATTACTACTCTAGAGAACCTCTTTTTTAAATTCTTGCCTCACTCTTTATATTCTCCTTAAAGAATCTCATCCTTTTCCCTTCCTATGTCGTTGGTTCCAATGTGTACAATGACCTCCTGCTGGATCCTCTCCCCCTTGAGAACATTCTGCACCCTCTGAGACATCCTTGATCCTGGCACAAGGGAGGCAACACACCATTCTGATTTTTCACTGCTGGCCACAGAAACTTCTGTCTGTGCCTTGGACTTTATAGGCAGCACGGTGGCTCAGTGGTTAGCACTGCTGCCTCACAGCACCAGGGTCCCAGGTTCAATTCTGGCCTCAGGTGACTGACTGTGTGGAGTTTGCACATGCTCCCTGTGTCTGCCTGGGTTTCCTCCTGGTGCTCTGGTTTCTCCCACAGTCCAAAGGTATGCAGGTCAGATGAATTGGCCATGCTAAATTGCCCATAGAGTTAGATGCATTAGTCAGAGGGAAATGGGTCTGGGTGGGTGACTCTGTGGAGGGTCGGTGTGGATTTGTTGGGCTGAAGGGCCTGTTTCCACACTGTAGAGAATCTAGAGAGTCTCTTAACACGATCGATCTCTTGAAACCTGCCATACCCCTCATTGCATTAGATCCAGTTTCAATACCAGAAACTTGGCTGCTTGTGCTACATTCCCCTGAGAATCCATCACCCCCTTACATTCTTTCAAAACAGCATACTTATTTGAAATGGGCATAGTCACAGAAGATTCCTGCATTACCTGTCTACCTCTCTTACCTTTCCTGGAGTTAACCCATCTATGTGACTGTATCATATTAGAGAACATCCTCCTTTCAAGCCTTCTTCTTTTCGGAAAATAACCTCAGATTTTAGACTTTCTGTTCACAAGATCACAACCTGAATCCATCCTCCCTCTTCACCCAAGTCGAACAATTTACAAAGCTTGGTGTACAGTGAACTTGTAAAATGTGAGGTCTATGGACTGTTTTTAGGTAGAGGTAGAAAGGGATATCAAGAAATGGGAGGAAAAGGGTACTTAAATAATGATACAAGATCGAAAGTTGAATGGCAGACACCATCTGGAATGAAATATCCTTTATTGTAACGTGTACACAAGTATGGAAGTACAGGAATGGTGAAATGTTTACAATGTTGTTTCATCTGGCACCATCTTAGGTACGAAGTACCTAGTTAAAGGTCTTAGATACAAAATAAAGGAATAAAGGGGAAAAAAAGAAAAAAAAGGTTACATTACTTAACAGTTATTCATAGTATGAAAAATGAGAAATAAAGTCAAGATAAGCATTGTAGGCTTTCTGTAGAGGATCTGCAATAGATCAGCGCAGGGGGTTTCCACACATGGTCTGACTGGGCTCGCAAGCCACAGACCACCTGCACTGGTCCCCAGTCCGACAACCATCCTACTCCATTTGGGCTTCAGCCTGCTGGCCGTTTCTGCTCTGCTCTAATCTCCAGCCCACTGCTAGGGGCTCCAGCCTGCTGCTATTTCTAATGAAGATAGGGTGATTGCATAAAACAGTTCAAATGTACTCTCAACGATCCATACAAGAAGACAAATCATTTGCTATGTTTCATAACCAACCACTTCCGTTAAAAAAAAATTCTGGTTTCTGGAGATTAGATTAGATTAATTACAGTGTGGAAACAGGCCCTTCGACCTAACAAGTCTACACCGACCTGCCAAAGCGCACCCACCCAGACCCATTCTCCTACATTTACCCCTGCACCTAATACTACTGGCAATTTAGCATGGCCAATTCACTTAACCTGCACATTTTTGGACTGTGGGAGGAAACCAGAGCACGCAGAGGAAACCCACGCAGACACGGGGAGAATGTGCAAACTCCACACAGTCAGTCGCCTGAAGCGGGAATTGAGCCCAGGTCTCTGGGAGTGTGAGGCAGCAGTGCTAACCACTGTGCCACCGTGCTGCCCGTAGTTTGAAAATTATCCTGTATCACCATTGCTTTTGTAGCATGGATGAAACCTGACCCACCAATTACTTTTCAACATTATTTTGATGAGTTTAAATTTCTTTTACTGCCTCTTGCAGAACCATAATAGATATCTGGTCAGCATCTCTGATGGATTGATGCAAATAAGCCTAAACTATTTAAATTTGTTACTTTGATGACAGTCAGTCAGTGAAAGGATGTTAGAGTGACTAAATTAAAACTTCTGTTGTATGTGGGAACATAGGAACAGGAGAGAACTACTTGGCTTCTTGAAGGTATTACACCCTTCAGGAAGATTACAGCTGAACTGTGACCTAATTCCATATACCTGCCCTTATATCACATCCCTGACTAAATTTAGTTAACAAAAATTTATTGAAATCAGATTTAAATTAACAATTAATCTAACCAATTTTAATTTGCAGAACAGAATTCCAAACTGCTGTTATCTTCTGTGTCTGTGAGTATCTTCTAATTTAACATTTCATCCATCAACTTCAACATTCACTCATCACCACCAGTGCTCAGTGCAGCAGTATGTACCCTCTTCAAGATGAACTGCATCAATTCACCAAGGTTCCAGAGATATCATGGAATATCATGGGAACATTATAATCTGAAAGCTGATTGGCACACTTTGGCATGTTTGCAATGACTCTTACCAATTTTTATTTTTAAAAATCGTAGAAAGCATCCTATCTGGATGCATCATAGCTTCTCTCACCTCTAACATACTCCATCTGCTTGGACACCCTGTGCTGGTCTGTTACCCGCTGCTATGACATTGACCGCCTCAACCTGTCCACCCGTCTCACCCACTCCAACCTCTCACGCTCGCAACACCCAGCCCTCTACTCCCTCTGCTTCAATCCCAACCGCATCATCAAACCAGCAGACAAGGGGCACACAATGGTAGTTTGGCGCACCGTCCTGTACACTGCTGAAGCCAGACGCCAACTCATGGATACTTCCTCCTGCTGCCCCCTTGACCATGACCTCACCTCCCATTACCAAACCATCATCTACAGCCTCCATCACCTCAGGGGATCCCCCATCCATAGTCTAAAAAAAATCATAGTCTCAAAATCCTGCACTGCCTGGTTCTACCTCTTATCCAAAATTCACAAACCTGACTGCCCCAGTTGACCTAACATCTCTGCCTGCTCCTGCCCCACTGAATTTATCTCCTCATACCTTGACATCGCCCTGTCCCCCTTGGTCCAGGAACACATTTGACTCACCACCCACTTCCTCCACCTCTTCCATGACTTTTGTTTCCCTGGCCCTCAATGCCTCACCTTCACCATGGACATCTAGTCCCTGAACACGTCCATTCACCATGGCAATTGCCTCCAAGCCCTCTGTTTCTTCCTCTCCCACTGATCCAACCAGTAACACTCCACTGACACACTCATTTGATTGACTGAACTGGTCCTCACCCTTAACAACTTCTCCTTCATATCCTCCCACTTACTTCAGACTGAAGGGTTAGCCATGGGCACCTGCATGGGTGCCAGCTATGCATGCCTCTTCGTCGGATATGTGGAACAGTCCATCTTCTGTAGTTACACTGGCACCATTCCCCACCTTTTCCTCCACTACATGGATGACTGTATCAATGCCACTTCATGCTCCTATGAAGAGGGTGAACAGTTCTTCAACTTAACAAACATCCTCCACCCTGACCTCAAATTCATCTGGATCACCTTGGACACCTCCCTACCCATCTCCATTTCCAATGACTGACTCCGCACAGACATGTACATCAAACCCACAGACCCCCACAGCTACTTAGAATACACCCCCTCCTACCCCACCTCATGTAAAAACACTATCCCTTACTCTCAATTCCTCTACCTCCACCGTATCTGCTCCCAGGAGGAGCAATTCCACTCCAGGACATCCCAGATGACATCCTACTTCAAGCACTGCAATTACCCCTCCCATGTGGTCAACAGTGCTCTCCAGAGAGTCTCCTCTACCTCCACCATTGAATGCCACCCCTCCAGCCAGAACAAGAATAGAACCCCTCTTCTCCTCACCTTCCACCCCACCAATCTCCAGATACAATGAATCATCCTCCGCGATTTCCACCACTCACAGTCAGACCCAACCACCAGAGATATATTCCCCTCCAACCCCCCCCAAGCAGCATTCCGCAGAGACCATTCTTTCTGCGACTCCCTTGTTAGGCCCACGTCCTCCACCAACTCACCCTTCACTCCAGGTACCTTCCCTTGCCACTGCAAGAGGTGTAAAACCTGTGCCCACACCTCCCCCCTCACCTCCATCTAAGGGCCCAAAGGATCCTTCCACAACCGGCAGAGATTTTCCTGTACATCTAAACATCTCATCTACTTTGGCCTTTGCTCTTGAATTGGTCTCCTCTACATTGGGGAGACACAATGCCAACTTGCGGAATGTTTCAGAAAACCTCTAGAACACATGCACCGAACAACCCCACCGCTCTGTGGCTGATCACTTCAATTTGCCCTCCATTCTGCCCAGGACATTCAAGTCCTGGGCCTTCTCCACCACCATATCCTAGCCACCCAATGCCTAGAGGAAGAGCACCTCATCTTCTGCCTTGGGACTCTCCAACCACACGGCATCAATCCTGACTTCACTAGTTTCCTCATCTCCCCCTCCGCCCACCTCATTCCAGGTCTAACCCTTGAACTTGGCACCATCCTCTGAACTGTCCCATCTGTCCATCTTCCTTCCCACCTATCTACTCCATCCGCCGCTGTGACCTATCACCATCACCTCCCAAATGCACCTACCTTTCGCCTTCCAAACTACATTCCCTCCAGCCCCACTGCCCCCCCCACCCCCTCTCAATTCATTTCACAGCTTCCTTTGCCCCATCCACATTCTTGATGAAGGGCTTATGCCCAAAATGTCAACTCTCCTGCTCCTTGGATGCTGCCTTACCTGCTGAGTTTTTCCAGCTCCACAGTTTTTTGACTCTGATCGCCAACATCTGCATTCCATCCCTTGTGTCATAGCTTGGTTTGTCAATTGCTCTGCCCAAGACAGCAAAAAATCCAGAGTTGTGTACATACTCAGTCCATCACGCTAACTAGCTTCCTTCCTTTGATTCTGTCTATACTTCCCACTGTTTTGGAAAAGCAGCCAACATAAAGACTGCTCGCACCCTGGTTATACTCTCCTCCACCTTCTTCCATCAGACAGAAGTTACAAAAGTTTGAAAATATGTGTCAACAGATTCATGAATGTCTTTTTTTCAACATTGTTATCCTACTTATGAACGGACCTCATATTAGAGCTGATCTTTCTCTGCACCTTCTCTGTGGCTATAACAGTATGATTTGTCTGGGTAAGAACAAAACAATACTTTTCACTGTATCTCTATATATGACAATAATAAATCAAATCAAATCAAAGTTCCCCTTCAAGTCACTGAGCATCCTGACTTAGAACTATATTACCATTCCCTCACTGTTGCTGGGTTAAAATCTTGAAATTCCCTTCCAAACAACACTCTGGGTGCCCACACAACAAAGACTGCAAGTGGTTCAAGAAGGTAGCACACCACCAGAGTGGCACAGTGGCGGGCACTGCTGTCTCACAGTGCCAGGGACACAAGCTTGATTCTAGCCTCAGATGACTGTATGGAATTTGTACATTGTCCCATGGGTTTACTCCCACAGTTCAAAAATGTGCAGGATGGGTGGGCTGGTAATGCTCAATTGCCCATTATGTCCAAGGATGTGCAGGATAGGTGGATTAGTCATAGGAAATGCAAGGTTACAGGGACAGAGTTGAGTTGAGGGTGGAGTCTGGATGGACTCATTGGGCCAAATGGCATAGAGATTCTGTGATCATGTTTCAGATTATAAAGTTTCCATCATGTTCCTTGAGACTTTTGCCGTCTAGCAGGACACGTTTAGATTCTATGGTCACATTCCCCAGGGCAATTGGGGATGGGCCACAGTGAAGCCTATAATTCCATGAATGAATAAAACAAAGCTAATAAAGTACTTTTGAAGTTTGGTCACTGTATAATGTGAGAAATATTAGTCACCACCTCAAAATTAGGTCCTTGTAATGTTCTCATCACCTCCTGTAAAACCTGGTCCTGGGACTTTGTCACTTCTTGCTGCCATTATTTTTGTATTTATTGGTCAGAAAACCTCACTTAATCTTTTAACATTGGATTGCCAACTCCAGGTAGAGGTTTGACTGGAGGCTTTATCATGTAACTTTGTGTTTCAAAAAAAACCCACATTCCAGATATTGGTCCATCCAACAACAACACTGCTTTCCCATGCTAACTAGAAAAGGGGTAGATTTTTAAAAGCCTTTTGCATTAATTTTGACCTTTACTGAAATAGCCTTTCCCCCAATTACCAGTAAGAAATTAAATTGTGTATAAAAAAACACATAACTTGTTTGATGCCCATATGATTTTACCACTTGTCTAGTTCCAAAAACATCGTAGAAATTTACATTCAATTCATGGAGACTTGAGGTTATCACAGGTAAGTAAGGCCCAAGTCTGATCTACAAGATGGTATCTCTAATAATGTGGCAATTACTTCAGTACTGCACTGAAATATCAGTCCAGATTATGTGCTCAGATCACAGGAAGGTTTAAATGCAAAAATATCTGACTCAGGCAAAACGACTGTTGCTTCTCCAGGTTGACATATAATAGCAATCTTATAAGGCTAAAATTAATAACAAAGCTATTTTATTACAAATAAGCAAAGAGACCATGAAGTGCAGGTTCAAAATTCCTTGAAAGTAGAGTCCCAGGGAGACCAGATTGTGAAGGCGGTTTTTGGTATTCTTGCCTTTATTGGTCAGTGCATTGAGAATAGGGGTTAGGAGGTCATCTTGCAGCTGTACAGAACATTGGTTAGGCCACTTTTCAAATACTGCATTCAATTCTGATCTTCTTGCTGTAGAAAGGATGTTGTGTAATTTGAAAGGGTTCAGAAAAAAATTTACAAGGCTGTTGCTTGGGTTAGAGGGTTTTAGCTAAAGGGAGAGGTTGGATAGACTGGTGTTATTTTCCCTGGAGCGTTGGAGGCTCAGGGGTGACCTTGTAGAGGTTTACAAAATCATGAGGGACATGGATAGGGTAAATTTCCAAGGTCTTTTCCCTGAGATGAGGGAGTCCAAAGCTAGAGGGCATAGATTTAAGGCGAGCCGGCAAAGATTTAAAAGGGACATAAGGAGCAACAATTTCACACAGAGGGTGATAAGTATATGGAAAGAGCTGCCAGCGGAAGTGGAGGAGACTGGTACAACATTTAAAAGGTATAACGATGTGTATATGATTAGGAAGGGTACATAGGGTTATGGGCCAAATGCTGGCAAATGGGAACAGATTAATTAATTTTCTGTTTCTGTTCTGTATGACTAACTGAACATCGAAAAAAGATATGGACCTAATTACTGGAATTCTAGTAAATAAGATGTACACTGTTTGTAAAGTACAGGAATTTATTTATTTACACAGGATCTCAGAACCTTTTTTAAACTATACTAATGTTGATTCTGATTAAAGTTACATTTTTGGGTGCATTACATTCTGGTGAATTAAAATTTAATTTAAATGATCAACCACTGCAGAAAAATCTTTCTTCATTTGTTGAAATGTTGTTCAGGCAAATGTGAAATGTACATGAAAACACAGCCCAGCCAGGATTATGCCGCAGTTCAACAGATCGCATCACCACAAACATAAAATAAAGGGGAAGTAGTAGGCCATTCAGCCCTTTGAACCTGCTGCACTATTCAATATGATCATAGTTGATGATCCAAATCAGTACCTTGTTCCTGCTCTCTCCTTATATTCTTTGATCCCTTTTCAGTGCTACAAGCTATATCTAACTCCTTCTTGAGATAATCCAACATTTTAGCTTTGACTACTTTGTGGCAGAGAATTCCACAGGCTCGCCACTCTCTGGGTGAAGAAATTTCTCGTCATGTCAGTCCTTAATGGCCTAACCTGTATCTATAGACTACAACTCCTGGTTCTGGATTCCCAATCATCAGGAATATCCTTCCTGCATTTGCCTCACCTAGTCTTCTATGAAATCCTCTGTCATTATTCTCAACTCGAGTGAATGTAACTTCAACTGATTCAGTCTCTTTTCATGCATCAGTCCTACCTTCCAGGAATCAGTCTGGTAAAGATTTGTTGCAATCTATCCATCGCCAGAACATCTTCCCCACTTAAAGAGAACAAAAATGTGACCAAGGTCCTGGACAATTGCAGCAAGACTTCGTTGCTCCTGTACTTGAATCCTTTATGAAAGTCAACTTACCATTTGCCTTTTTCACCACATGCACGCTTACTTTCAGTAACTCATGTACAAAGATATTAGGTCTTGTTGTACTTCCCCCTTTCCCAATCGATCACCATTTAGAAAATGATCTGCCTTCCTATTTTTGCTATCAGTGTTGATAATCTCATTTCTACACATTATACTACATCTGTCATGCATTTGCCCACTCACTCAACTTGTCCAAATCACATTGAAGCGTCACTGCATCCTCCACAGAGTACATCTGCTCATCCAGCCTTGTGTTGTCTACAAACATGGAGATATTACATTTAGTTCTCTCATCTAAATCATTAATATATGCTGAGACTAGGTGGGGTCCAAGCACTGATGCCTGCAAAACCCCACAAGTCATTGGCTGCTATTTGGAAAAAGATTCATTTATTCCATCTTTTTATTTATTGTCTGCCAACCAGTTCTCTATCTATGTCAGTACATTACCCCAATCCCATGCATTTTAATTTTACATACTAACCTCTTAAGTGGGACTTTATTGAAAGCCTTCTGAAAGTCCAGGTAAACCATATCCAATGGCACCCACAATCAACTCGACTAGTTACATCCTTGAAGGATTCCGGTAGATTTATCAAACATGACTTTCCTTTTGTAAATCCATTTTGACTCTGTCAGTGTTTTCCAAGTGCTCTACTATTAGATCCCACTATGGAGGTCAGGCTATCCAATCTGTAATTCTCTGTTTTCACTCTTCGTCCCTTTTTAAATAGTGGGGTTACGTTGGCTCCCCTCCAGTTGCAAGGAACTCTTCCAAAGTCTATAAAATCTTGCAAAATGACCGATGCATCCACTACTTTTAGGACTACTTCCTTAAGTAGTCTGGCATGTAGATTATTGGGCCCTGGGAATTTATTGACCATGAAATCCATCAATTTCCCCAACATAGTTTCCCTGATAATATTGTTATCCTTTAGATTAGATTAGATTAGATTAGATTACTTACAGTGTGGAAACAGGCCCTTCGGCCCAACAAGTCCACACCGACCCGCCGAAGCGCAACCCACCCATACCCCTACATTTACCCCTTTAACCTAACACTACGGGCAATTTAGCATGGCCAATTCACCTGACCCGCACATCTTTGTGACTGTGGGAGGAAACCGGAGCACCCGGAGGAAACCCACGCAGACACGGGGAGAATGTGCAAACTCCACACAGCCAGTCGCCTGAGTCGGGAATTGAACCCGGGTCTCTGGCGCTGTGAGGCAGCAGTGCTAACCACTGTGCCACTGTGCCACCGTGCCGCCCAAACCTCACTTTCACCAAACCTTGTGTTCCCCAACATTTTTAGGACATTATTTGTGTTCTCCTTTGAGAAGGAAATAAAATACATATTAATTGGACTGCCATCTCACTGTTCCCCCATGGAAACCTTCTGTATCTGACAGTAAGGGATCCTCACTTGTTTTCACTAATCCATTTCTCTTCACGACTAGTGTGCATTTTCCCCACAAGCTTACTCTCATCTCTATTTTCCTCCTCTTCATCAATTCTTTTGTCTTCCTTTGTTGAAATCTTGACTTTACCCAATCCTCAGGTTTGCTACTTTACCAGAGTCATAGTTGCACATTTAAAGGCTCGGTGTGTTCCTTCCTAAAACAGTTATCCTCTTGTTTCCTAACTCTGACAGAGCAGCTGTCAGAAAAATACTGTGAAAGACAATCAGCTCAAGGGCAAGCAGATCAAAACAAGGTCAGGATTTCTGTAGGAATGTACACTCAGTTCCATAGAGACAAATATTTGATAAGAGAATACTTCTCTAACATAGTCACTTGTATTTTCATTGGGACATTGCTATATGCACCAACAATTCACTGACATTGGGAGGTCATTATTTGTACTCCCATCAGTGTATCATGCAAACAAACAATGTCACTAAGACATCACTGCATTTTGTAATTGAAATAGCACTATGTGCAATTACACTAGAATATCAACCCAAGTTGCTATCACAATAATTCATTGGAACATTAAAACTTTTACAGTGGATAACCACTATGCATGGGGTAGACATTGCTGTTTTCATGCTTGCCTGTATGAGATCACCTAGGCACAATACATAGATGAAAATTAAGTGGGTGCAAGAGCTCACTCATAAGGAATCCATGCAATTTGTACAATTAGATTAATGAATAGATGATTATATGCTTTAATGCATCTAATCCACAGCAGTTCACGACGGCAGCTCTTCATATCTTCGAGGGTAACTGGGAAAGAGCAATAAATGCTGCCTATCCAGCAATGCCCACATCCCATGGATGAATAAAATATTCAAGACTTTCCCTGTGTAATTTTCTTGGGTGTGCTACAACCAGGAGATCTATGTGAGGCCCAAATAAAGAAACAGGAAAACCTCCCTGAAGCATAACATCAAATAGTATACTGTATCATCATTGTGATATTAATGAACACAGCAGCAACATCATTAGACAATGTCACTGGAATTTTACTCCACATTTTCCCATTTTCAATTGTGTTACCTTTGGTGCTTCTCTAAATGGAAATTGCCAATTAACACCAAATTACAGGAACATCTCCATGCTGTGCACATTTGACAATTAATAACTGAGCTGAAACTATTCAAGCTCAAGCTTACTAGCACTTCTTGTGGTTCATTCAAGAGAGAAGATTTTCAACTCACCTGCGTACTATTTTAATGCAATAACTATTTATGTTATCACAATCAACAAAATCATCTTCATGCAAATGGTAGTTTATCAATCATCTATTTTGAGAATTTGGCAATCCAAACATGCATTTAGTGGCACAATAACTGAATTCACCCATGTACAACATTCAACACTTTCAATAAAATGATATGCCACCTTAGAGGAACCAGAGTTTGAACAGAAAATACGAGCATTAGGACTCAATGCCCTGGGTTTATAGTCATTGGCAAATGAGCAGTGAAGATTCACTTGACTAATTCATGAATGAAAGCATTATCTTATGAGGAAAGGTTAGACAGGTATCCATTGGAGTTTAGAAAAATGAGAGCTGATCTCTTTGAAACATAAAATGTCCTGAGGAGCCTTGACAGGATGGATGCTAAGAGAATATTTCCTCTTGTAGGAGAGACGAGAACTTAGAGACACACTTTGAAAATAAAGGGTCTCCATTTAAAATTGAGAAGAAAATACTGTATTTTTCTCTCAGAGGATCATTAATATGAAGAATTCTCTTACATGATAGAAACAGAAATGCTAGTGAAACTCAGCAAATCTGGCAGCACTATGGAGTGAGATACAGAGTTAACATTTCCAATCCAATGACTCTTCTTCAGAACAAAGAATTCTCTTTCCTAGTGTGGAGGCAGAGTTATTAAATATTTTCAAGGCTGAATTAGACAGATTTTTAATTGATAAAGCGGTTAAAGGACATAGGACAATGGATTTGATACCACAATGAAATCAGCTATCAACTTATTAAGTAGCAGAGCAAACTCAAGAGGCTGACTAGTGTCTTAGTATAATTCATATGTTTCGATGTATGTTCATTTCATACTTGCAACATGCAGTAATTTGGTGCAGTCCTTTCTAAAGTGGATCTGGGACCTGTGTGAGCAACACAGTTGGCTGCAATCAGACTGACAAATTTTTACTGAGACACAAAATTTAAACCAGGAACTTTAAGTCAGGGTTTCACCCTATAAAAAAAACATTCAAATAGAAACTCAACTCAGCCAGTGTTCAGCACTATAATGCTGTTCCTCATGTTAATATGCACATGCTTGTCATCCTACCAGACTTTCTGATGCCTTCAGGTGGAAGAAAAGAAAGAAGATTACTTTGCCAGTGTATCAATGAGAGAGATGGAGTCACTTCCACCTCAGTAAAGTCTCCAATTGGCACTTGGTAGGCATTCACCTTATGTAGTCCTACCATTCAGCTCGTACTTGGGAAGAAATACAAGATATGGAGCTGGAATCAATAGGGCATTGGAGTCATTGCTCTTCCACCCTCAAGAATGATCAGTAGGAGAACACACAGGAAAAGAATGGCTATAATTACAATCATTTAGTAGCCAATGCACCATTTTTAAGCTGGAGGCAGGACTTTTACTCTTGAGGAACTGCAGATCCTGAATGGCCAGCCAATCAGCCCCATTTAAATTAGTGGCCACTGCCAGTACTGCAGTCAAGTGGTAAGGAGGCTTGTTCTGCTTCATCCTTGCAAGCTGAATGTTAGGGTTATCGTTGAGACCAATCTAGTGCACTTCAGCGAGGAGAGCACTGAAAGACTGGGAGAGAGAAACCTTGCAGGGTTGTTTCACCTGGGGTTTGGAAACTTACAATCGGCCCAGAGGGATAGCTGATGAGGGAACTTTCTGTCAGCTACGTGCCTACGCAGGGAAACATTAGATCCAATCAAAAATATTACCATCCCTCGTGCTGGTTCGTAGTAAGTGCCAGACACAATTAAAGACTATAATATGATTAATGTCACTGATGTCAATCTCAATGCAGGCGTTCCTTGTGGAAAATTGCACATTCATTAGGTGGCAAAGGGAGTCTGAGTTGTTTATATATGGAAGTGTATAATTATAAAATTGAAGTAGGTCAGATTTCCAGAGATTATTCAGATTGTCCTCCCTTCTGTCCATACTCTTTCTGCCCTTCCAAAAAACAAAAAACAGATAGATTCCTAGGGATAGCCTAATATCCCCCAAGCAAGATAATGTGGTTAAAATTGGTTCTGGTTGTTCATTGCAGTGGTCGATACTTTGGGTCTAGGTCAATGTATTTATTGATGGAATCTGTGGATGACTGCCAAGCTTCGAGGAATTCTCTGGCTGTCCTCTATTTGGCTTATCCTATTATTGTTGTGTTGTCCCAGTCAAATTTGTGGTTCTTGTTGTCTGTGTGTATGGATACTAAGGATAGTTGGTCATGGTGTTTAATGGCTAGTCGATGTTCATGAATGCAGATGGCTAATTATCTACCTGTTTGTCCTTTATAGTGTTTAATGCAGTCTCCGCATGGAATCTTGTACACCATGTTCATCCTGCACATCTTAGGTCTTTTGTTCTGGCGAGTTCTCTGAGCGTGGTTTATGTGCTGTCATAAATCAGAGTGGTTGGAGGAGTCTGGCTGTCAGTTTAATATAAGGTAAAGTGGTTAATATGTTGGATTGGTGGCATGCCTTCCTCACGATGTTTGTCTGCCAGGCATCTGCGGATGAATTTGTGAGGATATCTATTTTTGGCAAAGACTCTTCTTCTTCTATTCGCAGGTCAAGTGTGCTGCAGTGTTGCAGCCCTTTCAAACAGGGTCCTACTGCAGATTCTCTTGTGTGTGTTTGGGTGGTTGCTGTTATAATTCAGGATCAGGTCCGTGTATGGCTTTTCTGTACATTTTTGTTGTGCATTCCCCATTCTGTGCTCTTTCTACCATCACATCCAAAAATGGGAGTTGGTTCTTAATTTCCTCCTCTCTTGTAAATTTGCTCCCTGTGAGCATGGTATTGATAATTGGATGTGTGCTCTCAATCTCTGTTCTTTTCATTATTACAAAAGTTTTGTCCACATATCTGATCCAAAGTTTGGGTCAGATTTGCACAAAACACTATATAGGACAAACAGGCAGATAACTAGTGATCCGCATTCATGAACATCAACTGGCCACTAAACGCCACGATCAGCTATCCTTCGTATTCATACACACAGATGACAAGGACCACAAATTCGACTGGAACAACACAACAAAAATGGGACAAGCCAAACAGAGCACAGCCAGAGAATTCCTTAAAACTTGGCACTCATTCACAGACTCCATCAACAGACCCAATATACTGACTACTATAATGAACCACCTGAACTGGCAACAGCTGGAACAAAACCAAATAAATTCCAACCAACACAGTATAGCAGCAGTTCACAGGAGGCTCAACAGCACTGACGATGTCACCTAGAAAGGGGATGAAACGTCTGCAACCAAACTCACAACTCGGTGAACATAGCCCCAACTGCAACCAGTGTCTGAGCTACAAATCTTTACACAAACCTTGAACATTTTGCCCTTCCTTACTAAAACTGTCTTTACTTACAGGATCTGTATCCATCTATTCCCTTCCTATTCCTATGTATTCGTCCAGATGCTTCTTGAATGCTGCTAAGACCACCTCCTCTGGCAATGCGTTCCAGGCACTCAGCACCCTTTGTGTAAAAACCTTTCCTCGCACATCTCTTTTAAATGTCCCCCCTTGCACCTTGAACTTGTGTCCCCTAGTAATTGACTCCTCCACCCTGCGAGAAAGCCTCAATTTCCACTCTATCCATGCCATTCACAATTTTATAAACTATTAGGATGTCTCTGAACCTCCTGCATTCCAGTGAAAACAAACTAGTCTAGCCAACCTTTCTTCATAGCTAAAATCCCTCATACCAGTGATGTAATTTAATCTAAAACAAGAGTGCTTCAAATAATGAAGGCATGAGGCACAAATTAGTTGTGGATTGAGAAAATATATTAACAGGCATGACTTTACATAGGCAAGGGACAGCCTTGAAAGAACAATTACATAGCTTACAGCAGCTATATATCCTTTCAAGGTGTAAAATCCAAAGCAGTCAGTTAATTGTGCCTAACAAAGCAAGTTGAGTATTTTGTAAGGTTAAAAGAACAGGCTTCCAAAGTTACCTGAAATGGTGATAAACCTGAGGATTGGGTGGTTAATAAAATACAGCAAAGGAGGACCAAGTAATTGATAACAAATGAGAGAACATAATAGAAATGCAATTTAACAAAACATAAAAATATACTTCAAAAGTATTTATTTATAATGGGAATAGAGAAATGGCAGAGAAAATAAATGATGACAACATGGATGATAGAACAGTCCAGGCCCTTCAGCCGTCAATGTTGTGCTGATGTTTTATCCCACTCCAAGAGCAAACTAACCTATATACTCTTTATTTTACTATCATCCAAGTGCCTATCCAAGAGTCGCTTAAATGTCCCTAATGTATATGACTCTACTACCAGTGCTGGCAGTGCATTCCATGCACCCACCACTCTCTGTGTAAAGAACCCACCTCTGACATCTCCTCTAAACCTTCCTCCAATCACCTTAAAATTATGCCCCCTCATGACAACCATTTCTGCCCTGGGTAGAAGTCTCTAGCTATCTACTCTATCTATGCCTCTCATCATTTTGTACACCTTTATCAAGTCACCTCTCATCCTTCTTCACTCCAATGAGAAAAGCCCCAGCTCCCTCAACCTTTCCTCATAAGACATGCCCTCTCGTCCAGGCAGCATCTTAGTAAATCTCTATACCATCTCGAAAGCTTCCACGTCCTTCCTATAATGAGATGGCCAGAACACAATATTCCAAGTGTGGTTGAACCAGGGCTTTGTAGAGCTACAGCATAAGCTCAAGGCTTTAAGTCTAACCCCTACTAATGAAAGCCAACACACCATACGCCTTCTTAACAACCCTATCAATTTGTATCTAATTTCACTAAGGAAGATACATTAAAACTCCCAGAATTAGAGATTCAATTGACATGGGAGGATGAGGAGTTGAAGTAAACCAGTATTCTTAAGAAGGCTGCACAAGAGAGGTTGATGGGCTGAAAGTTGATATGTTCGCAAGACCTGATGGTCTATATTACACAGTGTTGAAGGTGTTGGCCATAGAGAGAGTTGATGCAGTGGCGATGACTTTCAAAAATTCTATAGATTCTGGAATGATTCTTGGAGATTGAAAACAAGCAAATGTCACCCGAGAGAGAGAAAATAGAGAACTACAGCACTGTCAGTCTTACACTGGTGGTAGGGAAGAAAAAGCTTAAAATCTATTGTAATATGTGTGAAAATACATGGACACCAACACATTGGCAGGCTGAGACTAGTGGTGTACTACACAAATCAGTATTTGGACCCCAGCTATTCACAGTATACATCAGATGATACAAAGCTGAGTTCAGCATGTTCACTGAGGTAGTCACACCACAGGTGAAAATTGAATAGGCAGAAAGGGCAAGGGCATCAGGCAGAGTAGAGGATGGCAGGTAGGGCAGGAACCCTCTGTAGCCATTCCCTTTCTAACTGTTGGGAAGATGACAGTGCATGGAATGAAGTGGAAGTCAAGGTCGTGGCTCCATGGGTGGGTCTGCTGCACAAGAGGGAAGGAAAAAGAACAGCAAGGTTATAGTGGTAGGGAATTCAATTGTAAGAGGAATAGACAGGCATTTCTGCATGTGCAGAAGAGACTCCAGAATATTCCCTCCATGGTGCCAGAGTCAGGGATGTCACTGAATGGCTGTAGGGCATTCTGAAGAGGGAAGGTAAACTAACACAGATTGTGGTATATTACGGCAGCAAGGGCATGAGTAGTAAAAGGGATGAGGTCATGTAATCAGAATTTAGACAGCTAGGAAATAGATTAAACAATAGAGCCACTACATAATAATCTCTGCAGGGAGATTTGTTAATTCTATTGTGCAGGGTTTCAACTAACGTGGGATCCAGAGAAAGGGTTCCAAAGTGGGAGATAAACAGTCAAGGTTAGACAACAAGGAAGTCAAGAAGGCATTGAAATTATAGGCCAGTTAAGGCACAAGGGAATTTGCTATGGTTGGATGACATTTATGGTTGTGTGTAAGCAGATGAGTTGAAGGCACAAATTAATGCGTGTCATTGCTATAACTGATACATGATTGAGAGAAGGGCAAGATTGATAGCTCAATATTCTAGGAGAGACAGGGGAGGAGTTAAAAGCAGAGGGATAGCATAATATTGATAAGGGAATCAGTTCCAGCAGTAAGGAGGGATAATGTTTTGGAAGGCTCCTCAATTGAAGCTATATGGACATAACTTAAAAACCAAAAAGGTGCAGTCACAATACTGGGGTTGTATGAGACACCCACTAACAGTCAGAGAGAAATAGAAGAGCAAACAAGTAAGCAAATTCCAGGGAAGTATAAAATTAAAAGGGTCGTGATAGTAGGGAATTTCAACTTCCCGAATATTGACTGAAATAGTCGTAGTGTGAAAGGTTTCGAGAAAGTGGAATTTTTGAAGTGCATTCAAAAGAGCTTTTTAAGCCAATATTTAGAAGGCTCTACAAAAGAGGGAAAATTAAGGAAAATTTTAGGAAATCACACCATAGAAGTGGTTGAAGTATCATTGGGGACGATTTTGCAGACAATCATCATAACTCTGTTAGATTCATGATTACTATGGAAAAGGGCAAGGATGGGCCTGAAATCAAACTCAAAACTGGGAAAAGACTGATTTTAATAAGGTCTGATTTGACTGGAAGCAAATACTTTTAGATGAACCTGTATCAGAGTAGTGCATTCAAGAAGGAAATAGGGAGGGTTCAGGGCTAACTTGTTCCGATAAAGATAGAGGTTGGAACAACAAATTTTGTGAACCTTGGATATCAAGGATATACTGTATTTGATTAAGACACAAGGTCAGTCCTTAGTTGCCCTCGAAGGTGGTGGTAAACCACATTCTTGTTCCTTTGCAATCTATGTTATACTTTTCTTTGTGTGTTATCTCTTTCACAATCCCATCTTTTTTCTGCCTCTTTGTTTTCTGCACTAGAGTTCAAAATTAATAGATTGTGATCGTTTACAGATCATGGTTTATATTCTATGCTTCGTAATAAGAATTCTTAAATTGGAGACACGCTGTCCCTTGTCCTATTAGGTAGGGAGTACCAGAATTTTACACAATAATGGTGAAGGACCAGTAATACACAGTGCGACCTCTGTATCCGCAGTCAGTTTCCACAGTTTGCTGCGGCCCAAACATATTACATGGAATATTCCAGAACCAGGGACCAAGGGGCTGCCAGTGAGGTAAGTTTCCCATGTAAATGAATGGGCTCGCTAATATCTGCAGTTTTGGGCTTCTGGAGTAGGTCTTGGAATGTATCACCCGCGGGTATTGGTGTGGTGGGGGGAACTACTGTATTCACAAGTCAGCATGGTGCAATACTTGAAGAGGAACTTGCGGGTGATGGCATTCCTATCAACCTCTAACCCTTGTTCTTCTTGGTGAAAGACGTGATGAGTAACGAAGATGCCCATGATGCTGGGTTTAGTAAGGGTAGAGGATTGGCTAACTAAAAGAAGACTGAGATTTAAAATAAGGGTGACTCTTTCAGGATGGCATCATGTAACTAATAGAGTGCGATATAAATCAGTGCTGGGGCCACATTTACAATTTATAATAGTAATGTAGGTTAGGAAAATAAAGGTTCCATAGCCAAGTTTGTGGATAGCAAAAGAAGGTGGAAAGTCAAGTGGTGGGCATGACACAAACAAATAGTCTGCAGAGGGACACAGACAGGTTAAGCGAGTGGCCAAAAGCTTGGCAGATGTATGAAAATGTAAGGTTATGCACTTTGACAAGAAGAATAGAGAAGCTGAATATTAATTAAATGCAGAAATACTGCAGAAAGCTACAGCACAGACGGATTTGTAAGTACTTGTGCATGAATCACAAAGATCTAGCAAACAAGTTCAGCAGGTAATGTGGAAGACAAATGGAATGTTGGCTTTTCTTCAGAAGAAATGGGCTACAAAAGTAGGAAGATCCAGCTAAAACTATATGAAGTCACACCTGAGACACTGTAAGCAGTTTTCCTCATCTAAAGAAAGGTATACTGGCATTGGAGGCAGCCTAGAGAAGGTTCACTAGGTTGATCTTGGGTATGAAGGGACTTGACAAGATAGATGTGAGTGGTTGATTCCCCTTGTGGAAGAATCTAGGATCAGATGGCAAAATATCAGTGTAAGAGGTTGCCCAATTAGGAGAGAAATGAGGAGGAAATTCTCCTCGGAGGGCAGTAAATCTGTGCAATCCTTTACCACGGAGTCATAGAGGATTGAGAGCTATAGAGATAAACAAGTATATTCAAGGCTGAAACAGATTTGTAATCAGTAAGAGAATCAAGGGTTAAGGGAAAAGGCAATAAAGTTGCGTTATCAAATCAGCCATGATCTCATTGAATGGCAGAGCAGAAGTAATGGGCTCAACGGTCTGCTGACAGCACAAAACTGTCAGTGAAGTCTTGGTGAGTTACTACAGAGCATCTTGTAAACAGTGTTCACTGAAGTCATGGAACACTGGTAGTGGAGAGAGTGTGAATGTTTAAGGTGGAGGATGGGGGTGCTAATCAAGTGGACTGCTTTGTGTTTGACAGTGTCAAGTTTCTTGAATGTTGATAAAAGCAGTACTCATGCAAGGCCAGGAGAGGGTATTCCATCACATTCCTGACTTATGCCTTGGAACAAAAGCTTTGGGAATCACAAGCTGATTTTTACATTGCAGAATATCAAGCTTTTGATCTGTCCTTTGTAGTCATATTATTTATATAACTGGCCTAGTTAAGTGCCTGGTCAATGTTAATCCCCAAAACGTTGATGGTGTAATGGTGGGGGGCAGCAGTAGTGACATGGTTGAACATAGACATGGTTAGCTTTTTTAAGTTATGATCCTAGCTGGTGGCACTACTGGACCAGTCAAATCCCAGAATAAAACCTGGCTTGACAGATCATATTTAATTAGTTAATTAACATGGTGGCTCACTGAGACATAAATATATAAGTCTGCAGATTTCCTTTAAAAACATAAGTTTATTAGACAAAAGCAAATAAACAAAAATAAATGCTAGTTATCTCAAAACTCACATCAAAACAAAGTTTCAACCTGTGCCAAACTCTTATTCATTACAGAGATCAAGTTTGGCGAATCTACACTCTTTATATCAACTCTATTGGGTTTTAGTTAACTGACTCTTTACAGTTGCCTTGCCTAGGACGATAAAGACAATTCAACAAGTCCATTCTATCTGCTGATGTGAACCGTTCAGTTTTCACAGCCTAAACTTCCTCAGATTTCTGGGCAAACTCTCTTAGCTTGAAAATATCTCAAATGAAATCCTTCTACCAAGATGACTTTTTCCCTGAACTGTTCTGAAACCTTCTTCATGAAGAAAAATTAAACTTGTTTCTAAACTTGACACTGGCATCTTAAGGAAATAAGTAATTTCATTGCAGGCAGTTCAGAGAAGTTTCACAAGGATAATCCCTGGTTTGGAAGGATTGTCTTCTGAGCAAAGGCTAAACAGGTTGGGACTCAATTCACTGGAGTTTAGAAGAATGAGAGATTGAAACATATAAGATTCTCAAGGGGCTTGACAGGGGGTTTCATCTCATGGGAATCTTGGACCAGAGGGCATAGTCTCAGAATAAAGGGCTGCCAATTTAAGACTGAGACAAGGAGGAATTTCATTTTCAGAGGTTTGAGTATCTTGAGAACTCCTAGCCACAGAGAGCTGTGGAAGCAGAGTCCTTGTGTATATTTAAGGCTGAAATAGATAGATTCTTGGTCAGTAGGGGAAATGAGGGTTACAAGGAAATTCAGGAACGTAGATATGAGGAATGTCAGATCAGCCATGATCCTCTTGTAAGGTGGAGCAAGCTCAGAGGGATCGAATGGCCCACTCCTGTTCCTATTTCTTATGGTCTTAAAATTGATGAGGCTGTAGTAGTGATTTTGAGCAGACCAATCATATACAACAACACTTAAGGCAGGACATGTTGGAGGCAGTAGATTATTTCTATGCACAGGCCAACACCAGTGAAAGATTTAGCTAAGGAAAAACCTGTGGGTGTTGGAGGACTGGGACAATGAGGGTAGACTCTTTACATATGGTTCTGACACAGGTGGTCCCTTATCGGCTGACTAACCAAACAAATTAGGGATACGATGCAGGGCAGAGTCAAGAACCCTTTCACTATGACAGAAAGACACACGCGTTAATGGAAACACCAGCTCCAAGAAACACATTTTTTGCATAAATTAGAGAAGCTAAGTGAGGCACATGCACTAACACCAGGAGAATGCCATGCACTAATGAAAGCAAATGGAGATAAGGGGACATGGGATAGGACAGCAATGAGTGTTAGGAAGCTACCTAACTGAAAATACATGAGTAGAGGCAGCCAAGGTCTGAGAGAAGGCACAAATACTGATGACGGAGGAAAAGATAAGTCTGAATTGGGGCTTGTTGTGGGGATAACACAAAAGAAAGGAGAAACAAAATCAAAAATTAAGAAAGGACAAACTGTCTTAGAATACGGAGAAAGGATGTGGGCAGCTTAAAAATCATAATTGGACAGGTGACTCGCAGAGGGATGACCTTGTCTTTTTTAAAACGTGGCAAAAGGACAGGGAGTAGATCAGAAGATCCTTACATTGGAACTGGTCTTGGCTTGAACATTTAATGACCTCATGCTATGGTTGAGAGAAAGGTTTGGGGAACCCACTGCTACCATTTTTAAAAAATTCATTTGTGGGATATGGGCACTGCAGGCTGGGCAGCATTTATGACCAATTCCAGCTGCCCTTGAGAGTGAGGTGGTAAGCTGACTTCGTGAACCACTGCAGTTCACTTGCTGTGGGTTGACTCACAATATCATTAGGGATGGAATTCCAGGATTTTGACCCAACAGTGCAGGAACAGTGATAGATTTCCAAGTCAGAATCTTGAGTGCCTTGGAAGCAAAATTTGCAAGTGGTGATTCCATAAACATTCTCATCCTCATGAAAATGGAATCTAGCACATCAGTGCCACAGCTGCCTTCCGCCAGAGGGCAGTAAGATAATCCTGGCCTCCTCCTGAGGTGTCATAAAAGCCAGTCCTCAACTAATTCCACTCACACTGCATGATTTCACAAAGCAGGTGAGTGTAGTAGATATATCAAAGATCATGGGCCCAACAACATTTGCAAAGCAGTGTGAAAAATTGACTAGGTCCACAAACCTGGACAGGTGCTTTGCTTTGAAAGCACTTTCCAAACCAATTCACTACCTTTATTTTTCACATTGCTTTGCAGACGATCATGATATGATTGTATTGGAGCAACATGATGAAAACCAGTTAGTTTTAGAGCACAGATCTTCAACAGTACAGCTACTATACTCACCTGTTTTGTGATATCATGCAGTGTGAACAGAATTGGATGGAGTCAGGCACTTATGACCTAGGGAGGAGGCCAGGGGTATATACTGTATTCTAGAGGATGGGGATGTTCATGGAGCTTCTTCCTCCTATTGGTTGTTTAAATAGTCCATTAAAGTTCTAAACTGAATACTGTAGGACTAGAGTTTAAATCTGTTGGTTGTGGGATTATTTAGCTCAGTATATCGCATGTATGTAGCCCTGTGTTGTAACATCGCTGAATTTATGTCTTATTTTTAGATAGCCCTAGGTGTTCTCCTCAAAGGCATTTTACACTCCATAAAGAACCAAAGTTTTCCTTAAGCCTGTTAGGAATAACTGGGTAGGCAGAGTTATGGTCACAATTCTGTTCCTCCCACAGCACTTCATGGAGGACTACTTTTGAACAACTTTGTTTTGAACCCCTATACTATTTAGAACTGTAGTAATGTCACAAAATACTGTTGAGAATGCCCTCTGTGTGAAGACAGAAAAACCTTGTCTCCACAGAAAATACATAATCAAAACTGTCATAATCAGATAAATCTGTGATAAATAAGTTGATGAGGACGAGCTTTAACTATGTTGTTCAGTCGTATTAGTTCTTTTATGATCTGCTGTAGGCTCCTTCTGGTGGTGATATTCTTCGAGGCGCAGCCAGTTCAGTCTGGATAGATGCCACAGAGCCATTAATTGATGGATATTCAAGTACCCGCCCAGTTGTTTTTTTTATGCTCACTAAAGCTAGGTGTCTCTTCTAGTCACTGGCCTCACATAATCGTCTTGCATAAAGGATCAGAACAAGGCCTATTAGACTTAAAGGGAATTCACAGCTAAGGTTGGAAATCAATGGGTCCTGATCTTTCTGTGAGCCATTCTGCTGTCAGCATTTAAAAATCTGTAAGAATTTAATTAGGGACTGTAATTAGAATTAGAATCCCTATTGTGTGGAAACAGGCCCTTTGAACAGGCAAATCTACACTGACCCTCCGAAGAGTATCCCACCAAAACCCATTCCCTTACATTTACCCATGACTCGTGCACCTAACCTATACATCCCTGAATACTATGGGCAATTTAGCATGGCCAAATCCCCTAACCTACACATGGGAGTAAACCCATGCAGATACAGGGAGAATATGTGCAGACCCCACAAAGATAGTCACCAGAGGCTGGAATCGAACTTGGGTTCCTGCCGCTGTGAGGCAGCAGTGCTAACCACTGAGCCACTGTGCCGCCCCAAAGCAATGACAAACACAGAAAGTGAGGTTCATTTACAAATCCCAATGCAGCACTTGGTCAGTGTGGGGACTGAACCCACTGAATTTGGTGTTATTCGCACCATGCTCAAACTACCTAAGTTAACAGACTTCACCAAACATCAACATTAAGTAAGTGACTGGGATCACTTGTTACCTTCAATTTCATCAAGATAAACACATCAGTGTAGTACCAAGAGAGTTCTTAATTATCTGCTATACTTACCCCTCTAGGTGGTAGAGGTTGTGCTTTAAGGTATTATTGAAGGCTTGGTAAAATACTGCAGAGGATAGTGCATACTACTGCCATGAGTCAGTGGTGAGGGAAAATGTGGGAACACCGAAGCTGGGACTCCATCACTATGTGGTAGTGTCAGTAGGAGTGCCTATGATGGACAAAAGCATCTACGATAGGTCGACTGCTGAGGATGAAGGAAGGTTTGCCTTTATGTTGGTTCCCTCACCTACAATAACCTAGGGGAGCTGGTATGTCCTTTAGCACTAGGCCAATTTGGTTAGTAATGGTGCTACCAAGATACTCTTGATCAGACAGATGAGCAGAAATTAGGCTATTCAGCCCGTTGAGTCTTCTCTGCCATTCAATCATGGCTGATAAGTTTCTCAATCCATTCTCCCACTTTCTCCCCATAACCCTTGATACGCAAGAACCTATCTATCTCAGTCTTGAATGTACTCAATGACCTGGCTTCTGTGGCAATGAATTCTATAGATTCACTCTTCACGCTTAAGAAGTCTCTCCTCATCTCTGTTCTTAAAAGTCTTCCTTTTACGCTAAGGCTATGCCTCAGGTCCTAGTCTTTCCTACCAATGGAAACATCTTCCCAATATCTACTCTGTCCAGGCCATTCAGTATGTTTCAATTAGATCCCCCCTCATCCTTCTAAACTTCAAATATAAACCCAGAGTACTCAAACATTCTACTTATGTTAAGCTTTGCACGCCTGGGACCATTCTCATGAACTTCCTCTGAACACGTTCCAGGGCCATCTTTCCTGAGATATGGCATCCAAAACTGTGCACAATACTCCAAATATGGTCTGACTACAGCTATATAGAACCTCAGAAGTACATAATTGCTTTTATATTCAAATCCTCTCAAAATAAATGCCATCATTGCATTTGCCTTCCTAACTACTGACTCACCTTACAAGTTTACCTTGAGAGAATCCTGGACCAGAACTCCAAAGTCTCTTCAGCCTTCTGAATTTTCTCCCCATTTAGAAAATAGTCTATGTCTCTATTTTTTCTACCAAAATGCATCACCTCACACTTTTCCACTTTGTACTCCATCTGCCACTTCTTTGCCCACTTTCCTAACCTGTCCAAATCCTTGTGCATCCTCCCTGTCCTCAATGCTATCTGTCCCTCTACTTTTGCATCATCTGCAAATTTAGCCAGAATGCCCTCAGTTCCTTCATCTAGATCGTTAATGTATATAGTGAAAAACTGTTGTCCCAACACTGAGTCTTGCGGAACATCACTTGTCACCAGCTGCTTTCCGGAGAAGGATCCTTTATCCCCCCACTCTCTGCTTTTTCCCAGACAGCCAAACTTCTATCCATGCTAGCACTTTGCCTCCGACACCATCGGCCCTTATGTGATTTAGCAGCATTCTGTGCAGCATCTTGTCGAAGACTTTCTTGAAATCCAGGTAGATAACATCCATTGCCTCTCCTTGGTCTAACCTGCTTATTACTTCAGAATTGGAGACATACAGCACAGGAAACAGACCCTTTGGTCCAACTCGTCCACGCCGACCAGATATCCTAACCTAATCTAGTTTCGTTTGCCAGCACATGGTCCATATCTCTTCAAGCCTTTCCTAATCATATACACATCCAGATGCCTTTTAAACGCTGTAATTGTGCCAGTCTCCACAACTTTCTCCGGCAACTCATTCTATACATACACCAACCTCTGCATTAACAAGTTGCCCCTTATATATGTTTCCCTGGCAGCTCATTCCACGCACGTACCACCCTCTGCGTGAAAAAGTTGCCCCTTAGGTCTCTTTTATATCTTTCCCCTCTCACCCTGGACCTATGCCCTCTAGTTCTAGACTCCCCCACCCCAGGGAAAGACTGTCTGTTTATCCTATCCATGCCCCGCATGAGGGTCTGTAAGGTCACCATTCAGCCTCCAACGCTCCTGGGAAAACAGCCCCAGCCTATTCAACTTCTCCCTATAGCTCAAATCCTCTAACCCTGGCAACATCCTTATAAATCTTTTCTGAACTTTTTTTTTATATATACAAATTTTTTATTGAAAAGAAAGAAAGTTTTTGGTTTTTTACAAAATTACAAAACTAATACAAAATAGTGTAATCTCTTTACAGTATAGTGACAATAAGGTATAAAAAAAGCTAACCACTAATCTACTCTACAGACTACCAAAACACTTCTGAACCCTTTCAAGTTGCACAATATCTTTCCAACAGGAAGGAGACCAGAATTGCACGCAATATTCCAAAAGTGGCCTAACCTATGTCCTGTTGATCTGCAACATGACCTCCCAACTCCTATACTCAATGCTCTATCCAAAAAGGGAAAGCATACCAAATGCCTTCATCATTATCTAACTGTGACTCTACTTTCAAGGAACTATGAACCTGCACTCCAAGGTCTCTTTGTTCACTTCCTCAAATAACTCTTGCAGATTTGTCAGGCATGACTTCCCTTGATGAAACCATGCTCACTTTGGCCTATTTTAACATGCTCTTCCAAGTATTCAAAAATCTCATCCTTCACATTGGATTCCAGGATCTTACCCACGACCAAGGTTAGGCTAATCGGTCTATAATTTTCTATCTTTAGCCTCACTCCCTTTTTAAACAGGGGTGTCACATTAATGATTTTCCAGTCCCCTGGCACCATCCCCGATTCTAGCAATTCCTAAAAGAACACCACTAATGTCTCCACTACCTCTTCAGCTATCCCCATTAGAAACAGATGGCACAGTGGCCACCAGACAGCACGATGGCTCAGTGGTTAGCACTGCTGCCTCACAGAACCAGTGTCCTGGATTTGATTCCAGCTTCTCCCCATGCCTGTGTGGGTTTCCTCTGGGTGCTCTGGTTTCCTCCCACAGTCCAAAGGTGTGCAGGTTAGGTGGATTGGCCAAGTGAAATTGACCATAACTTTCAAGGATATGTAGGTTAGATGCATTATTCAGAGGCAATGTAGAGTAATAGGGTAGGATAATGGGTCTGTGGAATACTCTTCAGAGGGTCAGTGTGGATTTGTTGGGCCAAAGGACCTGTTCCCATAGTGTAGGGATTCTAATTCAGCTCTGGAGTGTAGTCCATCTGGTCCAGGTTATTTATCCACCTTCAGGCCATTCAATTTTTCTAGCACCTTCTCCTTCGCGATGGCCATCATACTCAGCTCTGCTCCCTCACTCTCAAAGTTTTGGGATATTACTCGTGGCTTCCACCGTGAAGACTGATGCAAAGTAATTATTCAGTTCCTCAGCCATTTCCTTTTTCTCCATTAATATCTCTCCAGCGTCATTTTCCAGCAGCTCTCCTTTGCTCTTTACATGTCTAAAAAAACTCTTACAGTCTTCCTTTAAATTACTGGCCATCCTACCCTCATATTTAATCTTCTCTCTCCTTATTTCTTTGTTTGTTGCCCTCTGTTGGTCTTTGTAAGTTTCTCAATCCTCTGGTTTCCCCCTGCCCTTCACCACAATTACCATAATTCTTTTATCCCGTTATTTGTTTAGATATCAATTAGGCTTCTGCTAATGATAGGCATGCATTTCAGCCCCTCAATAAAATAGCATCCATGTAATAGCTGGCCCCATAAATTTAACCTTAAAAAGTAGTCAAACATTTTGACTATTACTCAAGTATTTAACTTTTTCTTCCTCCCTGATGTGTCATGTTTGTAGCTCATCAACTGAGCTGGAGTTCTTCCAGCAACCAATTCTTAGGACAGACACGGTCATTGGGAGTCACAATGGGGTCCACCAGCTCCCGTATCATGGGGAAACAACACATCACCTAACCCTCCATCCTTATTTTAATTAGTTTTGAATTTAATTTCTAAAACATTTTAAACTGTTTTTCTATCTCTACTTATGCAAGTTGTAACCAATAAATTAACAAGATTCAATTTAACAGATCCCTTATTAGCCAATAAAATCACAGCCGTCCTATGACATCACTTCAGTTTCAAATCAAAATCCTACCTTCCCAGCTGCTCTCTGTTCACTCCTGCTCAGCTCCAGTCCCAAATGTAGGTCCCAAATCCACAAAGTAAACTTTTATAATTTCAGAAGCTTCCAAGCTGCTATCCGTTCACACCCACTCAGCTCAGCTCATTGAATTGAATTAATTTATTGTCACATGTACAGATGCACAGTGTAAGGCTTTGTCTTGTGAGCAATACAGGCAGATCATATAGTTAAGTAGCATAGATAGTAAATAATAGATAAACAGCAGCAAAAACAAAAACACAGATACAGGCGAATGTTCAGAGTTTGTGAGTCCATTCAGTATTCTAACAGTAGGGTAGAAATTGTTACAAAACCAGCTGGTGCATGCGTTCAGGCTTCTGTACCATCTCTCCGATGGTAAAAGTTGTAGAAATATATTGCCAGGGTGGGATGGATCTTTAAAAATGCTGGCTGCCTTTCCTTGACAGCAAGCTTGGTAGGTGGATTCTATAGATGGGAGGCTGGACTTTGTGATTGTCTGGGCTGAGTTCAACACTCTTTGTAACCATCTTCGATCTCAAATGGTACAGTTGCATACTTGGTAGTGATACATCCAGACAGAATGTTCTCAATGGCACACTTATAAAATTGATAAGGGTATTTGCCGCCATACTAAATTTCCTCAGCTGCATGAGGAAGGAGAGACGCTGTTGGACCTTTGTAACCAGTGCGTCCACATTAAGCGTCTAAGAAAGCTTGTTGTGGATGACCACTCCCAGAAGCTTGATACTCTCCACTCGTTCCACCTCTGTGCTGTTAATGTGTAGGGGGCATGAGTAACATTCCTCCGAAAGTCAATAATGAGTTCCTTGGATTTTCTGGCATTGAGAGCTAGGTCTTCCACCTCCCAGCTGTAGTCTGTTTCGTCACCATGTGAGATTTGACCAACTATGATGGTGTCATCAGCAAACTTATAAATGGCATTAGTTTGGTATTTGGTGACAGTCAAGAGTACAGTAGGGGGCTAAGCACGCACCCCTGGGAAGGCTCCAGTGTTGAGTGCTAGTGAGGATGAAATATTGTCCCAGTCTTCACTGACTGCAGCCTGTGGGTCAGGAAGCTGAGGATCCAGTTGCAAAGAGTGGGGTTTAGTCTGAGATCACTAAGTTTATTAATCAGCCTCGAGGGGATAATAGTGTTGACGGCTGAACTCTAGTCAATGAGTAGGATTCTTATGTAGCTGTTCTTGGCATCAAGATGTTCTAGGGAGTGGTGAAGGGCAAGTGATATGGCACCTGACGTGGATTTGTTGGTCCAATAGGCAAATTGGAGTGGGTCAAGAGTAGTGGGGAGGCTGGAGTTGATTAATGACATGACCAGGCAGAAGTGGGTACTGCAGATGCTGGAGATTAGAGTCAAGTCTAGAATGGTGCTGGAAAAGCACAGCAGGTCAGGCAGCATCCTGATGAAGGGCTTTTGCCTGAAACATTGATCTTCCTGCTCCTCTGATGCTGCCTGACCTGCTGTGCTTTTCCAGCACCACTCTAGTATTGACTCTAATGCCATGATCAGCCTTTCAAAGCACTTCATGACCACCGAAGTTAAGGCCACTGGGTGGTAGTCATTGAGACACGCTGTATGCGCCTTCTTAGGCACAGGGATGCTGTTGGCCCCCTTGAAACAGGCAGGGACAATGGCCTGCTGCAGAGACAGGTTGAAGATATCCAAGAAGACCTCTGCCAGTTAATTTGTGCATGCACAGTCTGGTACTCCATCTGGTCCCATCACTTTCCTTGGATTCACATGAAGGAAAACTGATCTGACCTCTGATTCAGTGACTGTTGGGATAGGTTCATCAGGATTTGTCGGAATAGGTGTTACCTCTAAATTCTGGGAGGGATATGTCATCGGGTCTGCTATTTTGCACTGCCTCTTTTTAGAACCTGTGATGACATTCAGTCCTTGCCATAGTCACCGGGTGTCTGTTTGGGTCTCTAGTTTGGATTGGTATTGGTCCTTGGCTGTCTTAATGGCTCTGTGAAGGTCATACTTGGATTCCTTATATTTGAGTGTGTCTCCTGCTCTGAAGGCCTCATGCCTGGTTTTTATCAGGTTCTGTGTGTCCTGATTCATCCAGGGTTTCCTGTTGGGGAACACCCAGATTGACTTCCTCGGTATACAGTCCTCCACACACTTGCTGATAAAGTCTGCGACGGTGGTGGTGTACTTGTCCAAGGTACCTGCGGACTGTTTGAACAGGGCCCAATCAGCAGATTCCAGTCAGCACTGGAGTTGATCTCTGCCTCCTCCGACCAGCACTGGACCTGTAACATTTGGTGGGTCGGTCATGCCTACTGGACAGGACACTAGAAGAGTGAGTGTTGTGCCTTGAACATAATCTGCAAGTTATGATTCTATTGAGACGGTTACTCAACTAACCTGTAGAACAGCTCTCTAGACTTGGTATCAAATCTGCTAAAACTGAGTAACTTAGCCATTTCAGAGGGAGTAAAATTACAAAACCACTGCTAGGAAATCACATGTAGGTCAGACAAAGTAAGGATGGTAGATTTCCCTACCCGAATCGGACAACTGAACCTGATGATTTTCAGAACAATTGACAATGAACATAGAACATAGAACATAGAAGAATACAGCGCAGTACAGGCCCTTTGGCCCTCGATGTTGCGCCGATCCAAGCCCACCTAACCTATACTAACCCACTATCCTCCATATACCTATCCAATGCCCGCTTAAATGCCCATAAAGAGGGAGAGTCCACCACTGCTACTGGCAGGGCATTCCATGAACTTAGGACTCGCTGAGTGAAGAACCTAAC